>NC_056000.1:17856999-18457438 GCF_018446385.1 Zingiber officinale | reverse complement strand
GAGCTTCGCCTTTTTGCTGCAATTAAGCAAAGTAATACTCTTAAGCAACGTAAAAGTATTACTGCATGTCCAACAAAACGACACGTCTCCCGATTTTCTTTAAGCAAGCAATCCCATTTCAATCAAGCATTGTACCACACTCAAGCAATCGTCCATCTCGAGACCAGCAACAAACAATCTCACCAACATCCACCATTCTCAAACCGACCAATTTAGTTATATATTCAATATTCACACAGATTGCCAAAGGGTAGTAATGTTGCCGAGCTTCGCTTCGCGTCGCCTACTAATAGAAGCATGCAGCGCCATGAAAATAGAAACAAGTCAATTGTTACTGCTTGTTGCGCATGCAGTGTTCTTTCTTAGCCTGCTGATATCGATATTGTAGCAGCAAAGCTCAGAGGGCAGAAATGGCGTTGATGGTCGTGGAAGGTGATGTGAAGCGAGGATGGGCAGTCATCACGGGAAAAGATATTCGAGAAAATCCTGATGCTGCTGCACGAGCAGTGGAAAAAGTATAATTGGAGATGGCCAATCGTCTGAGGCTCTTCACTCCCTCTATCCTGCAGTTGTCTATATCATCCAATATTATAAGTTTAATTAAGACTAACTGGACAAGAAAATATGCAACGAAGACTTGGCAAAATCATAAACTATATACAGTTAAGAGACATGCTACATAGATATCATCCAATCTCATGGTTGATTCGCAAAATCAATATTTGCAGAGTATCAAAGAAGGAATATGTATTTGATGTTAAAAGTCGAAGAGAGCACTCAATCCAACTCAAAAGGTGCAGACACTTGAGCGAGAGCCTCTTAGTATTTACCTGAAGATGACTATTCAACCTAAATATTAACACACTTGAAGATGCCATACTAATTTGTCTCCTTAACATTGAAAGAGTTGGGAGATTGACTCCCAAAGGAAATCCAATCCAACTCCAAATGTCAAAGCACTTAAGGTGAAAATTATATTAGTATTTCAAGTTTTTAAGCATATTAAACAGCTCTCATTTGGAGATATGGAGCTATAAAAGTCAGGTTGTATCACTCACATGTTTCACATCCTGTTTTTAACATTTGATTCTTAGACGTTGTTGTAGGATATTATATAAGGAATATGCATCTGTTGCTAAAGTCCAAGAGAAAAATCAGCGTTAACTCTAAAGGACAAGACACTTAAGCGAGTAACCTAGCTCTTTGTAAGCATATTTATAAGAATTTGAAAATGTGACTAATCAACCCAAATGTCAATTGTAGTTAAGAGAGGATTTAGAGATGTGTTCCTTTTCTCACTTCCTAATCTCTTCAATATGCTCCCTCAAGAGCAACATTGGCAGAGGTGAGAGATTGACTCCAAAATGAAATCAATCCATCTGTAAATGCCAAAGCACTCAAAGTATCAAACTTATGAGTATTACATTATAAAAATTCTCACTTGAAAATGTGGCGATATAAAAGTGAAATTTTATCCTCTTTAGCCTTTAATTCTTGAACTTTCTTGCTAATGTGGGAAAAACATATTTTGCTAGTAAGTCCTGCTGTAATTGAGATTGAAAGCCAGAAAACAATTTTAAACTTTGTACAAGCAGTGGTGGTGGGATAATCACTCTGCAAATTTAGTTCTATCATACATAGAATGTTGTAGAAGATATTTCTTAAAAACATCACCTTGATCATAGGAAATTAAAAACGAGCAGCCCATAAAAGAGAATGCCCTGGTGGATCCGGTGAGATAGGTGGGATAGATTTCATTTGCCAAGGCAGATGGTCAATCTGTTGCAGAACAAAAGAAAACAAGAATGAGGATCAATATCGTACTAGTTTAAAAAGAGAGCTTGGAAATATAAGCTAAGATTTGATTTAAATTATACTCAATTAGTTACTTGGGGTGAAACAGGAATTGAACCACAATATGAAATAACATCAAATTTACTAGGAAGCAAGATTGAGGAAACGACAAAATTTAAGGAACTAGCAAAAAAGCTACATTTGTTTTGCCAGCATTAGAAACGTCAGAAGGACTAGCCAGTGGATTAGGAATTCCCCTTGGAAGTTGGACAACTGGTTGGGCAATACTCAAGTTCAGATCCACAAGATGACCTGCGGACATTTCAGAAAATCTTGTGAACTCCACCAAAATGTATATAACTGATCGCAAGAAACATGCATTAATATAATGAAAAAGATCAAAAAAAAAAAAAGGAATTTGCTTATTTACCTTCACTGTCACCCGTGCCAAGTAGTTCTGTATCGTAATTACTTAGCTCAAAATTGGTAACAGCTTCCTTCCCATTATACTTTATAGCAGCCATGTCATAAGCCCTAATGTAAACAAGTGGCGTTAGAATAGAACCATCACACATTAAAATAATAATTTGAGAGTAGAGACAAAACAGTAATGAGACTATTCATATTAAGAGAGACCTTGCAGCTTCTATTTCGCTGTCGAATAGCCCAAGATATATATACCTGCACATCCATTGATATTCTCATAGGTAAAAAAAAAAAAGGGCTATTGCCTCTTTATTTGGCAAAGGGAAGAAATTATTAATTTATCGAAGAAACAGTTCTCATAGATGTTTATGGTATTCCCTTTAATTATATAAAAAATAGGTCCAACAGATGTTTATGATAGAAATGCAAGAGCAAGAAATTATCTTGATCTAAGACGTATAAGAAAAAAGAAGCATGATTAATAGACGATTAAGCACTGGGGAATAAGACTTTACTTCTTGCCAAGGAATTGTCCCATGCGAGCTTCCCAGCGGCCGCACTTGTGAAGGGTCACTCCTCTATATTTAGAACTTCCCCTTGAAAATCCAGTGCTTTGGCGACGAAGAATATGCACAAATTCTTCCTTTGACAAATCCATCATCTACAGAATTTCCAACAAAATAGGGAAAACTAGGCCATTTTAAAAAGACATTTGTTTATACAGTGAATCAAATATTTCAAACTCTAATCCTCCATTTACTGTAAAGGAAGGAGAAATGGATGGCTTATGAAGAACCTCTTGAAGAGATAGTTACCTGTTTTAGATCCTCTTCATAATCACAAAGGCTAAAGTTGATATCAGCACCAACTCCTCGAAACTTAATTGCAGCGCGATCATAAGCCCTGAGTAAACAATATTCTCAATATTGGTGGCAACAATATTCTCAATATTGCTCCTGCCTAAGTGGGTAAGTACGTGACTGAAATAGAAAGCACCAGACAAGAAAATAATGCTCACCTTGCAGCAGCGTGAGCTGTGTCGAAGCCTCCTTTTATTGCCCAACCAATCAAGTGCAAAATAGTAAGTTTCAGAAATTAATGACGGAGGAACTGACAAAAAGGGGGACCTTGCTTACCTAAATATACTTGTTTGCCGCAGTCCCTACACCAAAGCTCATATCAATTTACCAATTTTGGGCGACCAAGAAAAAGAAAGTAAATATTAGAGGGCAATTTGCTCACCAGATGTGCGATTCCCATCTCCCTGTTCTGCGGTAAAACGTAACACCACGGTACTGAGAGCTCCGAGACCGTGGCCCACGGCGACTCTTCTTCACTTGCGGTTGCTGCTGCTGATTGAAAATCCTAAAATCCATCCGCGACTCGTGTTTGGAGAACGAGAAATCGATCGACTGCGGGCCGGAGGAACACGAGAAAGGAGGCGCTACACCCGTCAACTGTGAAGTTTGCGAAATCGCCAGCGCCGGCGCCGGCTCCGGCGGAAGTAACTGCATGGTGAATAATCCAGGCTGGACTACCCGATCGTCATCTGCACTATCTCCCGCCACACTTTTAGAGGCGGAGCTCTTCAAGATGAGGAACTGGAAGGCCGGAGCGGGAAGAGTACAGCAGCAGTCGCCATCGGCCAGATCGACTGGGGCCTCGACGCTGAGGAAGGACGAATTGGAACTTCCGGAATCACCGGATCCGCCGTAATCGACGGCGACGATCTTTCCCTCCATCGCAGCCGAGTCGTCAGAAGACGCCAAGTTTAGGTCGAACATCGATCGACCCTCTCCGAATCAATCGCGTCCGAACTCTTCGTGATATCTCCAAGAACTCCCGGCAGCAGCTTAGCTTCCGGGATCTATTTCACGACTTGCGGAAGAAGAACCAAAGAAGGAACAGATAAAAGCAAGACAGGGCCGAATCGTTCTTCCTAAACATCTGTCTTCTGATTCACTTTCAAGATCAAAATGACAGCTCAAGCCAATCCCAACGTTCCTGGAATGCAAGAACTTTAACCCTAGTCTCAATCTCTCTTTCCCACTCTACCCTTCCTTCCCCAAACTGCCCGGCCGAAAGATCAAACAAAAACGGACACCAAACCAAAGGCACTAGATCGGTAGTTCAGCAGCGTAGATAGGTAAAGAAAAAAAAAAGGCAAAAAAAAAACAGCAACAGCCTTAAAGGTAATACGGCGGAGAGATCGCCGGCGGCGATCAGAGAAGGCGAGCTCAAAATCAAAGGCTACCCCTTTCGCAGTTCGTTTTCCGCAAGAATATGTAGAGGTAAGAGACGGTGTCAGGTAACTGGGGGAACCAGTACCCCGGTCGACTTCCGAGACCAAATCTCCTGGTAAACAAAAGATTAGGAGATAGTGGCCTCTTGATTACTGTTGGATAGTAATCGTGATCGATCATAATTAATTATAATTTTCATTATAATTAGATCACAATTACATAAAAGTGGATCATCCTGTCCATTTTTTTTTTTTAACCAATAGATCTTCTCTCATCGACTTCCTCCAAACGGGAGCCCCATATCTTACAAATCGGGGAAATCTGGAACGTCCGATCGATTTTGGACGGATCCGGAGCGTGGAACAGTGAAGCCGAGTGGGAGAAAGGAGTACGTTGTTTGAAAAATAAATTAAAGAATTATTTATTGATGTTTAAGATGCTCCATATCATATTAAATCAATTAATTAAGAAGAAGAGTACGCTGTGTGATTATTTATAATATACATCTTCATGGAGGAAATTTCCAAGAAATTTAACGTTAAGAGGCTCTGCATTGATGATGATGATCAAGTCGATCAAATCAATGTAGAAGAATGGACGAGAGAAGCCCCGGGGAATAATGTTGCCATGGTTACGTATTAAAATAATAATAATAATAATAAAGGAATTCAAGATATGAGTAAGCACTAATGATTTATGCTTAATTTATAATTAAGCTTATTTTCAAGTAGTTTATTTATGATCTTGTGATGCCCTAGGCTTTTTAATATATTTTTTGTGAGAAGGTTTTCATGTATTATTAAAATGTCTCTCCTCATAGAATAAAAATGATTAAAGGATTTTAGTATTAATCAAACCTTATAAGATGATTTAAGAAATACTTTAAAATATTGAAATATATTTAAAATTACCCTGCGTACTGACATTTTTCTTTCCTTCTTTTATTATTATTATTTGTGTATTGTGAAATTAATACCTTATTACAATTTTGTCTAAAACATCCTTATATGTTTTATTAATATTAAAATATATTTTAATATTTCAAATGTACTAGTACAATAATATCTGTAAAATATTTATTATTATTATTTTAAATTATCACCCCCATCATTAAGCCAGTCATAAGTCATAATATGCTATAAAATATAATTTTTAAGAGTATTTGTTAATTGTTGTTACTACAATAAAAAAAGTATTTGAAAAACTATAAACAAGTATTTTAAAAATATTAATATTTTAATTATTATATAGTTATATAAAAAATTGATTTAAAATGAATAATGAATAAACTTGAACAATAAGAATAAGATTATAATTGTAAAAGCCAAAAAAATCTAAGTACGATTATAAAATATCAAAATTAAAGAAAGATATCTGAGGGATATTAACAAAATAAATATTCGATTAATATGTAAATTATATTATTTTATTAAATTGTGTATGATTATCATTTCATGCACAATTTTGAACAATACCGTAGCAAACTATAACACTTTCATCCACTTGCCCTATCAAATTGCCAATAAATGGATGAATATTCTACTCCTAATAAAAAAAAAAGTGGCTCAATTTCTCACATTTTCAATCATTCAATATTGATTCTCTGAGAGCAATGTATCATTTTACCTAGTCTTTGGAGTATTTAAGGATGAGAGGCTAGAGTTTTGATAAGTAGAAATTGAGATAATGTCAAGGCTAATGTGGTCCATATCATGACACACCAACAAATAAGGAAAATAAAATTAATTGAATAAACATATTTTATTCTATTTAATCAACTATCATTGATTTTGATGTATGATAGGTAGGGCATGAGCTATTTTAAGGGCATTAATTTATAATGGTATTGGTTGAAGAAGGTAAGATGTATATTTTAATTTGATTAATAAATTTAAATTTGATCATTGAGGTCAAATTTAAGTATAATTTTGAAATCAAATACAAATATTATTAATCAAACTGCTGAAAAAGTCAAAAAGTATTTTAAGATGATTTGTTTTTTTTTTATACATGAAAGGTTCAAAGGGTATTTTTATAAAAGTCATTAAACTTAGAGGTATTTTTAAAAAAATATATTCAAAAACAAAACGGAACCAGATGGGTTCCACGAGACACTTTCTCTCTCCTACGTCCTCCCTCCATATTGCTCATTACCGTAACCGTAAAATGAAAGCCGGTGGGGTCCTCTTTGCTTTCCGCATTTGGCCCATCACCGGTTGCCGCCGGTCATCATCAAATGCCGACGCTGCGACCGCTACCGGGACCAGTTCACCTTTCTCTCTAGGCTATTCTAGTAAAGTAAATGGCTTCGGACCACGAAATCAATTATAAATTAATAAATAAGTACCCCTTATTATTATTATTATTCAAAAAGTTGTAGAATATATATGTTGTGGGCCATGTCCTCACTCCGCACCACAGCTGTTTTTTTTATTGTAAAAAAAATTAAATCTCACGAATATTAATTAAATTGTGAAATATTATGATCCGTATTCTTCCGTGATCATAGACTTCATAAATTGGCATTAAAAAAATAAGATACATATTGACATTAAAATAAAAATAAAAATATTACTTGTAAAAAATAATTTATATATACTAGTGATCGTGTACACACGTCGCATGTATAATATAATATATTAAAATCATATTGACTTTATAATGAAATTATATTAATTAAAGTATTTTAGTATTAAAATACTAAAGTAGAGTCATTAGGGTAAAATACCTAACTTTTGAAAATCTGAATTATTTGGGTCTTTGAAAATCCGAATTGTTTACATTTTCGAGTATCACCCTTATGGCTTCCCTATTAAAAAAATTAATTTAATTTAATATTATACTTATCTTAGTAAAAAAACTAAGAAAAGTATATTTTTTAACATTATTGGCCTAAAATATTTATAGAAGCTTCTTTGATCATAGTGTTGTCAATTCTAAGATGTGAGACTAAATAGAACTATATTTTTTATATAAAACAATCAGAGAAAATTAATGATGAAAAAAATTCATAATAATATGCCACAGCTGAATTTCAAACTCTAGATCACTGATTGTTTCGCTTGTAGAATTATTATTAAACTTTGGAATTATTTTTAGTGTGAATAAAAAAAATGATATTAACGTAAATTCATTTTAGGCTCCACCAAAATTAGTTAGTAAAGGGGGAAGATTTTTAATAAAATAATAATAATAAGAGATGTATATATATATTCACTTATTTATGGACACCCCAAAAGCATCTAGTATTCTTTTTTTACCTTTGTTATTTTTTTTAAAATTTTTTTTAGAATTTAGGATTTAATGTTTAGTTAAAAAAATGAAAATTTAAAAAAAAAATGATCATACATAGATTAATATGATCACAATGTTATATATAAAGAGAAATAATATTATATTCTACACCTCATGCTCGACCGTGAACGATATCCAATGTGTACGATTTGATACAACTAAAACTCCAATTTATTTAATTTATCTCTCATCTGCATGCTTGTAATAATTTTTCTTTCTTTCTTCTTAAATTAAAATAAAATTATATTTTCTCTTTCCTATAATTGCATACAACAATTACTATGATACTTATTTTTAAAAATGGTATAGCTGTTACAATGTAATAGCTACTACAACATTGTAACAGTTATTATATAGTAGCTGCTACAACGTTATAATAGTTATTTTATAGTAGCTGCTACAACGTAATAACTGTTTTAATGTTATAACAGTTATTTTGTAATAGTTGCTACAACTACACAATATCTACTACAACATAATAGCTACAACGTAGTAGTAGTTACTATATAGTAGCTGCTACAACATTATAGCAGTCATTACAGTAGCTACTACAATATTATAACAATTGTTATATAGTAGTTGATACAACTATATAGTATCCGCTATAACATAATAGCTGTTATAGCATATTAGTCATTACAACATTGTAGCAATTATTATGTAGCAGTTATACAGTAACTGGTATAACGTTGTAGCAGCTACTACATAATAAATGCTACAACATTACAGTAGCTATAGTAATTTCTACACGACGTTATAACAAACATGTAGCAATAGCTACGTCATATTTAAAAACTAGTACCATAGTGATTGTTATATACAATCATAGGAAAGAGAAGAGAGAATTTTAATTTAATTTAAGAGGAAAGAAAAAAAGTTATTGTGTGCAAATGTGAGAAATTAAAAAAAAAAGGTTTTGGTCACGTCAAATCGCCCACATCAGATTTCGCTCACAGGGGCGCAACGAGCGTCAGGATAACATTTATGGTGGCAAATGGCGACTATGCTCGCCCCCTGCGGAACAACTTTTTAATCTCTTTCATCTGCATGCAATAATTTTTCTCTCTTTCCTTCTAAATTAAAATAAAATTCTCTCTTCTCGCTCCTATGATTGCATACAATAATCATTGTAATGTTATGCTAATTATTATATAGTAGCTACTACAATGTTGTAATAGTTATTTTGTAGTATCTACTACAACGTAATAACTACTACAACGTTGTAATAGTTATTTTGTAGTAGCTACTACAACTACACAATATCTATTACAACATAATAGCTACAACGTAGTAGCTGTTATAACGTTGTAGCAGTTACTATGTAGTAACTACTACAACGTTATAACAGTCACTACAGTAACTGCTACAATATAGTAGCTACTACAATATTGTAGTAATTATTGTATAGTAATTGCTATAACTACATAGTAGTTGCTATAATGCATTAGCTGTTACAATGTTGTAACAGTTATTGTGTAATAGTTGCTACAATATTATAGCAGTTCCTATACAGTAACTAGTATAACATTATAGCAATTATTACTTTATAATAGCTATTACACAATAGCTGCTACAACATTATAGTAGCTATATTATAGTAGCTATAGTAACTGCTACGCAATGTTATAGTAGACATGTAGCGACAGCTATACCATCTTTAAAAACTAGTACCACATTGATTGTTACATACAATCATAGGAGATAGAAGAGAGAATTTTAATTTAATTTAAAAGGAAAGAAAGAAAAGTTATTACATGTAGATGAAAGAGATTAAAGAAATTGGGTTTTGGCCACGTTAGATCGCTCATGTCAGATTTTGCTCATAGGCGCGCAGCGATCATTGGATAGGATAACATTTATTGGGCAAAAAATGTGATAACGCTCTCCCCCAGCGCCCCCGTCGTACCTTGCCCAAGGTCATCACGCAGGAGGTTAATCACGGTAATTGGAGAAGCTAGTGCACAGTGGGCAGAGGGACACGGGGACCAGGGATTTACGCCCTGACTACCCCGCGATTCGAACCCACGATCTCATTGGGCAATCTTTTACGCACTAACCACTACGGATAACCCCGTGGGGCGGATAGGATAACATTTATATTTGTGTATAAGAGAGAGAGAGAGAGAGAGAGTATCTTGTTCGACGCCTCATGTGCGATCATGAGCGTTCCGACGCAACCAAAATCCAATTTTTTTAATCTCTTTCATCTACGTGCAATAATTTTTCTCTCTTTACTTCTAAATTAAAATAAAATTCTTTCTTCTCGCTCCTATGATTGCATGCAACAATTATTGTGATGTTGGTTTTTAAAGGTGGTGTAGCTACTACAATATAATAGCTGCTACAACATTAATTATAACAGTTATTGTGTAGTAGCTGCTACAAAGTAATAATTGCTACAATGTTGTAGAAGTTATTTTGTAGTAGCTGTTATAACGTAGAATATGCTACAATGTTATAGCAGTTACTGTGTAGTAGTTGCTACAACTACACAGTAGCTGCTACAATGTAATATATGCTACAACATAATAGTTGCTACAATGTAGTAGCTGCTACAATATTGTGTTGGGAGATTATTGGTGCAATCGTCGTCAAGTCAAAGTTGACCAGTGTGACTAAGCTCGAGTTGATTCGAGATTGAGTTTCGATATTTGAACAATATGTGAAGAAGAGGTCAAGTACATCAAGATTGACTGCATACTTGACAATATAGGAGAGAGAAGTCAATTAGGTCATGGAGGACTGGATACTTGATTAGGAAAGTCCTAACTGGAGGTTAAGGAAGACAAAGACCTAACTCGAGGGTTAAGTAAGGGTAAAGTCCTAATTAGAAGTTAGACAAGGCAAAGTGCTAACTCGATAGTTAGGCAAAGGAAAGTCCAAGTTAGTCAAGGAGGACCGCACATTGGGAAAGGGAAATCCTAACTGCGGTTAGGCAATAGAAAGTCCAAGTGGACCAAGGATAATCGCACGTTGGCAAAGAAAAATTCTAACTGCAGTTAGACAAAGGACAAGTCCATGTCAGTCAAGGAGGACCATACGTTGGTAAGAAAAAATCCTAGTTGAAGTTAGGCAAGAAGAAAATCCAAGTGAGCCAAGGATGATCACACTAGGTGATCAAAAGTCTAATGGGAAGTTGACCTGAGATGAAAAGTCTAAGTGGGTCAAACGTTGATCAGATATTTGGTGAAAAGTCCCAACAAGTTACAGTTGACTAGATATTGGGCAAGGGAGCCCTACACTTGGATTAACAAGTTAGGGCTGGGCAATCGAATTGATCAACCAATTAATTATGGCTTAATTCGTGAGAGCACAGAAGGTGCTAGAATCTATTGAGAAATCAATTTTGACATCTCTAATCGACTGGTTCAATCGATTAGATAGTGTTGAATCGACTGGGAAGAAAGCTTAATCGATTTGGACCTTCACAAAGGAAATTCGTGAGAATAAAGGCTGAATCGATTGTCCCAATCGATTCAACCATTGTCAATTGATTGGGCAATAGTTTGTCGTGAAGAGGTGGAATAGATTAGGGTAATCGATTAAGGGCTAGTTCACTAAAACATAGAGAGTTTTGGAATCAATTTGATAATTGATTAATACTCTGATAACCAATTGAGCTAATTGATTAAGGCTTTTCCTGAGAGAACAAAAGGTTGGGGAATCAATTGAGTAATCAATTAAAACCTTCTAAATTGATTGAGATGACTTACCAATTGATTATGGTTCAAAAAAAAATCATTTTGTAGGTACGAATGGTTAGATGATGTGACAATCGATTAGGAAAAAACTGAATTGATTGTGAGGCGTCGAATAACCCTAGAAAAGGGTTTTCATGGACATTTTGAAGTTGCCGATTCTTGTGACGTTGGGGAAGTGCATTTCCAACTAATCAAGAGATAGTTACAAGTAACAAAAGATCAAGCTACCAAGGTGTTCATTGTGTTGTATATTTACTTTCTTATTTACATTGTATTCTTGTTGTGAGTTTGTATGAGACTTCTCCGCCTATGGATTGTTTCTGAGTACATTCAGTGGAGTTGTGCGCACAGTGTGGATCCTTAGAATAGTCACCTCAAGAAGGTGGATATCAAGTAAACAAAAGTGTTAACATTGCTTCGAGTTTTCCGCTGCAACAAATCAACAAGACGAAGCGAAAGAAACTATTCACCCCCTTTAATTCTTGGAGTATCTTAATACGTTGTAACAGTTATTGTATAGTAGCTTTTATAATATTGTAGCAATTATTGTGTAGCAGCTGCTATAACTACACAACAGCTGCTACAATGTTTTAGTAGTTACTATATAGTAGTTGCTTTAACGTTGTAGCAGTTATTGTGTTACAACATTGTAGCAGTTAATAGTAGCTGTTACAACATTGTAACAACTATTATATAGTAAATGTTACATGTTTTAGTAGACATGTAGCATCAGCTATATCACATTTAAAAATCAGTACTACAGTGATTGTGGCATGTAATCATAGAAGAGAGAAGATCTAGAAAATTTTATTTTAATTTAAGAAAAAAAAGAGAAAAGTTGTTGTATAAAAATGAGAGAGAGATTAGGGTGCATCGGATTGTCCGCGTCGGATTGTCCACGTCGAATTTTGCTCATCCAGGTGCCTCGACCAATTCAGCAGTTTTAAAAAAAAAACAATTTAGCTCCGGGGTTATGCTAATTAAAAATTTTCTTTAGGGTTTAAGAATTGAGTTATAGTGTTCAAGCTAAAAAAAATAAAACTAAAAAAATTTAGATGCTTACGGGTATAGGTATATGTTTAGGGTGCATGATAGCATTTTTTTTTTAACTTCGGGTTAAACTAATTAGAATATGTTTTTAAAATTTAGGGGTTGAGTTATAGTATTTAAATTTTTAAAAAATAAATTAAAAAATTTTAGGTATGTATAGGGTATAGTATATATATTTAGGAGGTAAGATTTAAAGGAATATTGATTTTTAAAAAATAAAACTGAATTAAGACGCCTATATAAAATCAGGTAGCTCAATTATCTGTGCACAGAGTCATCCGCACGTAACTTCTATAATTTTCGAATTCATCACAAAGGAAACCGATAACTTCATACTAAATTAGACAATGGACTGTGAAAGTCAAACTCATATGGGTTGAATTAATGCTCATAAAAGTCCTAATCAATTAGGTTTAAGTACCCTTCTTGGCTTAATTTGGAGTGAGAATTCTAACCTCATTTGGACAGAGGATTTATTTATCACGTATTTTGAAACATCACATCATTTTAGTTCAAGACCAATACAACGTTTTAATAAAAACAACTTAAGGATAATATATATAATATCAAAATATCCTTTAATCTTTTTATAAAAGTATGATTTTTATTTTCTCATATTGAATTTCATCTAAACATAATCATGACATAATTTCAAGTGTGCAACCATGATTATATTGTCAATTCTATCAATTTTTTTTTTAAATGTATAATGCCCTAATAATCTTCATCTTCACCATGGACCATTTTTTTCTTATATAAGAAAAATAGTAAAAAAGCAATAATAGTGTCTTATTTTAAAACCAGAACAAGATTGGTATATATATATATGTATAAAATCAATTAGTGATACATATCAAATTGTATCTTTCTTCCTACAATTCTAATATGTATGATATCATGTGTTTACTACTTAAAAAATGTCAACTTTCAATTAAAGCATTAGTCACAAGTTGACAAGTTGTTCTCTCATGCTGTTTGTTTGATTCTTTATTTCTCCTGCAAATTATTTTTTGTTTTTTATTAATAAAAGAAAGTGAAATCGTATGTCCACATTTATTGGACTCTATTACCAAACGTCGATACAAAGTGATGCGCAAGTACCTTTCAAATTTTAAATAGGTTTGTCCATTGGAGCACCAAGAGGCTAAAGAGATTAACTTGAACCAATTAATTATTTATTTAATGATACCAATTGCTTTCCTAGGTATTGACACATTTAATAATAACAAATTTGTATCACTAAAATTGTAGGCCACGTGGGGCCATGTCATTGAGTGCAAAAAGGTATTAATTTATTTATAAAAAATAAAAAAGGATGATAAATGATTTGATTTGTTCGTATATTTAAGATTTTTCTTGATTAAAAAATAGATGCATGAGAATCGCATGCGTGTTATAAAATTCATTTGGATATTAAAAGGGCCTTTATTGGTTATTTTGGCTTTCCACATAATATGCTTTTTATTAAATTATTTTATATTTCCTTGGGGGGGCCAAATCCGGATTTTTTCAACTTTAGTTTTATGCGTTTTAAATAGACTGTCGACTTTTGGTAAAAAAATATTTAAATTACAGAACATATTCCGACCTCGCGATTGAGAAAAGTCAACCTTATTAAAATCAATATAACTAAGAAAATTGTTAATTTCGTAAGATGTTAAAAGTAATTGTAAATTTGTTGAAGCATTTATATTTTTATTGAACCAAAAAATCTACGCGAAAATAAGTGAAATTTTATTAGTTGTTCGATCAACTAAGGCTAAATTAGATTTAAAAAACAATAGATTAAAAAAACCTAAAAGATTGTGTAAATTTATATTAAAACCTTTATTCTTTCATACAATGCCAATTTCACTTAAATTTTATTTTCATCATTTTGGAAAAAAATAGACAAATTAATAGTTAGAAATTAAAAAGACATTATTTTTTTTTACTAAATTTCAATGAAAAATCCTTTAATATATTTGCGACTCATTTGATTTTATCAAACCATTAGAATTTTTTGTTCTCTTATTTACACAATCGTTTTTTCTTTAGATATTTTTTAAATTGTTTTCTTCATTTCTATATATATTTTTAATATTCATTTAAAATTAACTTTTCCACCCTATAAATTTTGAAAAAAAAACCTCAAAATAAATAAAATTTGACTTTGAAATATTTAAAGCACGCGCACACATATTTATTTTTAAATTCAAAACATTTTAGAGATATTCAATATTTTATTTTAACTACATATCTCTAAACTAATTTAAATTGAAAAAAATAAATTATATATCAACTTTCTAAGGTCTATATAATGAATTAGAATATTTGTTTGAAATTTTATAGTAATTTAGGCAGACATATTAATTTTATTCAAAATTATTATATAGCTCAAAATTAGTCTTAGTTTTAAAATAAGTCATTATTGACTTATAAACTCTAAGTCTCAAAATCCACTAATTTTGTTTAATTTATACAATTTAAGATAATATTATAGTTTTAAACAAATTTGCTAAATATCCCTAAGATAATCAATTTAGTTAGCTGAGTAAAAAATTAACAGATTTTAAATGATAATTTTAGAAGAAATTAATCAGGTGAAGTATCCAACATCGCAAGGACGGAATCATGTATTAGGTTACCCCGGACATTGGCTTGGGAGCTCGGTAGTATTGAAAAAGAGTTGTAGTTTAGATTTATAATTAGAATGAGAGCAAAAATAAAAGAAGATGAAAGCATAAGCTATTATGGTCTACGGTCCGGGATGAATCGGATAATTAGCAATTCTGACTTAAAAAAACAAAACTAGTGTCAAATTTTGCACCTGGAGTCGTTGGCGTGTCTGATTTTTTTATGATTGACTGACAAAACGCTCTAAATATGTTATCCGTAAATGGCAAGTGGGGATGCTGTCGGATGACGTGTAGATCCGTAAATGGAGCGAGTCGTATTCGACGTGGCTAGTTTTTATCCGCTTATGGAAACCATTGACGCCCACGACATTGTACGTATCTGTCAGCCTCAAATTACACTAATCCCCTTGATATTCTGATTATTTCGTTGAACAAAAATTTAAATTACACCCTTGCTAATAAAATATCTGATCAAGCTTTCCGTCTTTTTACACCAAAATATCCCCAAAAATTTATCAAATTGATCATTTTCACAAGAAAATTATCTATATCAAATTTGAAAATTTTTAAATTTAAATCCCCTATGACTTTGCGTAATTTAGGTAAGGGAACAATGTATTTGTCTTATTTAAGCAAAATTGACTTTGTCTAATTTGACATTGGATGAACACTTATTTGATTCATAATTTTGATATTGGATTGAAAAATATAATGTTAGAAATATAATATTCAAAGTTTTATTTTAAAAGTATATACAAAAATATTATGGATTTAAAGGATGGAAGATATTTCTATTATTAAGAGGCATTTTTAGTAGACGTGAAAAATAAATCAATGAGAGTTTATGACCAAAGTGGATAATAAAATATCATTATAGAGATAAGCGAATTCTTTTGATTCTAACAAATGATATCAGAGTTATAATCTAGATCAAGTCATATAGGTGAAATAGTGACCTTAAATAAAGGAGGTGGGAACTTACAAAGAACTAGTGAACTTTAAGTGAAAAGTTTAAGCAGATCAGGAGTGATCGGATGTTTGACGAAAATTCTAAGGGAGTGAACTTTAGGTGATGAAAAAGTCTTAAAGAATCAGAGTATGTCAATAGTGATCAGATACTTGAAAGGAGACCTGAAGTAGGTCAAAAGTGTCCCGATGCTTTAGAGAAAGTTAGGATCATGAGAATAATGATGATCCTTTATTGGACAGAAGAATTATTGAGAATACAATCAAAATTGCATATTGAAAATATATAAAAAGACTATGGATTTAGCAGATAGAAGATATCTCTATTGGCATAAGATCTTTTAGATTGAGTTAGAAATAAATTATCATAATATCATATGATTATATTAAATTCTTTTAATCCTAACATATAAATCATTATAATTTAATTTTTTTTAGTCCTAACATATAAATCATTATAATTTAAAATTCTTGTACGATAAACATTGGTTAAATCTAAGGGAAAGTAGGTCCTTTCAACCTAAGCAATAAAATAGCATAGTTAAATTGGAAACCAAATACTCGATACTCTTCCTCTTCTTTAATCTCATTGCCTTTAACATTTTGTCCCCATGCTCTCCACCCTTCCCTTTCAACCACTCCAGCCGTTGAACAACTTGGCAACTATTCCATTCATCTCTTAGCGACTCCACCACTAAATTCAAAAAATCTCACCTATCGCTATATCACTATTGTCAATGAAGGAACATGACATTGAAGCCATGTCAAATGACTCCAATGACCAATAGACCTCATTCAAATTATCAACAATTTTACTATCACTTTCTCCACCAACCGCTCACCTCTCTTAGATAAGGAAGGATACAATTTTAGAACTCGCTCACCCTTAGATAAGGAAGGAGACAACTTTAGAACTATATCGTTTGAATCCTCTCGACCAATCACAATTAAAGACTAGGCGATTGGATGGAGATGACGAGGTGGAAGTGATAGCAATGGAAGATGAGAGGAGAGGAGAAGAGAATAAGATAAAACATGTTTTTTTTTGTCTATTTAGTGGGACCTCTCCTAAGCTAATTTCGCTAGACTAATTTTCAAACTTACAAACTGTTTTGAAAGGCAATCTTTCCCTCGAGCTGCTAGCCATATTTGACCTTCACCCATTAAATTTCTTTACTTTGAACTAGTCCGGTGCTTTCTTGATGGTATTTATGAACTTGGACTTTCTATATCTAGCAATTCAATTATAGGTTTTTAAGTAGAGTTTGAAAGTTGACTTTACTTCTACAATATTTTTTTCAGAAAATTAGTTTCCAATAGTTCTTTTTTTTTTAAAAAAAAAAACTCAGATGACTTCAAAAAATAAAAAATAAAAATAAAAATTAGGAGCTCCTTGCAAGCAATTCCAAAATGTTTTTTAAAAATTGATGCATTGATGATGACTTGTAGTGAAAATTCGATATACAATGCTAACACATTTTATTTTATTTAGTATCCATCTTTTTGAGGTGACTAATCTAAGGGTTTACTACTCACATTCACAGATGCACTTGAAAACCAATTTTCTGAAGGCGGAGACACCTCATACAAGCTCAATCACGAGAAATGCAAACTAAGTTACAAAAAAAAATCGAAAATGACTTTACAACATGAACTTTACTTTGCTTGCTCTTTTCATACTTTGTATTGCCTCTTAGTGGTGGAAAATGAGACAACACTTCTTCTCCAAACACCCAAGAATTGGCGGCAAAAATCTTAGACAAACTCCCCTTTATATGGGCGTTGTTCAAACTGCTTTTCGCCTTTTAATCAATTAGACTTTCCCCTAATCGATTGTCACGTTATCCAAGTATTCAATAACCTATAAAATGTCTCTTTTTCAAACCTTTAATCGATTGGTGAGCCATACCAATCGATTCGGCAGCTTCTAATCGATTGCTCCAATTGATTCAGAAGTTTTCTATTCGTGAGAGAAAAGCAACTAATCGATTCCCAAGCTCTCCGTTATCTCGCAACAAAGGCCCCAATCGATTAGCCCAATTAATTGGGAAAGACTGAATCGATTGCCTCAATCGATTCACCAAGCCTCTGTTCTCTTGCGAATCTCAGGCCAATTGATTTCCTAACCTTTTGTTTGCGAGAAACCTTGTCTAATCGATTGACCCAATTAATTGGACTAAGTCCAATCGATTCCGACCTTCACCATGTTTTCACAAAACCCTCCAAATCGATTAGGCACTCTGCCTAATCGATTGGCCTTGGCTTAATCGATTACTCAATCCTAAACTCTGAACTTGAGTTTAGGGTTCCTTTTGTTGGTGTATATTGCACTGATAATTAGATTTTGATGTATGACAAATAGGTTGAAATTAGATGTGATGTTTGTCTAACCTTTTTACCAGATGTGCAAGACTTGATGGGCTAGGGGACTGAAACATCAGGCTGAAGTTCAAATAGGTTAATAGCTAGCAGGAAGTCCAGATTGGTTGAAATCGGGTAGAAGGAAGTCTAGCTAGGTTGATAGTTGATACAAAGTCCAGATCAGTTGAGATCTTGTAGTAGGAAGTCTAGATTAGTTAAAATCTAGCAGAAAGTCTGGGTGGATCAAGGGATCTGACATCAAAGAAATCTACAAATGGTAAGTAAGGTAAGTCACCGGAGGAGAGAGATCTAATGAGGATAATTCTCAATGAGACTATAGGCGAGTGTTGGGTTTTTCGGGCCGCGAAAACCGCTTTTCGCGTCGCGGAAACCCCGAATCGCCCAAGCCACGGATCTCGTGCAAGGTAAAATCGAACGAAAATAAGAGTACGAGTTTGAAAACTTTAATCTACAGTAGATCTACATAAGGATAAACCATTTATACCTTTGTAGCGAAGCCCTTCGCAATCCCGCTTGTCCTTGGTTCGCCGGATCTCAAAAGTGTCAAAGTAGACACTTCTCTATTTGTATCCACACAAGCAAGAGATGGAGAAGAAACCTTAGAGTGTGCTAGCACTCAAGCAAGGTCTCGGCAAGAAGGAGAAGAGGGAGAGAAGAATTGTGAGCAAGAAGAAGAAGATGAAATCAATTAGCCTTGAATGAAAAATAAAACATTCATTTTTACACTCAAAGTGGCCGGCCACATTAAACCTTGTAACCCCCATGGAATATCAAGAGTCACAACTCTTGGTAACTCCCATGAGGTGGCATTTGGTCAAGTCAAACTTGACCAAATGAAGAGGCCTTGATGATGTGGCATTGGTCAAGTCAAAGTCAAGTCAAAAACATGACTCTTCATCTTCCTACTTAAGTCAAGTCAAACTTGACCACTTCTATCCCTTGGTTGATCTAATCTAACCATTGGTTCAAGCCAATTTTAATTTAATGAATCTCTATTCATTGAATTAAATTAATTAAATGAGTCTAAGTCCAAATTAGACTCACTTAACACATGAACCAACTTGAGTCCAACTCAATTATCCTACTTTGGATTACTCTTAATCCAATTTGGTTCATCATATGAACCTAATCATTTAGGTTCATCAAATGAACCTAGTCTCCATCTATTTGCCCTTAGTGTGTGACCCTATAGGTTCTTGTAACGTTGGCAATGCCCCTAAACCCATTTAGGATCATAAGTAATGAGCGGTATCTAGCAACACATCATTACTACCCAAGTTACAAGAATGTCGAGATCTGACATCACCTTGTGACTACTAATTGTGACTCCTCACAATATGTGACATTGTCCTTCTATCCTAGACATCTAGATTGATAAATGTGAGGCATAGACCGTGTCATCCTCCAATCAATCTAAATCTTGAACTCCAAGTAGACTCACTCGATCAAATGAGCTCAACATCTAATGTTGACTCATTTGGGCATGGCCATGCGCTTAGTGGTCTCACTCTATCAAGAATAGCGATGTCGCTCCCGTCATATGGGAGGGATAGATCCCTTCTACATCACTCACATCCCTCTGCATAATTCGTTACATACCCAGTAATCGCCTTTATAGTCCACCCAGTTACGGGTGACGTTTGACGAAACTAAAGTACATAACTCCTTATGTAGGGATCCATGGTGACTTCAGGTCTAAGGACTAATAGTCATACTAATAGTCACATGAGAAAGTATATGACACTCATATAACGATCCATGATACTTTCTCATGGCGGGTCATTCAGTATATATTCTCTAATGCATACCCATGTGTCAGCTTGATATCTCTATATCCATGACTTGTGAGATCAAGTCATCGAGCTGACCTACATGCTAGTCTTATTGCATTAACATTGTCCCTAAATGTTAATACTCGACTAGGAATGATTTAGAGTAGTGTTCCCTATATCATCTCACTATCGATTCAACTAATCGATTGATATAGGTATGAACGTTCTACTCAAGGACGTTACTATACTTATTTTATCTGACACTAATACAAATAAGCATAATAACCAAAAATCAATGCCTTTATTAAGAATATGATATACATGAGTCCATACAATCATCAAATTATTGGCTCTAGGGCTCTAACTAACAATCTCCCACTAGCACTAGTGCCAATCAGTATAGGCTCTAAGGCCTAAAGACCTAGTGTGACCATCATGCTTCCTCTGTGCCAAAGCCTTGGTCAAGGGATCTGCGATGTTAGCCTCTGTAGGTACTCTGCAAATCTTCACATCTCCTCTATCGATAATCTCTCGAATGAGATGGAAGCGCCGTAGTATATGCTTGGTCCGCTGGTGTGAGCGAGGTTCCTTCGCCTGTGCTATAGCTCCATTGTTGTCACAATAGAGCTCAATGGGGTCAGCAATGCTGGGAACCACCCCAAGTTCAGTGATGAACTTGCGGATCCAAACTGCCTCCTTTGCTGCCTCTGATGCAGCAATGTACTCGGCTTCTGTTGTAGAATCAGCCTGCTTCGAACTCTTCCAGCTGACAGCGCCACCATTAATGCAAAATACGAACCCCGACTGCGATCTATAGTCATCCTGGTCGGTCTGGAAGCTAGCATCACTGTAACCCTTTACAGTTAGCTCATCATTGCCTCTATATATCAAGAAATATTCTTTAGTCCTTCTTAAGTACTTAAGAATATTCTTGACCGCTATCCAGTGACTTTCACCTGGATCTGACTGGTATCTGCTCGTCATGCTCAAAGCATACGAGACATCAGGTCGAGTACATAGCATGGCGTACATGATCGATCCTATGGCTGAGGCATAAGGGATCTGATCCATGCGGTCTCTCTCCTCTCTAGAAGAGGGACTTTGAGTCTTCGAAAGACTCACGCCATGTGACATCGGCAGAAATCCCTTCTTGGAGTTCTGCATGGCAAACCGAATGAGTACCTTGTCAATATATGTACTCTGACTTAGGCCAAGCAATCTCTTAGATCTATCTCTATAGATCTGTATCCCTAGAATGCGGGATGCCTCACCTAAGTCCTTCATTGAGAAGCAACTCCCTAGCCAGGTCTTGACAGACTGAAGCATAGGGATGTCCTTCCCAATGAGTAGTATGTCATCCACATACAATATGAGGAAGACAACTATATCCCCTACAACCTTCTTGTAGACACAAGGTTCATCTTCATTCTTGATGAAACCAAACTGTTTGATCGCATCATCAAATCGAAGATTCCAGCTCCGAGAAGCTTGCTTTAGTCCATAAATGGACCTATGCAGCTTGCATACTCTACTAGTATGCTGTGGATCTACAAAACCCTCAGGTTGTGTCATGTACACATCCTCGAGTAGGTTTCCATTCAGAAACGCAGTTTTGACATCCATCTGCCATATCTCATAGTCATGGTAGGCTGCAATAGCAAGCATGATCCGAATAGACTTAAACATCGCTACTGGAGAAAATGTTTCATCATAGTCAATACCATGAATCTGCTTAAAACCTTTAGCTACTAAGCGACCCTTATAAATAAGTCCATCCATGTCAGTCTTTCTCTTAAAGACCACTACAACAAAAACTGCAAACGACAACGGATATTATCCGTTGTCGTAGGGTGAAAAAACCGTTGTAACTGAGGGCGTTGTAGAATGTATGACCCTACGACAACGGTTTTGAATCCGTTGTCTTTGTAGACATTTGACAACGGTTTTTATCCGTTGTTGTATATATGCTCAAAATTTGGCTACGAAGGATACGACAACGTTTTAAAACCGTTGTAATAGATAATTTCAACAACATAAATAAATCGTTGTGGTAGACTTTTTTTACAACAGATATAAACTGTTGTGGTAGATAATATTTAACACGTTTTGTTTTTTTTTACAACAGTTTTAATATATTTTACAACGGATAAAACCGTTGTCTTTTATCACTTTTTACAAAAAAATTTCGTTGTGGTTTACCTAGTTTTTACAACATTTTTAATTGTTGTCTTTAATGTTCATTAATACCAAACAACCAATCTTATTTTACTATAAGCAAACCACTAATACAAAACTAAATATTTACTACATTAAATCCAAAATAAACATCCATATATAATTCATCTTCTAGCCATATATACAAAAATATACAAAATGAGTTGTTACTCATCAAAATGAACATGTTTTCCATTACTGTTCTCCATATACATTAAATCACATGTTTTCCATTTGTTGTTCTCCATATGACTTTTAATTTACAAATTAGCAAGGCAAGCTACATCCTAACAAAGCTCACTTCTTGCATCAAAAAAACTCAAGCCTCACGAATTGCCGACCTGCAAGAGAAAAATTTAACAAAACTTATCAAATTCCAGAATTCCAGATTATAGTATACATGACAACACGAATTCCTGGAAAACAAACAATACAACATAGAACATATATTAGGTGTTGTTTCATGCTACACAAGTCAAACAAAATGATACAAATCAGTGTGTATCAAGAAACAGTCGGCAACATCCATTCACGCAGGACAAAATTACATTATACTCAACACAAAAGAAGGAATGATCTTTTCTTCCTTGAGAATTATACCTCCTTGTCACTCGTTTGACCAAACTAACATGCAGTATATAGAGCAAACTATTAAGAAATCAAACTACAGAATATAGATGTTTTCTATAAACGTTAAAGATGTAAACTCATCCTTACCACCTTGCATACATGGAGACTGTGAGATAGGAGGAAACACAGGATTGAGTCATGGCATATAGATGAAAACCATAAGGAGAGAACAAACAAGAAATTTGTAGAGCAACTCATAAGATACAAAAGGTCATCATCTAACAATTCATAAAGAGATAACTTCCACATTGTCAGTCCTTGCATAATTCAGAAACAACTAAATAAGCTACTTACACAACCCAACCATTATTAATTTTGGACCACAAAGAAACATACCAAGAAACACTGTTCGATGCATGTTTGGCAACCATTTTTTAGGAAAAGGAAGTAGAAGTCCTGACCATAGATAACACATGGTTGCCAAACAAAATTATAAAGACACCACGACTTTACCTATAACTAAATTCACAAAATGTTTAATCAGCAAGATAACACATGGATGTATATTAGGTATTGACATATCAAAGCAAAAGATGAGAACAAAGAGAGGCAATAAATAAGGGAAATGTCAGCTAATTCTGCTCATGGTAGAAATGCAAGAATGAAGTATTGAGAAAAGGAGATAGCTAGCCATGAACAAACAAATTATTGGCACTGAGGAATCAAAATCAATACGTCATGGAGTCACAAACAAAGAGTTAAACCATCTTTTGAAGTCTAGTAATTTATACCTAGTAATGAATATAGTCTGTACGCAATCCACCCATTCAGACCACAACATCACTGAATCTATCCATAAATCACATGTTTTCCATTAATGTTCTCCATATGTAGGTACTGCATGAACTGTAACCAGAGAATAAATATTTCACATGGCTCTAATATCTTGACATGAGAGAAGGATTTCCAGAATTTCAGGACAACACTCAATGTCTGCAAAATAGAAGAGAAAAAATTTATTCAATATAAACTTATGCAATACAAACTTATAGTCTCTAAGAAATAAAACTTATGCAATACAAATTCTTGTTGTGGCATTACTTAATTAGTCACAGTCAAGTTGTAGAATTAATCATGTTCTAGATAATAATGGTGAGGAACCTTTCTCTTCAAATAAGCAAGGTCACTGTTATAGGCTTCCAATGTAGCACCTTCATCTCCTTGTATCATATCAGGATGAGCCTCTAAAATGGAAAATGTATTTAGGAATAACATTCATGGTCAATATGAATAACTAAATAGCATTTGGATTGAGATTGTTCTAAATTGACTTGGATACCAATAACAGTGATACCAAAATAATCTCCATACTTACATTTGGATTTAGATTGTTCTAAATTGACTTGGATACCAACAACAGTGATACCAAAATAATCTCCATACTTAGCTCGAATATGCTGCACCTGTAAGCCAATTGCAAAATACATCCATTAACACAATAAAAAAAATGTCTAAAATAAGATAAACTTTCTAGTACAAATACTTAATCGCTAAAAAAACAAGACTATTACTTTCATTGGTCATGGAGACCATAGCCCACATATTTAGTTATGTATATTTCAAAAGGACAATTTACAAAATTAGTATATCTTGATGTTCAGTGTTCAGTTAGTGAAGATAAAAGATAAAGAGGATTCTCAACAAAGGCCACTTGCGAGCTATTAAAATCCCCATAAATGAAGCCAAAAGACTTTAAAATGTATGAAAGAAGTATACCAGATCAAGGGCGCATGCAAATCCACCAGCCACTTGAACAAACTTATCTTGACCATGAGGAGGATCCCCCTTGAGTGCCAGGACATTTTGAATACCATTGGCCTTGATGGTATTCAGAGCATGGTCGATCTTCTCCACAGGCATATTCATGCATGTTAAGTGCATAATAGTTTCCATGCAGACCTGCAAAAGGAAGTCAGGAACTCACGAACAACAAGCAAAATTGTGGTCTCAAAATATGCCTTCGAGCTTGTGGATTTGGAACTATTGGGCCATAAATTTTGTATAAGTAAATTCACGAAAATGTTCTTCCTTAGAATAAATTCACCACGAGAAATATGAAATCCCACGAAGTTAATCATTACAACGGGAAATTCAAAGTCCAGGACTGCAAGCCATCACAGTTCAAAAAGGGAAAAGTAGATGTAATATGACAATAAATTCAACCATCAGCAGTCCAGAAAACAGCAAAGATTCAAGACAAAAGAGCTACTAACGAAATGACCTTGATATTGAGCTACAAAGGAACTAGTTTACCTTTAATGCTATCGCAATAATCACATCCAGAGAGAATACACAAATCAACGAACTAATCCATAGTGAGTCTTAGCTCTTCAAGAACCTGAAAAATAAGGATGAGAATAAATACAGTAATTCAATTAGCAATAAGCAGAATAAATATACCTTTGAAACTTCAAATTTCATCACATAGATTTTTTTGGAACTAGGATCCATTAAATGACGGAAAAACCTTGGTGCCCCAAAAGTTAAAGTATCCATATATGTCTTTTGAGGCAACCGCAAACACCTAGAGATTGCTAACAAACAAATATGTTTAAGATTCTAAAGTTAAAAAAATAAAATAGATTGTGTTTCATTGCATCATTTTACCTTGTCGCTCTTGCAAAGAGCTGCACATTGAGCTTCTTCTTCATAGGGTGCCTTTAGATCAGAAAGATGAGTTTAGCTTCTAAAATAAGAGATACAATACTTGTATATTAAGCAATTGCATGCAGCTTTAGGAAATGTTTGCAAGAGAAAGTAAAATTGTATCATTGTTAGTTCAAATTCTTGTAGCAAGGATAAAGAATTCAATAAGTGAAAGTGGACTAGTTTACCTCAATAGTAGGCACACCTATTAGTCTTAAGAGACGTTTACAATCTTCATTATGTTGTTTGGTTACCTGTGAAAAAACTCTACAGTCAGCTACTGGAATCAAATTCTTCAAGAAAGTAATTTGAAAATTCAAAATATATTTAAAGAAACTTTATTTAAGGAACTTCTACTGCTGACTTGTTTTAAGTATCTGATATCAGCAGCTAACAATAGCAATAAAAGAAACAATCACAAATCTACCTAGACAAGATAACATGTTATTATGATATTAATAGACATCAACTTATGCCCTTGAGAAACATAGGATCACATTATTACCTTAAAGAAAATCCAATTAGATGCACATCTTATTAAAATTTCAGTTTTTTAAAATTCAGGAGAGCTGGTTAATGGTATACAGGACCATGATTAATGAATTAAAATAAGAACTTCTTATCTTAATACTGACTAAACAACAAAAGGAGTATAGAAGAGGTCACATGCTAATTTTATAGTGGAAAGCATATCAAACTTGGATCATTTGTCATCTTTTCATAATCTTCTTAATGTAAGACTGACTTCGACATCAAAGATTCTGTTGCCTTCTCTAGGCATGGAAAAATTAGCCTATTTTGAGTAAAACTTATTGACTCTCTTTGTTAGAAAATGGACAGTCTTCTTGGAGCATATAATGTAGAAATATACATCTCTGACTCTGCTGTAATTCTATAGACATGAACAAAAACAACAATAAACAAGGATGCCATGGCTAAAATCCTGATGCCTTTGCAGTCTACTATAGACCCTGTAGAAGAAGCTTGCTTACATGCGAAACAGACGTATGTTTTCATATTCTTCTCCAATCTATGAATTATTCTGATACATCAAGGAACAACCAAAGCCTGTAGCGGCAGCAAAAGCTGCTAAATTGAACTAAAAAAGAAGAAATGGCGATTTTTTTTCAAAAGGAAAAGAAAAGAAAATACTAATTTGGAAAACTCCGTCGGCATAAAAAAAGCAACTTCTCCAAGGATATCTACATGAAAGGATGCGCACAATTTCGGCAAAATCCAACAATTCTCGCCTACAATTTCCACCAAATTCCAACCACGGGAAGCAAAGCACCAGGAAAAATCAAAACTTTACCTGACCTCGATAGGCGACGCCACCGCAAGATTAGGGCCATCATCCGTCGAAGCAATCGGTGCTCCATCATGGATCGATCCCAAGCCAGAGTTTTTCCAAAATGATTCGGAGTGACACAACGAAGCGAGTTGGGAGAGAGAGCAGGAAAGGAGGAGGAGGAGGAGAAGGACAAAGGGAAGGCTGCAAGGCCAATCAAGATCGATTTGGTCCACCATTTATTTCTTCTCCACCATAGAGAGGGATCAAACAAGAGAGAGGATGAGGATCTTCTTTGCTTTAACCGCCAGCCAACCCACGTTCTACTTATTTACAATCTCATAAACAAGCAGAGGGCGCCGACCTGGAGGAGCACGGGCTGCGGCTTCCCGCCGCTGTCCTCTTCGCCTCTTCCCAGCAGCGCGAAGAGCTTGTGCGTGCTGCTATATAGGGAAACAGGTTCAAAGAACCCTCTTCCAAGGCCAGACGGCGAAGCGGCGGCTTGCGCCCTAGAGAAGGCGATGAAGACTGCGTCGTCGCTCTTGTCGATGACGAAGCTGGCGCTACTTGCATTGGCACGCAGGCAGTGGGTCCAGGCTTGCTCCAGAAGAGGGGAAGATGCAAGGAGCACACCAAGGACATGGTCTGTCTCGAACCTTTAGGAGGCAAAGGTAGACAAATCAAGAGTGAGGGTGAGAGTGAGAGAGAGAGGAGAGCACACCGTCGTGGAGGAAGATCCAGCGGTCGGCAGGATGGTGTGAAGAGATTGTATGGGGAGAGGGAAAGAAAAATGGCTTAGGGTTTAGGAACGTGAAGGGGAAAACACGGCGCCGAAAAATATTCAGAGAGAGGGAAAACAAAACTGCACGCGAGGGGAAAAAAAAGACCAAATTCAATTACAACGGTTTTTTCAAAACTGTTGTCGTAGCCGCTAAAAACGCGGATAAAGACAACGGTTTATAAAACCGTTGTAAAAAGTGTTATCGTTTTAAAAAAAAGTCGCTCAATGACAACAGTTTTGCTAAAACCGTTGTCTTTTATATTTAATGGGGAGTTCAAAGACAACAGTTTTGGCAAAAACCGTTGTCTTTGAGCAAATACGCAACGCTTTCTCTTAAAACCGTTGTCGTAGGGGTGTTGTCGTTTGCAGTTTTTGTTGTAGTGGACCCACTTACACCCAATGGGTTTTACCCCTTCAGGTGGATCAACCAAAGTTCATACTTGGTTGGTGTACATGGACTCCATTTCGGATCTCATGGCCTCTAGCCATTTATCGGAATCTGGTCTCATCACAGCTTCCTGATAGGTGGTAGGCTCATCCTCTATGAGCATAACGTCATCATGGTCAGACAAGAGAAATGAATATCTCTCAGGCTGACGACGTACCCTATCAGACCTGCGAAGAGGTATGTCTACTTGAACTGGTTGTTGTTCCTCAACTCTTTGTGGAACAACATCATCCACAACACTTTGTGGTTCCAGTTCAACTTCCATCGAGGCATCAGTGCTATTGTTCGCATCTTAAACTTCTTCAAGATCAAACGCGCTCCCATTAGTCTTTCTAGAAAGACCCCAGTCTTTGCCACAACTACCTTGTGCTGACTGGGAATGTAGAAGTAATATCCCTTAGTTTCCTTGAGATATCCAATGAAATAGCACTTGTCAGATTTGGGTCCTAATTTATCTGAGACTTGACGTCGAACGTAAGCCTCACAACCCCAAATCCTCATGAAAGACACCTGGGCATTTCTCCCAGTCCATATTCTATATGGTGTCTTTATCACGACCTTGGATGGAACTCGGTTGAGTATAAAAGCTGCCGTGTCTAGAGCATAGCCCCAAATGTATGTCCAAAGATCTGTGTGACTCATCATAGATCGTACCATATCTAATAAGGTACGATTCCTCCTTTCGGATACACCATTCCACTGTGGTGTTTCAGGAGGAGTGAGTTGGGATAGAATCCCATACTCAGCTAGGTAGTCACAAAATTCATGGCTAAGGTATTCTCCACCTCGATCTGATTGAAGTATCTTAATACTCTTGCCAAGCTGGTTTTGTACTTCATTCTTGAATTCTTTGAACTTTTCAAAGGATTCAGACTTATGTGTCATCAAGTACACATAACCATATCTACTGAAATCATCAGTAAATGTGATGAAGTACCTATAACCGCCTCTAGCAGCAACATTGAAAGGGCCACATACATCATTATGTATGAGTCCTAACAAATCAGTTGCTCTCTCGCTGTGCCCACTAAAGAGAGTCTTGGTCATCTTGCCTCGTAGGCATGACTCGCATATCTCATATGATTCAAAATCAAATGAGTCCAACAAACCATCCTTATGGAGCTGGGATAAGCGCTTGTCATTTATATGACCTAAGCGACAGTGCCAAAGGTAGGTTTGGTTCATGTCATTTGACTTGAACCTCTTGGTACTAATGTTATAGATAGGGCTCTCAAGGTCTAGAATATAGAGTCCGTTTATTAGAGGTGCACTACAATAGAACATATCTTTTAAATATACAGAACAACATTTGTCTTTTATTATAAAAGAGTATCCTTTCTTGTCTAAACAAGAAACTGAAACTATGTTCTTAGTAAGAGCGGGCACATAACAACAATCATCTAAATCTAGTACAAGCCCAGAGGGCAGAGATAGCTGATAAGTTCCTACAGCAACAGCAGCAACCCGTGCTCCATTGCCTACTCGTAGGTCCACCTCGCCCTTTGCCAATGCTCTGCTATTTCTCAGCGCCTGCACATCAGTACAAATGTGAGAAGCACATCCAGTATCTAATACCCATGATGTAGAAATAGATAGATTGACTTCTATAACATATATACTGTAAGACCGATAGGTTCGATAGAGGGGGGGGGGGTGAATATCGATTCGAAAATATAGAGTATTAGCGCAGCGGAAAAGTAAAGTAGACACAGTTATTTTTTACTTCATTCGGAGCCTGTGACGACTCCTACTCGAAGGCCCGTGGTCCTTGACCACTTTCGTTGGGCAATCACTAGCAATTCGATAATAATTACAAAATGAATACAGGAAATGCTTAATGAAACAAAGTAATACCGACAAGAAAATTAACCAAAAACGAAGAAGCACTTTGTCGGAGCTTTGTTAGCGTCGCAGGAACGTAGAGCAGCGGGACCAGCAGTCGAAAGTTCTCAGTCGATGATTGATTCTGAAGCTTCTGCCTGAGGCTTCTTTTATATGCTGTCCCGGGCGCCTGGAATGTGACGTAGCTGCACAAACCATGATGCTCCACGTGGCGACGACTCGGCTGGATGAAATTTGCCTTCCGGGCGCCCGGATCCCTTCCGGGCGCCCGGATCCCCTCCGGGCGCCCGGACCCCTCTTCTCCGGAAAGTCCTTCTCCTGCAAGAAAAGGTTAGTCCGAGGCAAATGTACCCTGCAGCAAAAGAATGTTAGCACAGTTTTATAGATGAGAAAAAGTATGACTTAGATTCCGTCTTTCCGAGACCGGAATCTAGTCACGATCTCGACTTAGATATCCGAAATGGATCTAAGCCGGATCGACGCCTAATGTCCCTTTCCCGGGAACGCGTCCTCACAGTCACTCCCCTCCAGTGACTTACCTCACTTACCTGCCAGACGTCCGGTCAGCCCGTCGACCCGTCTGGACTTCTCGCCAAGCGTCCGGTCAGCCCGTCGACCCGCTTGGACTTCTCGCCAGCTATCCGGTCAGCCCGTCGACCTAGCTGGACTTCTCGCCAGCTATCCGGTCAGCCCGTCGACCTAGCTGGACTTCTCGCCAAGCGTCCGGTCAGCCCGTCGACTTCTTGCCAGACTATCCGATCAGCCCGTCGACCTAGGCTGGACTTTGTCTGCACACTTGATAAAAGTCTCAGATCACAACAAACCTAACTTAACCTGATTTGTCATTCATCAAAACCTGAGTTAGACCGTTAGTGCTAACCGCACCAACAATCTCCCCCTTTTTGATGGAATGACAACCTGGTTAAGTTAGTGAAAAAAATATGCAAGAATCAAGCATGATTTTTAAGGTTTAAGTTAGTTTTTTTTAAGTTTGCATTAAGTTGCTCTAACTTAACCAACCTAACCCTCCCCCTTTGGCATACATCAAAAACCGAGGGTAAACAAACATAGTGAGAATTACTGAAAACAATAAGACTTTGAAAAATAACTGAGTTTTTAAATCCAAGAAAAGATCAGATTAACTTTGAAATGCTACTTAAACATAAGTTTTCAAAACCGAAATTCCAAAACTAAGTTTGAAAGGTCTATTTTTCAAAACTAATTGAAATTTATTTTTCAACACTAGGTGTTTAAGATTCAATTTTCAAAATCAAGGAAACTAATATTGAGAAAGCTCAATTTATCTTTCAAATTAAGTAAGATTAAGTTTAAATCTTTACTTTTAGTTTTCAAGGGTGTATTAAAATATGTTTTTCAAAATCAAATTTTTCAAAGTTTAAAAAATATTAGATTCAAAATCATGGTTTAAAATACTTGAAAGGTTAAACAAATTTTGTGAGTTTAAAATTTTCACAATTTTAAACAGATTATTAAACTTTGATTTTCAAAATTAAGTTTAAAACTTAATTTGTAAAACTAAATAGTTATATTTCTCCCCCTGAATTTGATACCTATCTTCAACCAGCTGTCTAACCAATTAGGTACTAACTAACTATCAGAAGACAGTAGTTTTCACTATTGTAATCAGTCAGTGTTTGACTTGACTGATGAACTTTTAATCTGATTAATATTTGATTTGTATTTAACGTCCAGACTTATACTGATGCACTGAAATAAGCATCTTAAGTCCAGACAGATGGCCTATGCATCTCACCCCTTTCTATGTTTGTCAAACACAAGCAAGGTAATCCTAGGGTGTTGGTGAGATGATCAAGAACTCAACCTATGGGTACATGCTTTCTAAGGATGTAAACCTAGTCTAAGGCCAAAACTGTTTTTGAAAGTCTAAAAAAATGGAAATTTTGAAAGCACACAAGTTTAGCCTATAAGTTGATAAAATCATTTTTTGAAAGGATTTTTGAAATTTCCTAGTCTATTGAGCACATCCCTAATTGTCGTCGTAAGTTGCTAAATTCACTTTCAGGGAGTGGTTTTGTAAAAATGTCATTAAATTTGATTTAGACTCAATGTACTTGAGTTCAATATCACCTTTAGTAACATGATCCCTGATGAAGTGATGCCTAACTTCAATATGTTTGGTTCTTGAATGATGCACAGGATTCTTGGTTAAGTTAATCGAACTTATATTATCAATTAATACTTTTACATTTGTGATATTTAAGTTGAAATCTTTTAGAGTATGCATCATCCATAATATTTGTGCAACACACTCGCCTATAGCTATGTATTCTGACTCAGTTGTAGATAGTGCAACACAGTGTTGCTTTCTACTAAACCAGCTGACAAGGGATGGACCAAGTAGTTGGCATCCACCACTTGTGCTTTTGCGGTCTAATTTGCATCCAGCATAATCTGAATCAGAATATCCTATTAATTCAAAGTTGTTGGTCCTATGATACCAAATACCTACATTTGTGGTTCCTTTAGGTATCTAAAGATTCTTTTGACTTGAGTCAAATGAGATTCTTTAGCACAGTTTTGGTATCGAGCACACATACTAACCGCAAATAAAATGTCAGGTCGCTTGCAGTTAAGTAAAGTAGACTACCTATCGCGCTCCGATAATGTTTTAAGTCTACTGATTTTCCATTAGGATCCTCATCTAGGATTGTGTTTACTACCATAGGTGTTTTTATTTCTTTAGTATTTTCCATTCCAAATTTTCTAAGTAAGTCCTTAGTATATTTTTGTTGATAAATATAATTTCCTTCATTTGTTTGTTTGACTTGTAACCCTAGAAAATAAGTTAATTTTCCTACCAGACTCATTTCGAATTCGTGTTCCATTAGGTTTGTAAATTCGTCTAAAAATTCTGAATTGGTTGAACCAAAGATGATATCATCTACATAAATTTGAGCTATAAAAATATCTTCTTTTATTGATTTCACAAATAGTGTTGGGTCAATTTGACCTTGATTGAACCCTTTAGAAGTTAAGTAAGAGGTTAGTCTTTCATACCATGCCCTAGGTGCCTGTTTAAGTCCGTATAATGCCTTTTTTAATTTGTAGACATAATCAGGGTGTTCTAGGCTTTCATAACCTGGCGGCTGACCTACATATACTTCTTCTTTTATCAATCCATTAAGAAAGGCAGACTTGACATCCATTTGGTATAGTTTGAATCCTTTATGGGCTGCATAGCTTAGTAACATTCTAATGGACTCTAGTCTAGCTACCGGGGCATAAGTTTCATCGTAGTCAAGACCTTCAACTTGACTGAACCCTTTGGCAACTAACCTGGCCTTATTCCTAGTAATTTCTCCAGTTTCACTTAATTTGTTTCGAAATACCCATTTGGTTTCTATTATTTTCTTATCGGTAGGTGGAGGTACTAGGTCCCAAACTTCATTGCGCTCAAATTGAGCTAATTCTTCTTGCATAGCTATGATCCAGTCTGGGTCAAGTAGAGATTCAGCTACAGTTTTGGGTTCAATATTTGAGATTAACGAGATTTGACTTAGGTTTCTGAAAGATGACCTAGTTTGAACCCTCAGGTCTGGGTCACCAATTATTTGATTGGTAGGATGGTTTGGGTTGACTCTTATGGTTCTAGGCGGTTGACTTTCTTGTAGTTGTTCTTCTTCTTCATGAATTTGGGTTTGGTTTGTTCCCTCGGAATTGATATGTTCGTGAACAGAGTCAACTGGTTGTAGTTGGGCTTGTTCTAGGTTTTGATTGGATTCTTTGAATTTTACATTGGTGGTTTCTTCAATTCTTAAAGTGACTTTATTATAAATTACGTAGCCTCTGCTATTTAGAGAGTAACCTAGAAAAATTCCATTTTCTATTTTGGAAGTGAATTTGCCTAAGTGTTCTCTAGTATTTAGGATGAAGGCTGGGCAACCAAATACCCTAAAGTATTTTATATTAGGTCGCTTGTTGTAAAATATTTCAAAAAATGTTTTATTGTGGTTTTGTTTAGTGTTATTCGGTTTTGTACATAGCATGCTGTGCTCACAGCTTCTGCCCAAAAATATTTAGGTAAGTTGTATTCATTTAGCATAGTTCTAGATGCTTCAAGTAAGGTTCTATTTTTTCTTTCTACAATTCCATTTTGTTGAGGAGTTTTAGGGCAAGAAAATTCATGATGGTAGCCATTTTCAAGGCAAAATTTATCAAAATTATGATTTTTGAATTCTCCTCCATTATCACTTCTGATTCTTTTAATTTTTATGCCTTTTTCATTTTCAATTTGTTTGCAGAAATTCGTAAAAATTTCAAAGGTTTCATCTTTATGTTTTAAGAATTTGACCCAAGTGAACCTAGAATAGTCGTCTATTATAACTAAACAGTACAGACTTCCATTTATTGATTTGACCCCGTGGGAGTCAAATAAATCTAAGTGTAAAAGTTCTAGGACTGAGTTGGTTTGGGATTCATTAATTGGTTTGTGGGTAGATTTTGTTTGTTTGCCTTGTTGACAAGCATTACATATTGTTGAATCTAAGTTAGGTAATTTTGGTAAGCCTCTAACTAGACCGTTTAATTTACTTATGTTTCTGAAATGGGTGTGTGACATTCTTCTGTGCCATAACCAGGTTTCTTCTTTTTGTGTTAAATAACACTTGACTGAAGAAGTGGTTAAGTTGATGGCATAGATATTGTCTTTCCTAAAGCCTTTTAGGCTTATAGTTGGATTATCTAGATGTTTGATTAAACATTCTGTGGATAGAAATTTTACCTTATACCTAGTGTCACACAATTGACTTATACTCAGAAGATTGTATTTAAAATTTTCAACAAGTAGAACATTTGAAATTATGAAATCTATGTTTAATTCAATATTACCTATACCAATTACCTTGAGTTTACCGTTGTTTCCAAAGGCAACTGTTCCTAGGCTTTTGTAGGTTAATTGAGTGAACTTGGTGTGATCTCCAGTCATATGTTTGGAGCAACCACTGTCCAAAATCCACTTGGTTTCCTACAACAAGTAGGATTTATGTTAGTTTATCAATTTTTTAATCAATCATTACTTAAGTTAAGTTAAAATTTTTGAAAATGATTTTTAAGTTTAAAATTAAAATTAATTTTTGAAATTAAAATTGAGTTTTTTGAAATTAAGTTTAAAATTAAAATTTTTGAAATTAAGTTTAAAATTAAAAATTTTGAAATTAATTTTTAAGTTTAAAATTAAAATTTTTGAAATTAAGTTTAAAATTAAAATTTTTGAAATTAATTTTTAAGTTTAAAATTTTGAAAATAATTTTTAAGTTTTAAAATTTTTGAAAATAATTTTTAAGTTTTAAAATTAAAATTTTTGAAATTGATTTTTAAGTTTAAGAATTTTGAAAATAATTTTTAAGTTTTAAAATTAAAATTTTGAAATTAATTTTAAGTTTAAGAATTTTGAAAATAACTTTTAAGTTTTAAAATTTTGAAATTAGTTTAAAATTTTGAAAATAATTTTAAGTTTAAAATTAAAATTTTGAAATTGATTTTTAAGTTTAAGAATTTTGAAAATAATTTTTAAGTTTTAAAATTAAAATTTTTGAAATTAATTTTTAAGTTTAAGAATTTTGAAAATAACTTTTAAGTTTTAAAATTTTTGAAATTAATTTTTAAGTTTAAAATTTTGAAAATAATTTTTAAGTTTAAAATTAAAATTTTTGAAATTAATTTTTAAGTTTAAAATTTTGAAAATAATTTTTAAGTTTAAAATTAAAATTTTGAAATTAATTTTAAGTTTAAGAATTTTGAAAATAACTTTTAAGTTTTAAAATTTTGAAATTAATTTTTAAGTTTAAAATTTTGAAAATAATTTTAAGTTTTAAAATTTTTGAAAATAATTTTAAGTTTTAAAATTAAAATTTTAAAATTAATTTTAAGTTTAAGAATTTTGAAAATAATTTTAAGTTTTAAAATTAAAATTTTGAAATTAATTTTAAGTTTAAGAATTTTGAAAATAACTTTTAAGTTTAAGAATTTTGAAAATAATTTTTAAGTTTTAAAATTAAAATTTTTGAAATTAATTTTTAAGTTTAAGAATTTTGAAAATAACTTTTAAGTTTAAGAATTTTGAAAATAATTTTTAAGTTTTAAACTTAAAATTTTTGAAATTAATTTTTAAGTTTAAGAATTTTGAAAATAACTTTTAAGTTTATGAATTTTGAAAATAATTTTTAAGTTTTAAACTTAAAATTAGCCTAATTCATCTCACCCGATCTATATTATCAATCAGGGAATTTTATGATTTTGTGAGATGAAATTGGTTTGATTACAGACTTTTGGTTTAACTTGTGTTAGATTCAGATTTAGTTTTGGTTTCCACAAATAGGCATTCTTTGGATAAACTTCTAAGCTTGGTGAGTCACAGGGACATCATTAGAAGTAACCAACCTTTCGAAGTTTTCCGAATAGTCCTATCCACGGAACTTAGTACTAAATCTTGGTCTAACTGGTTAGGATTCGTTTAAGGGTAGCTTCGGTCAGTTCCACTTGGCCAAATGCACCAGATCGAAGCCATATCTTTCTAGACATGCGATGCCCAAGCTTCCCTAACGTACTATCATCCAAAAACTTCACCAGTACCATGAGTCAAGTTAACCTCGGTCTCTTTTTAACTAATCCTGATTACCCTGTCGGGTTAGTTTGTTTTGGGTTACCCTGTCGGGTATGTTAGTTTTGGAGGTGCCAGCTATTCTGGAGCCTCCCCCTGAATTATTGGCCATTAATTTAGATTTTGGGTTTGTGTCGATTCTTTTTATAGTTATAATCAACTTGGTGATAGTCTAAATTTTGTTGAGTTTTGAATTTTGATTTTAAGTTAAATTTATTTTTTAGTTTTTGATCTGATTTATTCAAGTTTATATAATGTATTTTATCTTTAGGTATATAGAATTGATTAAGTCCTACTTGCGTGGTTAAGCACGCTTTCGGGACCCAAGCTTGTTTAGTTGCTTTGTGTTGGGTTAATAATGATTTAAAGGTTTTGTTTGATTTTGACTTATATCCAAGCCCGGTTTTATTATAGCATGCCTTTTGGTTATTTAGAATTAAATCTAAATTTTTAGATCTTGTTGTGAATTTTTCCAACAATTCTTTTAACTTATTAATTTCACTTTTTAATGATAAATTCTCCTCCTCAAGTGTTCGGTCTTGAGTTGAATTCGAATTTTTTAATTGTTCCTCGAGGTTTTGATTTTCCTCAAGAAGCGATTTATTTTCATTTTCCAATTTAACTAATTTTTTATTTAAACACGAGATAATTCTAAAGAATTTATGATTTAAGTTTCGGTATACCTCTTCGGAACCTTCGGAAACGAGTGCGGACTCGTGGCTCGATTCGGGTTCGGACCCGTCTTCTGATTCGTCTTCCGTTTCAGCTTCGCGAGCCATCAGCGCGAGGTGACTTTGGTGCTTTTGCCTTTCTCCCTCCGATTCGTCTGAGGAGGAATCGTCCCATGTTGCTTTGAGGGCTTTCTTCTTTGTTGACTTTGTTTTGTCAAGTTTCAATCTTGGGCATTCGTTCTTGTAGTGCCCCTTTTTGTTACATCCAAAACATGTGACATTTCTTGAGTCGGCTGGCGAACTGATCTTCTGAAGATCCTGTTTGCTGAAGTTTCTCTTTTTGAACATTTTCCTTACCAGGTTCACCAGGTGTTCTTCGTCTTCAGAGTCTTGATCGGAGTCTTCTTCAGATTCGGGTTTGTTTTTCTTTTCTTTAGAGGAACCTGCAATTAAAGCTACACCTTTCTCGACCCCGGCGTTAGTTTGCTCATGAAGTTCTAATTCACAAAAGAGTTCATCCAATTTTAATTTAGATAAATTTTTTGAAATTTTGTAGGCATCTACAATTGATGCCCACAAATTATTTCGTGGAAAAGCATTTAACGCATACCTTATTAAGTCTCGGTTCTCCATTTGGTGTCCTATCGCGTGGAGACCGTTGAGGATATCTTTGATCCTCGCGTGGAGCTGACTTGCCGTTTCTCCTTCCTGCATTTTTATATTAAAAATTTTATTTAACAGCAAATCTCTTTTTGTTACCTTCGCGTCGATCAGTTTATCCCAGAGCTCCTTAGCGTTTTCATGCGGTCCGACCCGGTTCAGTTCTTCTCGTGTTAGTCCGCAGTGTAGAGTGTTGATGGCTTTGTTTTCAATTGATGCCTTTTTCTTTAAATCATTTGTCCATTCTTCAGGGTCTATTATTTTCCCGGAGTTGTCTACTGGAATTTTATAAGCCTTTGTGACGCTCATCCATTGGTCGTAGTCTGTCTTCATGTAGACCTCCATTCTTATCTTCCAGTACGAAAAATCATCCCCGTTGAATAGGGGAGGACGAACTGTGCTGAAGCCTTCTTGTTGAGACATCTTATCCTGCACACACTAAATTAACTAGAAAAAATTCCAAGACTTCGTCTTGGATTAGTAGTGCGGGAAAAAATAGAAACTCTAAGTGTAACGAAAAAAATCTTCCAAAACGATAATAATATCAGTTTGGAGTTAGAAAATATTTCACCCCCTGTCTGATTGGTGGTTGCACCAAATCAGAGCGATACCTGCTCTGATACCACTTGTAAGACCGATAGGTTCGATAGAGGGGGGGGTGAATATCGATTAGAAAATATAGAGTATTAGCGCAGCGGAAAAGTAAAGTAGACACAGTTGTTTTTTACTTCGTTCGGAGCCTGTGACGACTCCTACTCGAAGGCCCGTGGTCCTTGACCACTTTCGTTGGGCAATCACTAGCAATTCGATAATAATTACAAAATGAATACAGGAAATGCTTAATGAAACAAAGTAATACCGACAAGAAAATTAACCAAAAACAAAGAAGCACTTTGTCGGAGCTTTGTTAGCGTCGCAGGAACGTAGAGCAGCGGGACCAGCAGTCGAAAGTTCTCAGTAGATGATTGATTCTGAAGCTTCTGCCTGAGGCTTCTTTTATATGCTGTCCCGGGCGCCTGGAATGTGACGTAGCTGCACAAACCATGATGCTCCACGTGGCGACGACTCGGCTGGATGAAATTTGCCTTCCGGGCGCCCGGATCCGCCCGGACCCCTCTTCTCCGGAAAGTCCTTCTCCTGCAAGAAAAGGTTAGTCCGAGGCAAATGTACCCTGAAGCAAAAGAATGTTAGCACAGTTTTATAGATGAGAAAAAGTATGACTTAGATTCCGTCTTTCCGAGACCGGAATCTAGTCACGATCTCGACTTAGATATCCGAAATGGATCTAAGCCGGATCGACGCCTAATGTTCCCTTCCCGGGAACGCGTCCTCGCAGTCACTCCCCTCCAGTGACTTACCTCACTTACCTGCCAGACGTCCGGTCAGCCCGTCTGGACTTCTCGCCAAGCGTCCGGTCAGCCCGTCGACCCGCTTGGACTTCTCGCCAGCTATCCGGTCAGCCCGTCGACCTAGCTGGACTTCGTGCCAGACATCCGGCCAGCCCGTCGACCTGTCTGGACTTCTCGCCAAGCGTCCGGTCAGCCCGTCGACCCGCTTGGACTTCTCGCCAGCTATCCGGTCAGCCCGTCGACCTAGCTGGACTTTTCCTGCACACTTGATAAAAGTCTCAGACAACAACAAACCTAACTTAACCTGATTTGTCATTCATCAAAACCTGAGTTAGACCGTTAGTGCTAACCGCACCAACATATACCTGAAGTGGAAGTCTCACTTCGCTTCTTCTTCAGATCCTCCAAGTATACCTTGTAGTTCCTCTTCCAGTGCCCGGTCTGACCGCAGTGGAAGCAGGTAGCATCCTTGGCGACCCCTCCTTTAGGCTTCAGTGCCTTGCCTTTGCCCTTGGTTTGGGACTTTCCCTTACCTTTGGGCTTGCCCTTGCCCTTGTGCTTCTGGACCATCAGAATGGGCTTAACCTTCTTAAGGTTAATCTCAGCAGTTCATAACATACTAAGTAGCTCGGGCAGTGACTTGTCAATCTCGTTCATGTTATAGTTGAGAACGAATTGACTATAGCTATCGGGCAAGGACTGCAAGATCAATTCAGTGGTCAGCTCTTAGCCAAGTGGGAACCCCAGTCTTTGTAGGTTCTCTATGTACCCAATCATCTTGAGTACATAAGGACCTACAGGAGACCCGTCTGACATCTTGCACTGAAACAGTGCCTTCGAGATCTCAAATCTCTCATGCCTCGCTTGTCCTGATATAGTTGGCGAAGATGCTCAACCATATCAAAAGCGCCCATCAACTCATGTTGCTTCAGCTCGAGTTCATGGTCGCGAGCATTAGACAGAACACATCTAATGCGTCGTTTTGATGCTTCTTGTAAGCATCTTTGTATGCAGGGCATTGGCGGGAGGAGCCTCGGAATGGGCTGCTCAGGACGTACGCTCCTGGGTGAGAACTATTCTCAAGTTCCTGTACCAGTCCAGGAAATTTGCTCCGTTGAGCTTGTCCTTCTCAAGGACAGATCGCAGGGAGAAGGAATTCGTGTTCGACGTCATGGTTATCTACAACAGAAAAATTTACAGAAATAAATATCATATTCTTTTAAAAAATCATTTAATTAGGCCTTTTAATTAAATGATGCTCCCACTGAATTCTATAATTCTTGTGGGACAAGATCCACATCATACTAACCCTTGAGTTAACTTTGGCTAATACGCCCAAGGCTTAGTATGATCGGTAGGTAACGATTACCAATTACATCTCTATGCAACTCTTGTTTATAGAATCAATATCCGCATTTATATTAGAACTCGAGTTAGCTTTGGCTAATACGCCCGAGAGTTAATATAGATGTGATATTGACCTATCTTTCCAACTATTGGAAGAATGCCTATAGTTGACTCGATCCAACCGAGTAACTATGAATACTCAATCTAATTGAGTTTGTATTCACCCATGCGTTGATAGACGGGACCAAGATTGTCCCTCCGTACCCTACCAAGATAATATGTATTGCTCTGCTTTGGCAGATTCAACAATACATGTGATCGAGGTAGTGATAGGTATCATGGCACAGTTAGGCATTAGAGTTGAGTCGATTGAGATCTAATCTAATCGAGAAGGGATGCATCTTGTGCACGACTTAGATCTAATCTAATCGCAAGGGTGCATCATGTGCACGACTTAGATCTAATCTAATCGTTAGGCACTAATTAATTAACTACTTATTAAATATGCATCACATACACAAGCAATTAATTAATCTATTTGTGATTTAGTCATGGCCCTACTACGATCTTCTCAAGCCAATGAGAAGATCGATTGGTCAACCTAGGGTCAACAGCTTCTTCAAGCTACTCCCTTTGACCACCTTGTGTTGCTCGTGCCCGCCTCGGAACTCCGTCTCGTGTGGACCCTCCACCGCTCCAATTTGTACATTACAATTTGAAACTCGAGTTACATTCGAGTCTAAATCTAATTTACAACAAGAAAATAAGAGAAGGCACGACGCGCAGGTCGCGAATATAATACAACACTCGCAAACACATAACGGCACGCAGGCCGTATTAAGAATTACAACACAACCAATCATATTGGGCTTTGGGCCATGACTATCACAAATTAATATATAATTCAAAATTATATATTTTTCATAATTTTCTATAATTTTAAAATTAATTTTTACAATTTTACGAATAAAATTTCCCGGCGGTCCCGTTTAGCGGTTTCGGGCGCAATCGCGGAACGGATCCCCTTGCGGGGCCCAGGGGCATCGCCCCTACCCGCGATCTAACCATCGCGAGGGTTCCTTTGCGATCCAACAGTGCCTAAACCCGCTGTCCCAAAACGATTTGGGTCGAGACATTGCCGTTTCGGAAAAATCTTCCCGGCGGGTTCGTTTTTAGCGATTTCGGGTGCGATCGCGGAGCAAATCCCCTTGCGGGGTTAGGGGCAGTACCCCTACCCACGATCTAACCATCGTGAGTTGCTCCTTTGCCATCTGATGGCACCCAAGCCCGCTGTCCCAAATGGATTTGGGGCAAAACGAAGCCGATTTTGAAAGATCTTTCCGGTAGCCGAAGCCTACAAGTGCCGAGACACTTGTGCTTCGCTTCTACGGAAAAATTACCCATAAAATCATAAAAAACTAATTTTTACAGAAAATCACAGAAGGTTTTATTTTTCATAAAAATAAAAACAAACTCGTACAAGCCTTGGGTATTTTCTGTTGGGTTTTTCGGGCCGCGAAAACCGCTTTTCGCGTCGCGGAAACCCCGAATCGCCCAAGCCACGGATCTCGTGCAAGGTAAAACCGAACGAAAATACAAGTACGAGTTTGAAAACTTTAATCTACAGTAGATCTACATAAGGATAAACCATTTATACCTTTGTAGCGAAGCCCTTCGCAATCCCGCTTGTCCTTGGTTCGCCGGATCTCAAAAGTGTCAAAGTAGACACTTCTCTATTTGTATTCACACAAGCAAGAGATGGAGAAGAAACCTTAGAGTGTGCTAGCACTCAAGCAAGGTCTCGGCAAGAAGGAGAAGAGGGAGAGAAGAATTGTGAGCAAGAAGAAGAAGATGAAATTAATTAGCCTTGAATGAAAAATAAAACATTCATTTTTACACTCAAAGTGGCCGGCCACATTAAACCTTGTAACCCCCATGGAATATCAAGAGTCACAACTCTTGGTAACTCCCATGAGGTGGCATTTGGTCAAGTCAAACTTGACCAAATGAAGAGGCCTTGATGATGTGGCATTGGTCAAGTCAAAGTCAAGTCAAAAACATGACTCTTCATCTTCCTACTTAAGTCAAGTCAAACTTGACCACTTCTATCCCTTGGTTGATCTAATCTAACCATTGGTTCAAGCCAATTTTAATTTAATGAATCTCTATTCATTGAATTAAATTAATTAAATGAGTCTAAGTCCAAATTAGACTCACTTAATACATGAACCAACTTGAGTCCAACTCAATTATCCTACTTTGGATTACTCTTAATCCAATTTGGTTCATCATATGAACCTAATCATTTAGGTTCATCAAATGAACCTAGTCTCCATCTATTTGCCCTTAGTGTGTGACCCTATAGGTTCTTGTAACGTTGGCAATGCCCCTAAACCCATTTAGGATCATAAGTAATGAGCGGTATCTAGCAACACATCATTACTACCCAAGTTACAAGAATGTCGAGATCCGACATCACCTTGTGACTACTAATTGTGACTCCTCACAATATGTGACATTGTCCTTCTATCCTAGACATCTAGATTGATAAATGTGAGGCATAGACCGTGTCATCCTCCAATCAATCTAAATCTTGAACTCCAAGTAGACTCACTCGATCAAATGAGCTCAACATCTAATGTTGACTCATTTGGGCATGACCATGCGCTTAGTGGTCTCACTCTATCAAGAATAGCGATGTCACTCCCGTCATATGGGAGGGATAGATCCCTTCTACATCACTCACATCCCTCTGCATAATTCGTTACATACCCAGTAATCGCCTTTATAGTCCACCCAGTTACGGGTGATGATTGACGAAACTAAAGTACATAACTCCTTATGTAGGGATCCATGGTGACCTCAGGTCTAAGGACTAATAGTCATACTAATAGCCACATGAGAAAGTATATGACACTCATATAACGATCCATGATACTTTCTCATGGCGGGTCATTCAGTATACATTCTCTAATGCATACCCATGTGTCAGCTTGATATCTCTATATCCATGACTTGTGAGATCAAGTCATCGAGCTGACCTACATGCTAGTCTTATTGCATTAACATTGTCCCTGAATGTTAATACTCGACTAGGAATGATTTAGAGTAGTGTTCCCTATATCATCTCACTATCGATTCAACTAATCGATTGATATAGGTATGAACATTCTACTCAAGGACGTTACTATACTTATTTTATCTGACACTAATACAAATAAGCATAATAACCAAAAACCAATGCCTTTATTAAGAATATGATATACATGAGTCCATACAATCATCAAATGATTGGCTCTAGGGCTCTAACTAACAGCGAGGTCTAGCTTAGAGTCATTTGGGAAGTCTAAGCTGATACCATAACTAGATTCTGGTCTTGGAAAGACAGGATCTAAGTCATAAGTTGATCATATTCTTAATGTATTAACTTTATTTTGCAGAATAAATATATTATGGTTGCTTGGACTAACTCTTTTTTTGTAAGAAAAAGAAAGGCGAGAAAGAGTTGTCCAGGCGATCGGACTAGCCTCAATGAGGCTGGAGGGTGCCTAGCCAGGTACCCAGGTGTCTCGAGCTGCTTTAGGTGCTCGGACTAGCAAAACTCATCCAGAAGATGAGTTGGAGTGTGATGACCAGTAAAACCCATGTCAATGGTCTAGGCGCCCAGAGGGGTTCTGGGTGCTCGGAGGTGGATAAACTTCGAGGATGAAGTTTCAACGAGGGCTCGCCATGTCAACACAGTCCAAGCCCCTGGGAGGGGATCCAGGAGCCTGGATGAGGCTATAAAAGGAGGCTTCGACTAACAACTTCAGATCATCAATTGCTACAACTTTTATACTAAAGTGCTGCTCTGAAAAGGTCTCTGGGATACCTAAAAGCTGCACCGACAACATGCGCTCAAATTTTCAAAATTATATTGTTGGTATAATTTAATTTTTGTAATTATACTTAAATTCTGTAATTACTTAATGATTATAGTGATTGTCCAATGAAAGTACTCAGCGAGTGTGGACCTTGAAGTAGGAGTCGTCGAAGGCTCCGAACCAAGTAAAACTACTTGTGTTAGCGCTTGTATTTTTGTGATTAATTTTCACTGCATATTCTCAATTTTTGAAAAAGGCAAAGAATACTATTCAACCCCCCCCCCCCTTTTTATGATCCAGCAAGTGCTATTAGAGTGATGTTCTGCTCTGAATTGGTGCAACCACCAATCGAGCAAGGGAGGGGGGAGGGGGGGGGGTCTTTTGTTCTCTTTCTTTTAAAATCTGGTTTGGTTTTAAGATTTTCGACCTAGTTCAAATTGGTGCAATCACCTTTTTTGGACAAGTTTTTTGCGTTGCAAAATACTTTGAATTAGTGCAACATCAATTGAGTTTCTTTTTATACTTATCATCCTCTCGCACTACTTACGCCAAGACCTAGTCTTGGAATTTCTTTTTAATTGTGTTGTGCAAGAAAAATGAATATAAAGAAACGATTAGGCGAAATGTCAATAAACCATCTCCATATGAAATGAACTACTACAGAGTATGGAAGCATCAGATGGAATGCATCATAATGATGAATGACTTCAATTGTGGTATAGCAATAAGGCGATCCACTCAAGACATAGAAGCAAACACAAAGGTAATAAGTTTAAATTTAAGTTTATTACCTAACGAAATTACGTGCAGAATTGGAGAATACCAAGATACATCTATCAAAATTGAAGGATCAAGTCAAAGTTAAATCCAAACACGAGTCCGAATGAACAGAAAAAACTACAAAATTAGGGGTCGCGCTTAAGGTTATTAATATTTATCAAAATACCCCTATCATTAGCAATTTAAATAATGTATATGGTAGTTTAGAAAATTCTTCTATATCTGCATGATCATTTAAATATTCATAAAAATACTCCTGTAAACATATTAAATAATTTAGATTTTATTAATTCAGAAAACCTAAAAAAATTAGATTTAATTAAATCAAAAATTTTGAAATTAAATAAAATAATTAATAAAACTTTAGTTGTAATTAATTCAAAAAAATTAAATATAAATATATCTGAAAATTTAAACAATAATTTAAATTTAAATAGATCTAAAAATTTAAATGATAAAACGGACAAACTCAATATAGATTTGGATAAAATTAATAAATTTCTTAATAAAATATTTGATAATCTAGATGATGTCAATCTAAAAATTTCTATCCTAAATAAAAATAATTTAATAAATAAAAATCTTAAGGATAAATCTACAAAATAGGAGGATAAAATTAAATATTTTAATAAAATTAAATATTTTAATAAAATTAAAACCAAATCTAGCAAATTTAAAATTTAAGATTACAAATTAATAAAAACCTAAATATTAAATATAATCTTTTAAATAAAGATAATTTAAAATTTTAATAAATTTAAATTTAAAAGAAAATTTAAATCCTAAGGATAATTTAACCAACTTAATTAATTTAAAATTAAAAACTTAAATGGAATGTAAATTACAATTAATTAAACCTGGACTAAAACTTAATTAATCTTAATTAAACATAATCTAAGTTCAATAATTTAGAGGGAGGTACCAAATTAGTTGTCATTTCCAAAATAATAGTTTACTTGGCTAGGTAATTAGGATTAGTTTAATTAGAGACAAAAGTTTAGCTTGACAAACAGTACTGGAGAAATTTTGGATGATATTAGGTTAGGGAAACTCGGTCTATGTATGTTTAGGAATATATGACTTCGACCTGGTGCATTTGGCTTAGTGGAAATAACTGAAACTACCTCTTACTAATCATAGTTGGTTAGACCAAAGTTTTGTACTAAGTTTAGTAGGTAAGACTATTTGAAAATTTTCGAAAGTGTGGTTACTCTAATGATGTCCAGGTGACTCACCATACCTTAGATATTTATTCAAATAGTGCATGTTTGTTGAACCTAATGCTAAAATTGAATCTAACACACGTTAAACCAAATCCTGAAATTTTAACTTAACTTATCTCATAAAATTATAGGATTACTTGATTGAAAATATAGATCGGTGAGACGAATAAAAACTAAATTTTAATTAAATTAAATTAAAATAAAATAAATTAAATAAAAAAATTCAATTCAATTCAATTAAAAGAAAATAAAATAAATTCAATTACAATAAAAAAAATAAAATAAAATAAAAATTAAAGTAAAGTAAATTAAAATAAATTAAATTAAATTAAAATAAATTTAATTTAAATTAAAATTTAAACTTAAACTTAAAATTTTAACTAAAACTTATAAATTAAAATTAAAATTTTAACTAAAACTTATACTAAAACATTAATTAATTCTAAATAAGATATAAAACACTAATTAAACTTACATTAATTAAATAAAGTTAAACTTGAAGTTTAATTAAATTAATTAACTTAAAATTAAAACTTAATTAAATAATTAATAAGTAAACAATTAAAACTTAATTGAATTAAACTTAAAACATTAATCTAACTTAACTAAATTCAACTCATTTTAATTTACCATAAACTTAACTTTAATAATTTAACTTAGTGATGAAGTAAATTAAAACTAATACTTTCTTTAATCAATTAACTCAATTAATTAATATAAAATTTAAGTTGTTTTAATAAAATAAGTATTAAATTATTGAATTGAGTCAAGTAAAAGTTAATCAATAAACTATTAATAATGATTAACTATTATTGAGTTAGTAACAAATTATTTCATTTAACCTAAACCTTAATTTTAACTTAACTAACTTAATCTAAGATTATTTTTTTAAGAATAATTGATTAATGAGTAATTTAAATAATTAAAGGTTAATCAAAATTAATGGGGGAATAGAAAATATGAGTTTTTGAAATAATATATTTTTTTAATATTCCCAACACTAATTCCCCTAAGCTAGGTTAAGGAGGAGCGAGAGTCTTAAAAATATGTCGCACAATTTAACATGCTCAAACCCTAGTATGTATTAAGGGGAGTGTTAACTTAAGAAGAGAAAGGATTCAAATACTTTGAAAAATATTTTCACTTTGTTCGAAAATATATTTTGAATATATTTCCAAAATTAATTTGTTAAATTTCTTTGAAACATTGATTTGAAAACCCCTTTTCAAAATTTGCTTTGAATAACTTACCTTCAAAATGTTCTTTTGAAACTTATTTTGAGACATACACTTATATTTCTTCAAATGTTTGTTTTGAAAACCAAAAAAAATGTTTTGTAAAGTACTTTAAAAACCTTCTTTGGTAGTTTCTTTGAAAATGTTTTGCAAAAATATTTTAAAAATTACTTTATCACTTTAAAAATTATGTTAAAAATTACTTTAAAAATCATCTTTAAAATATTTATTTACTTGAAAATACATTTTTTTCTATTTAAAAATTACTTTTGAAAAATTCTGGTAAACTTGGCTTGCAAAATTCTTGTAAAATTGGATTGTAAAATTCTTGTAAAGTTTAACATTGCAAAATATTTTGTTGTAAAATTTATTTACTTAAAAATATTACTTGTAAAAATTCCTTTAAAAGATAGCATTTTCTATTTGCAATAGTTGTTTTCAAAAACTTGTTTTGAAAATTTTAGAAAATCATTATTTGAAAACTTGTTTGAAAAATTTAGTTTGCAAGTCTATTTATTTTACTAAAACTTTATTTAAGTTGTTAAAAAAAATTTTAAATTGGTTAAAATATTTACAAACTTGAAATCATTACGATTTTTTAATATTTTTGAAAGTTAAGTTGTCAATTTTTATGAACAATTGGAAGTTTTTTTTAACAATTCTTCGAAAACTAGCTTTAAATTGATTAATAGAACAACTACTCGACTGATATGTCTTATTGTTGAACATCTAGGCTATTCTAACTGTCGTTATTTATTCTTAATGTGTTGCATTATTTTTTGATGTATGCCAAAGGGGGAGGATAGTGAGTTAGGTTAGAAAAATCAACTCACTTTACTCAAATTTAGAAAAGTAAACTTAATGTGCATTATATGTTTAATGCTTATTTGTATGTTTTTTTTTCTAACATTAACTCATGTTGTCATTGCATCAAAAATAGAGAGATTGTTGATCTAGGTTGCACTGATAATAAGGTTTTGATTTATGACAAATATGTTGAAGTTAGATGTATTGTTTGTCTAACATTTTTACCAAGTGTGCAGGACTTGATGGGTCTAGGGGACTAGAACACCAGGCTAAACTCCAGTTAGGTTGATAGCTGATACGAAGTCCAGATTGGATGGGATCTGGCAGAAGGAAGTCTAACTAGGTTGATAGTTGGCACGAAGTCCAGATCAATTGAGATTTGGCAGGAGGAAGTCCAGATTGGTTGAAATCTGGTAGGAAGTCCTAGTGGGGTCATGGGACCTGACATCAAGGAATTTTGTAAATAGTAAGTAAGGTAAGTCACTGTAGGAGAGAGATCCACTTAGGATGAGTCTCGGTGGGACTATAGGTGCGGTCTAGCTTAGAGTTATTTGGGAATTCTAAGCTGAGACCATGACTAGATCCTGGTCTTGGGAAGACCGGATCTAAGTCATAAATTGATCATATTCTTAATGTATTAACTTTATTTTATAGGATAAGCATATTATGGTTGCTTGGACTAACTCTTTTTTTTTTTTTTTTTTTGCAGGAAAAAGAGAGGCGAGAAAGAGTTATCCGAGCGCTCAGACTTTGGGCACCCGGAGTTGATCTAAGCACCCGAACTAGCCTTGATGAGGCTGGCGGGTGCCTAGACAGGCACCTGGGTGGTCCGGGCGCTCGGAGCTACTCTAGGTGCTCGGACCAACAAAACTCATCCAGAAGCTGAGTTGGAGCGTGACAACTAGTTGAGCCCACGTCAACGGTCTAGGTGCCCAGAGGGGGTCTAGGCGCTTGGAGGCAGTCCGGACGCCCAGAGGTGGATAAACTTTGAGGATGAAATTTTGACGATGGCTCACCATGTCAGCACAGTCAAAGTGCCTAGGAGGGGGTCTAGGCACCCGGATGGGGCTATAAAAGAAGGCTTTTATTGGTGTAATTTGCACGAATGATTTAACTCAGGTTTTGATGAATGACAAGTGGATTAAAGTTAAAGTATTTATTGTTGGACCCCGTGGTAGTTTTGATGTGATCAACCAAGTTGGTTAGGTCCTGCTGTGTTTTGATCCTTGTGTCTGAGTGTGCAGGAGCTTAGGAACACAGGAAGTCGAGCGGAAGACGCAGCTAGCGAGAAGGACGGCACGGGAAGGGAGCCGGCGGGCTCGGTGCGTCCGAAGGATGAGAGAGCTGCGAAAGAGTACTCCGGTGGGCGTGAAGAGCGTGCGCGGCATTCAAAGGACGTTAAGCCGGGACGGAAGGCTGCTCGAGGAGAAGGCCGGGAATTGGGTTCTGGTGAGCCCTATTCCGGTTGGCCGCAATCACCCAAAAGAATGGAGCATCGGAAGCCAAGCGAAGAAGAAAAGGAGTCAAAAGAGACTGGAAATTACTGTAGCAGGAAGTTACTGTAGCAGGAAGTTACTGTAGCAGAAGTTACTGTAGCTTGAAGGCGCCTTAAACAAGCATTGAAGGCACCTTGAACATTGAAGGCGCCTTCATTGCTTGTTGAAGGCGCCTTGAGCCAGGTCAGAATGACCATTCGAGCATCGGATAGAATTCTATCCACTCACCGAGCTGGAGGCGCCTTGGACCTTGTTGGAGGCGCCTTGGACCCTCGGGATAGAATTTCCAGGAGCTATAAAAAGGCTCCTGGAGCTAGGAATTCAACAACAACTCAAGCATCCAACTTGTAATCAATTCCTAGCAACTAAGTGAGCGTTTTAAGTGTAAAAAGGCTTCTCCGCCTACAGTAAAGAAGATTCTGCTAGTGGAGCTTTTCATCGCCCTGAATTAACAATCTCTTTGGTTGTAACCAGGTTAAATTCTGTTTCTGTTTCTTTTTCTGTCTCCTTAATTTAGTTGTTATTTTATTGCTGATTTTCTTTCTGAGTTGAAATCCGAGGAGGGTAGTTTTATTTTTGTTTTCAGCAATTCACCCCCCTCTTGCCAGCCTCCGCTACACCTACATTTATGATCTAATTACTTTACCAAGTGTATAGGAGTTGATGGGTCTGAAGGACCTGACACCAGACTGAAATCCAACTAGGTTTCCAGGACCCGATAGCTGGTGCGAAGTCTAAACAGGTCCGTGAGACTCGATATCTGACGGGAAGTCCAGTTGGGTCTACGGGACCTGACAGCCAGCCAAAATTCAATTGAATCTATGAACCTGACAATTAGCGAGAAGACCTAGTGGGCCAAAGGTAAATTAAGCGACTGTAGTTAGTATGTAAGAGGTAAGCAACTGGAGGAGAGATCCAATGAGGATGTGTTCCCGATCGAGGGAACAGTAGACGTCGATCGGACCCGAAGTGAAACTGAAGTTCAGGGCTGGATAGTTCGGAGACTGTCACATTGTTACTTTTCCTTTTTCCTATTATTGCCTATGTACTAACCTTGTCGCAGAAAAAAGAGAAAAGGCTAAAACAAGGCATCCAGGCGCTTGGAGGGATCTAGGCGCCTGGACCTCGAACACCCGGACCAGCCTCTCTCGGGCGGCCAGGCTAGGCACCCGGGCGCTCAGGGTTGGTCTAGGTGCTCAGATAAGAAAAGTCATTCAGAAGCTGAGTTGGAGCACGACGTTTGACTGAACCAACGTTAACGATCCCAAAGGTGGATAAACTTACCGGATCAAGTTTTAACGAAAGAGTACCATGTTAGCGATGGTCCAATTGCCTGGAATAGACCTATATAAAGGTCTTTGACCATCATCTTTAAAAAAATCATCTACTACAACTTTCATATTCGCGCGCTGCTCCGAAAAGGCTCCGATGACACTGAAAGACTGCTTCGAGTTTGAAGAACAAAGAATTCTTCAAATTTCCATTTTGTTTATGGTGACATTTTTATTTTAGTTCTTGTACTTAGAAATCATTGTAACTCATTTTCAAACTAATAGTGATTGTCCAACAAAAACACTCAACAAGTGCATACCTTGGAGTATGAGTCATCGAAGGCTCCAAATCAAGTAAAAAATTACTTGTGTTAGCATTTGAATTTTCATATTTCTTTTCCTCTACGTATTATTGATTTTCTAAAAAACATCGATCGCTATTCACCCCTCTCTCCTCTAACATCTTTCCAATCCAACAAGTGGTATTAAATCCAAGTTGGCTTTGAATTGGTGCAACCACTAATCAGGCAAGGGGGTGACTCAAGTAAGGGGTGACTTTTAAACTTTCTCTTAATTTTTCTTTTCAATTTTGAGCTTTTTAATATAATCCAAATTGGTATAATTACATCTTTGGATATTTTTTTTGTTGCAAAATACGCTGAATTGGTGCAACACCAACCGACTTTTAATACTTTTATTATCTCACACATTGGTAATCCAAGACCTAGTCTTGGGATTTCTTTCTTTCTCTTCTTTATGTGCAAGGTCCCATCCTTAAATGACCCAAAATGAGGGATATAACATCGTTCATCCCCCCTCTTCAATGAGGATGACTTCCCATATTAGAAAAAGCGGATAGAAGTGCATTTAAAGACCGACATTGATCAATGGTTCACCATTCGATGAAGATATAGGGTGTCGATAGATGAAGCAACAAAAGTACCGGTCGACCCAGAAAGATAGAATACAGAAGACAAGAAAAAAACCCAGATCGACTTGAAGGTAATGAAAACAATCCAGTGTGAACTTATAAAGAAGAACTGAACCACGTTGACCCATTTGAGAACGCCAAGGAGCTCTAGGACAAACTGATCGAACTCCACGAAGACATGAGTGATGCAAAGGTAACAAGACATGACTTATTATTAAATAATTTGTTTAACATTAAAATGCAGGATGGAGAAACAACTACTCAGCTACTATCATGCCCCAGGTATACTTGCCCGACAAAATGAATGGTACCCACTAGTGATAATATACGATACAATATGGTATAAGTCAACAACATGGACATAAATACACTCAATAGATCAAATATAGTGATAACAATATAGAGGGATTTACATAATCCCCACACAACATAGAAAACATAAATAACTGCTTGTCGGCACGACTTAACATAACAAATAACAATCCGAAAAAAAGGATACCACAAGGCTAAAATCCACGAATAAAACAAAGTGTAAACACAAACAATAAGACACAGCGGGGAAAACACAATCTCGAGTGTAATGTGGGACTGGCAGCAAGAACCTACACATCTACCTACTAATCTAGAAATAAAATAGATCATGCACTAAAGTCAAAGATCTAAAGAAACAAGTCAAGAAGTACTCGTCTCAAAATGTAGACTGTCATAAACTATCTTTGCGTCGGAATATTCGTCTCAAATCAATATCCCCAGATTCGCGACTGCTTGTGACCTCTTCCTTGGCAGTGACACATCAAGGTGGCAGTGGATCCGATGGCATGTAGAGACTACAAGGTGGTGTCCATTCCGATGAACTCAACAACTGGAGAGGCCAGCTGACGATTGTGCCAACAATGAAGCACGGGAGGAAGAGGACTGTTGCCAAGTTACTAGAGCTCGCCTGGAGGCAATGGGCGTCGTGGCGACAATGAGCACAACGCGGGGTCTCTCGTGACGAACGACAATTCAGCACCATCGATGGCAACATTTGGGGTTGCTCGCTAGGAAAAGGAGAGGCGCGACAGTGTTCCGGCGTTAAGTGCGGCAGCGACCCAAGCACGCGAGGACAACAAGGTCGTCTTCTTGCGATGGCTTGTGTGAATTTCCGACGCCTACAGTGGAGGTGGTAGCCTGTGATGGTCACAATAGTGGCCTCGGTTGGCCAGCGGCAGGGATCGCAGTAGTGGCGTGCGATAATGAGGCGCGGCGATGAGGAAAACCAGATTGTAGTGGTGGCTACGAGACGTACTATAATGCACGGTGGTTGATGGCTGGCAACGGAGCACACCGCTCGTTCGACGACGGGGCAACACCGGCGCGTCGCGTGTGGGAGGGGAGAGGCGAGCGGCGACTGTGGCGTAAAAGGATAGGGGGTGCCAAAAAAAGAACAAGAACACCTAGGTTTTTAATCGAGAACTCAATTAATATTTACAATCAACCCATTTAAGTATTTTTAAACGGGCTTTCTTCTATCCTAATAAGTTCATCCCCTTAAAACATATAATATGGACTTTATTTAAATTCTAAAAATTTCTAAAAGGTTATTCGTCAAATAACACTTATTATTTAATTGTCGTATCTTACAGCTACATATAAGAATCAAAGATATTCTGAACGAGCTCCACCTAATTGGTCACCCACTAGAGAATAGGGATGTAATTAGGTATGTCTTGAACTCTTTTTCTCGAAATGCACTGTGAGAATCTATAGTAGATACTTATAAAATTTTAAGGAATTTGAATAAATTAAAATTAGACAAGATATTTTATGCTTGAACTTCACGAACAGACTAACTCAAAGCAAATCGAAAAATGTGTGGCTTTTCTTGCAGGTCCATCAAAAGAAACAAAGACTAGAGCTCAAGTCAAGCCTGAGTCAGAAGGATGAATCTGACTCAGAAGTCGACGAAGAAGAACAACTCATGAACATGGTAAGAAAAATATTCACAAGAAGGAAAAACAACTTCACAAAGGACTTACAAAAGGTGATAAAATCGAACAATGTGAAGGAAAAGATCACATGCTACGAGTGTAATAAGAAAGGATACTACAAGCACGAGCGTCCAAAAATCAAAGAGGACAAACCCAAGACAACTAGAAGAAAGAAGACACTTAAAGCGATGTGGGATGAGTAATCTTCGAAAGAATCAGACGTTGAAGATTAGAAGTATCACAACTACCTTGCGCTGATAGCATCCGGATCAAAATTAGAAAGCGAGATAGAATAAGAGGACGAGTCCGAAGACAAATCAAGCCATGAGTCTGCACTTATTTTCGAAGGTTCGAACGAGTTATCGTTTATCTTAACTGCTAAATTTTTTAAAATAATTGCATATCTGAATAAAAAAGTAAATAAATTTGAAAAACAAATTGAAACACTTCTTGAGAAAAATCAACACCTCAAGGAACAAATTGAAAATAGAAATCCAAATTAAACTATAAAACTTGAGGAGGAAAATACAATTTTAAAAGGTGAAATTAATAAACTCAAAGGATTATTAAAAACTTTCATCACAAGATCAAAAAATTTAGACCTAATTCTTAAAACACAAAAAGTTGTATACAATAAGTCCGCGCTAGGATATAAGTCCAGCTCTACAAATAAAATTTTCATCTCTCTAATAAGTCAAAATTCAAAACAAACCAAAGCTTAGGTTCTAAAAACTTATTTAACCAAGCAAGTAGGACTCAATCAATTCTATGTACCTAAAACTAAAATTCACTATCTAAAACCAAATCGAAATAAACTAACTAATTCAAACCCAAACCTAAAATGTAAAATGAAATCAAACAAATCAAATTCAAATAAAAAAACTAAATTTAAATCAAATAACCATAAATTCAAACTAAACTCAAGTTACAATCAAGTTTATTATAACTATAAAAATAATCAACATAAACCTAAAATTTAAATCCAAATTTAATTTAATTCCGGGAGAGACATCAAATTAGTTGACACCTCCAAAATAATAGTGTACCCAGCTGGATAATTAATTAGGACTAGATTGAAAAGGAATAAAAGTTTAACTTAACAAACAACACTGGAGAAGTTTTGGATGATAGTAGGTTAGGAAAACTCTGTCTATGTAAGTCTAGGAAGATATGGTTCGACCTGGTGCATTTGACTTAGTGGAACTAACTGAAACTACCATTTACTAATCTTATCTGGTTAGACCATAGTTTTGTACTAAGTTCAATGAATAGAACTATCTAGAAAATTTTGAATGAGTAGTTATTCTAATGATGCCTAAGTGACTTACCAAAGTTTAGAAGTTTATTCAAAAAATGTTTATTTGTTGAACCCAAAGCTAAACTTGAATCTAACATAAGTTAAATCAAACTCTGAAATTTAACTTAACTCATCTCACAAAATCATAGGACCTCCTTTTCTGAAAACTTAGATTGATGAGATGAATAAAGTTAAATTAATTCAAAATAAATAAAATTAAGTCAAATTAAATTAATTCAAAATAAATAAAATAAAATAAAATAAAATAAATTCTAATTAATCAATCTAAAATTCAATAATTAATTTCTTTTAACTTATTAATCTATCATATTTATAAATAATTATAAGTATATTATTTTTATCTGAAACTAAGATCTTAGGTTAAGAGGAGGATATTTATTTGGATAATTTTTAAATTTTAGGAAAATTATTTACTTATATTTTTTAAAATTTTTCATTTTCTTAGTGTTTTAAAATTATTTTGAACTTAGCCTAGATCGACCCATAGAAAACATGAGCCTATAGATCTAGGAATCGAACATATCATAAATATACTAGGTTTACCTTGATTGTGTATTCAAAAACATAGAAGAGAGTGAGATGCGTAGGCCTTTTGCTTGGACTTCAGATGCCAATATCAGTGCATCAGTATAAGTCTGAGCGAAAAATATAAAACACATTGATCAAGTTAAGTAGTCTTTTTTTAGTAAATATTTAATTGAAAAATATTACTTAGTTTGACTAATCAAATGAAAATTGTTATCTACTGTATAGTTAGTTAGTAACTAAATGTTAGACATTTAAGGACCAATTTTGGATGAGTATTTTTGAACTAAGTTTTTTTTCTTAATATTTTTTTACATAATTAAAGTTTTTAATAACTTAACAAAATCTTTAACAATTTAATTAATTATTTTTTTCTTTAACAACTTAATTATTATTTTTACTTAATTGAATTTGCTAACAACTTAATTTTTTAGTTTTAACTTACATTAATTTTTTTTCACAACTGTATTCTCAATAGTTTTTTTTAACGTAAATTATTTTTTTTTCAAAAACTTAATTAAACGTTCAACTTAATTGAGTTTTCAACCACTTAGTTATTTTTTTTTAAAAATGCAATTTTTCAACAAATTATTTTTTTAACTTAAAATTGTTTAAACAACTTAATTAAAGTTTTTTTACTTAAATTTTAATAGCTTCACTAACTCAAACAATTAAAAAAAAGGAACCCGGGCACCTAGATAAAGTCCAGGCGCCCCACCTCGACACGGCAAAATCCACCCTTGGTTTTGCTAGGGGCGCCCCCGGTATAGAGGTCCAGGTACCCTGCTCCGCATAATTGTCTAGGCGCTCGGACCAAATTATATAAAGGGCTGTGGAGGCGCCCCTTCAATCACCCCTCTTCCCTTTGTTCTTTTGCAAATATCTTCACCAAGTTTTTAAAAGCAAAGCAAACAAAAAAGGGAAAAGAAATTTTTAAGATTTTTTTACAAATTCTTAAACTTTTCTCTTTTGATTCTCAAATCGCGTTGCTGAGGATCAACTGAGGTTGTCACTTCTTTATAAATATTCAAGATGCATTAGTAATATTTTAAACTTAAACTTTATCGTTTGTTTAACTTAGAATTTTATTTTTAGATTTTTTTTTTGTTAATTAGGAAAATGTCAAATACTGGTGCTGGTCATTTAACTCCTAGTACGAATACTAGGTTTCTAATAGAAGAACTTAGGATTAGATATTCCTCCATTTCATATGTTCCGTTGTATTCTAGATATCTAGATAGGGTTTCTTCTTACGATCATGAATTCCCTGTATAGAGATCATTGACTACTATAGGTTACAGAGTTTAGTGTATTGTTTTAGTTTAGTAAACATAGATTTGTATGCTAAACTCTATAACAACTTAGTTATAGTTGATGATATTACATACACGTCTAGAGTCGTCGGTATGGACATTACACTATCTCCTACTATCATTAGAGACTTTTTAGGATTACGACCCTTTGCATGCTCTTTTTTTTACTACCCCCTAGGGATCTGCCACCCTATTCACATATCACTTTGGATACGATATATTTGTATTTTGGGGGGCGGGGGGCAGCGTATACCTACTGTGACCTAGTTTAGATCTATCACCCTTAGGATCTAGGACTATGTCCTCTATAGAGTTCTAGTCATGTGCATTCTGCCTCTAACTACCCGGAATGTAACCATGATGCATCCAATTTATTTATTCCTTCTTTATGCATTATGTCATAGGCTTGACATAGACATTAGTTTGCATATAGTTCATACTCTCATTTTTTTCATCGAATATTACCACTAGCCAACGGGTCCATATTGTTGGATTGAGACGCGGTAGAGGGGGGGGGGGTGAATATCGCTCATGGCTTTCACTTATCGTTTTCGAAAACGTTCGAGTAAAGCAATGGAAAATAAAACACACACAAGAAGACCCAAGTATTTTTACTTGGTTCGGAACCTTGGGCGACTCCTACTCTGAGGCCCGCGATCGTTGATCACTTTTGGTGGCCAATCACTATCAATCCATAAATCTTTTACAATTTTAAAGTACAAGTACTGAATAAAGAATTATACCAACAGTACAAACAGATGAAGAAAATCATCGTCAGTTGTCAGAGTGTCGGAGTAGTAGAGCGTAGTTGGAGCGTTCAGAGCAACGTACAAGAGCACAGGTTGTTCAGTTTTCGTTCATGTCGAAGCTGCTTCCCGAGGCTCCTTTTATAGCCTCTGCAGGACTAATCCAGATCCTCAAAGCTTGGGATCAGGTTTGACCCGAAGCAGATCGGTCGACCGATCCCCACGTTCGGTCGACCGATCAGATGATCTCCTCCTCATCCGATCCGCTCGCTCCGCTTCGATCTGGCCAAGTCCTATCTTTGGTTCAGTCGACCGATCCCAAGGTTCGGTCGACCGATCAGATGACCTCCTCATCTGATCCGATCCCCCCGGCTTCGATCTGGTCAACTCCCATCCTTGGTTTGGTCGACTGATCCTCAGGTTCGGTCGACCGATCCCTCGACTGAATCCAGTCTGCAATATAGAAATCTGGTCTTTTTGTGCTGTGGTTCGGTCAACCAATCAGGCTGTTCGGTTGACCGATCATGGCTAAGTCTGACCCTGCAGAAATATCAGTTTCCTGCAAAACAAAGTTAGACAAATAGCAAATAACACAAATAAGTTGACAGCTTTCGGACTGTCCGGTTCTGACTTCGGATTTTCAACCAAAAACCCTAGGTCGAACCAACGCCTATTGTTCCCTCCGTGGGGAACGCGTCCTCACCTACTCCACTCAGGAGAGCATACCTGTTGCCAGTCTGGTCCTCCAGATCAACTGGACTTTCTGCCTAGGGTTACCACCCCCTAGGACCTAGGGTTACCACCCTTAGGGTTTTCCGCCACCTAGGGTTACCTCCCCCTAGGACCTAAGGTTATCCCCCCTCCTCCCCTTAGGATTTCCACCACCTGGGATTACCATCCCCTAGGACCTTAAGGTTACCACCCCTTATAGTTTTCCACCACCTAGGGTTACCACCTCCTAGGACCTAGGATTACCACCCCCTAAGACCTAGGGTTACCACCCCCTAGGATTTTCCACCTGTCTAATCGCAGTTAGGACTTTCCTGCAACCTCATTCACACACATTAGATAACAAACCAACTTAACTTTAACCCTTTGACATAATCAAAACACCGGTTAGATTATCAGATGCTTCCCGCACCAACACATATGCCTTATTGCCATATTTTGACCTCCTATTTAGCATCATTAGGTTTTGATGTCACTACTAGGGATGGCAACGGGGTGGGTTCAGGCTAGGTTTGGCCAATCCCAGAACCCGTCCCGCTAGAAAAAAATGGACCCGAGCCCGGACCCACCCCGCCTAGTTTTTCAACCCGCCTCGCCCCAACCTCGCTCAAAACCCGACTGGTCCATAGCGTGTTGGACTTGCTAATACGATATATATATAAACCCATAACCCACCCGAACCCGCTTCTAAACCTAGTCAACAGGTTTAGACCAGTCATGTATCCCGTTTGACCGGTTTTAAACCTACTCCATTGTCATCCCTAGTCACCACGGGTGATGTCAGAGTCCTAAATGAGTTTGACATAGTAGGAGCTAGGAACCTATCCTTAGATGATATCTATATAGATGATCTGGGTGTCCTATCTTGGAGGAGAGAGGCCTAGCATCAGCCTGACCTTGTAGCCCAGCCTCAGCCTGACCTTGTTGCGCCCAGCCTCAACCTAACCCAGCTCTAGGAGAGGAGGTAGAGATACATGATATCATTACTGATGTTTTTAAACTGCCTTCACCTCCATCTCCTCCTATTCTAGATGACACAGTTACCAGACTTGAGGAGTCTATGACGAGTCTTCGAAATATTCCCGAGAGATATGGATCTCTTGTAAGAGAATCGAATGATGTGTTACTAATTGAGGATGAGGAACCTACTGATTACGAAGAGGCTCTGAATAGTTCAGAAAAGGACAAGTAACTTACAACCATGAAGTCAGAAATGGATTTCATGTATGAAAACTAAGTTTGGAACTTGGTGGATCCACCTGAAGGCATTACGCCTATAGGGTGAAAATGAGTTTTCAAGAAGAAAACCGATATGGATGGTAATATTATTACCTACAAGTCAAGGTTGGTGGTAAAATGTTATCATCAAAGGCAAGACATTGGCCATGATGAAACTTTCTCACCTGTGGCCATGCTTAAATCCATTCGGATACTCCTGGCCATATCAGCTCATCATGATTATGAGATATGATAGATGGATGTGAAAACAACTTTGCTTAATGGAAATATGCTCGAGGATGTGTATATGACATAGTCCAAAGGCTTCACATCTGTCAACAAGAATAAAGTATGTAAGCTTCTATTAGGACCCTTGGCGGCCGGCTAGAGGGGGGTGAATCTGCACAAAAACAAATGAAAAAACCTTTCTTGAACTTATAGCTTAATTAAAACACTTGTATAAACATAGAAAGAAATAATGAATTAGAAAGTCGAGGCTAAGCAGATTTACTTAGTTACAACCGGGGAGGTTGTTAATCCAAGATAGATGAAAAAGTGCACTAAAAATCTCCTCTAGGCGGAGAAGCCTCTTACAGCAATGAACGCATAGACTAAGAAAGCTAAACAGAAAAAATGTACAAGTGTTGTTTCACAATCTCTTGTAGTTCTTAGGTTCTGGGAGTAGGGCTGCTTATATAGCCCTGCTCGGGGCGCCTGAAGGGTTCCAGGAGCCTGGAAGGGTTCCAGGCACCTGAAATGAGATAAAACTTTATCCCTTACGTAACATTCAAACGCCATGTCGAATTGGCTAAGAATTGGGTTCTGAACGCCCGGGGTCCGGGCACCCCGACCAGATCCGGGCGTCCCGGGACCAAAAATCAGCTTTTGCTAATTTTTTGTTCCGATCTTCCACTCCGGCTCCACTCGCATTGATCCGGGTCTTCCGCTCCGGCTCCACTCACATTGGTCTGGGTCTTCCGCTCTAGCTCCTCTCGCATCAGTTCGGGTCTTTCGCTTTGGCTCCGCTCGGTTGGGTGATTTCGGCCATCTGGAATAGGGCTCACCTGAACCCAACTTCTAGCCTTCTCCTCAAGCAAGCTTTCGGTCCGGCTTCTCATCTCTCGGAATCGCCGCGTGCTTCCTTCTCGTTCACCAATGTACTATCCCACAGCTTTTCGTCCCTCTGACAGTTGCGTCTTTTGCTCCTTGAGCAATCTTTCACTCCGGCTTCTCGTCCCTCGGAAACACCTCACGCTCCCTTCTCGTCCACCGATCTACTCTTTCGCAGCACCTCATCCGTCAGATGCACCGAGCTCGTTGGCTCTCTCCCGTGCCGTCCTTCTTGCTAGCTGCATCTTTTGCTTAATATCTTGTGTTCCTAAGTTCCTGTACACTTAGACACAAGGTTAAACATAACATGACCTAACTTAACTTGTTTGATCACATCAAAACTACTGTGGGGTACCAACAATTTTTTCCTTTTTGATGTGAGTAGCCTAAGTTAAGTTAAGGTAAACCTATATAAAGTAAAAACAATAAATTTTACAATAAAGTGCAAAAATTGAAAAAGTTTAAACTACCTCCCCCTAGACTTAATCTTCTCTTTTTCCCCTTTGATCACATAAAAAAGTGGGGTACTTCAAAAGTCTAAGGGTAACTTGTCAAGAATTTTAAGTCGTTTAACGAACAAAATTCTGAATAAGGTTAAAATGACTTAAAAAATTTGGTCAATCTTAAACACAAGTCTAAGAGAAAATAAATCGAAATTGAAATCCTTAAAATAAATTTTGAAATATTGAAATATTTTCTTAAAAATGTATAGAGCATGTATTTTGACAAAAGAAAATATATTTTCAAGATTTATAATTTTAAAAATTCTTTTAAAAAATTATATTTAGATAAATAACTCAAAAACTTTTCAGAAAAGTTTTCTTAGTTAACAGGGATAACTCTTGAAAATTTTGAATAACAAAATTCAACTATTGAGATTTTTCTATGGATGAATATTGAATTCCTCTTTCTCAAAAAATTAGGATCAAGTTTGTAACGACCACCCTTCTTACTACTACTACTACTCTCTAAGAGTGACCGTTACTTATCTACTACTCTACTTAACCGGTTTATTAAAAATCTCTAGAAAACCCTACCGAAAAATTTCGGCAGAGTCTCCCCTGTACCGGTGACAATAATCATAAGCACATACATATACAAAGCAATAACATCACCTAGCAGTTTATATATAACTAAAAATAAACTATCCTAGCAATAGTAAACAAAAGAACTCCAACAATAGGAAATAACTCAACAACAATGCGGAATAAACTTAACATAGACAAAGGGAAACTACTAAAACAATCTCTATCAATTTAATAACTGAAAGAAAACTCCAAAGAAGGAGTCTTGACAGTTTCCTTAGCAAACTCATGATCTCTCCATAGTCCAGCCATCACACACCTTCATCACCACCACCTTGTCGCCTTCCTTTCATACTTTAGCTTTTCCTTTATCTGCAGTAGGAGGAAAGTAGTATCTATAAGCTAAAAGCTTAGTAAGTGCTTGCCTACTCACAAAAACTCGATATGCATGTATATAACGAAAAACATGCTAAATCTGAATGCTTAGAAGAAAGCTACTCATGCTCATCTACTAGTAAATAAATAAGATTAACTGAAATACTAAACATGTAATCATACTCATAAATAGCATAGAAATCATATTAACTGAAAAGCTAACATATAAAGCTACTCATGCTATACAAGAATAAAACTATAACTGCATGCTGAAAAGCAAATAAAGCTAATCATGCTAAATAATCTAATAGCAAGAAATCAACTAAATGATAAGACATATAGTCATGCTCAAATAAACTCATAAGGAAGCAAATGAAAACTGATACTGCATGCTTCAAATAACAAGAAGCTAAACTTTCTAATTCTAAACATATTTGATGTTTGTTTCATTTGTTTCCAAAAACTTTTACTTTTATACTTCAAAATAATAATCAACTTCTCTTGGGCCCGGCATTGTACCACTTTGGTATTTTACCAATTTGCGCGCATCCTTAATAAGAGTCGAGGTAGCTAATCCCGAAACTACTAAGGTACTTCTAGGCCTTGTGCCTAGGGGCATCTTGGAGCCCATCCCTTGGAACTTGTGTCCGGTACATGCCCTTTAAAAGTAAAATACTTTTTATCTTTAAATACTTCTTATAATAAAATGCCTTGGCATTTAATAAGCACCTTGTGTGCCAAAATCCCTAAAGTCTTGACTTCGGGATTTTACTTAAGGCCTTAGCCTTTTTCCTTTCTTTTCTTTATCTTTCTTTTACTTATCTTTTGGTAATTCAGTAGAGAATCATAACTAAATCCAAAAGTAGATCTGTTCATGCTAAATGAGGTAGTAAAGAAACTTAAATCTAAATTGCATACTTTAAAAATGAGGGTTGTTCTTGCCCTATGCATAGCATAAAAGATCTAACCAAACATGCCAGGTACCAAATTGTGCATGCTCATTAAGTAGCAAGGAAAGCTAAACCGTGCATGCTTAAGTTAATGGTTGTTCAGGTTCATTGAAATAGCAAAGACATCTAACGGTATGCTTTAGATTAGAGAACTATTAAAAGCTAACCAACACATGTATATCAATTCTTCATGCTAAAATACATCAAATCTGAAATGCTAACTATACTAATCAAAATTCTGCATATCAAGCTAACAAAATTCTGCATATATAGAGAAAACTAAAGCTAAATGCTTTAATGAAATCTGAAACTGTAAATAACTAAAGGCTAAAAACTAAAGAATTAAGAACTAATACATCTTGGAAATTAAATTCAATTACAAGATCAACTACTGTAAGTGAATCATGCTCATGCTATTCTATACGAACTAAATTTGCAACTGCTCATGAGTATCCATATAAACTAAATTTGCTACACATGCTCAACTGATAGCGATGAAACTAAAACTGTTCAACTAATAGAAACCGAAAGCTGTACATCTAACAGCAGATAAATACAATCTAAACTTCAGAATCTACAACTAACAAGTGGAATAGAATATCAAATCTACTATCCGATTCTTTCACTAACTACATTCATCTATGGCCTGTGATATCTAGAGCATAAAATCTATTTGTGCATGATAGTAGGTTAACAATCTTTCTATTGGTTTCATGCTCAGATTTAATAAAGAAATCTCAAAATTTAAATACTAATCTACACTATCAATGGATCTAAAACCGTATGTACAGGACCAACCACACAAGATTCTAACAGCAGGTTGACCAATAAAAAAAACGTCAGGTCTAGATGAAGCACTGCAATCCACTGAACCCTCCCAGAACCACAACAATTCTAGCCCATTTAAACAATTCCCTTTTTCTTCATAAGACTCACGGCAGCAAGTTTTAATACACCAATCTTCACCGCACGCTTCGAAATCGAGAAGAAAACTCGAAAACAAGAAGAACGAAAATTCGGAACTACTCCTACTGCAGGTGAGAAGCACTTACTTCTTGTTCTTGGACTTACAACCGAAAAGGAGGAGATCTAGGGTTCGGGTAAAGCTTCAAATCTCGGCTCTTCTTCGTGCTCAAAGCTTCTCCTTGACGAGAAGTGAAGAAAACCCCTCGGAGAACAACCTCGCCGGCCGCCGGAGACAGGATCGCTCCCTGCCACGATTTCGCCCGAGAAGAATCGCCGTCGCGAGAGAGGAGAGAAAGGGTTTCGGGAGAAAATTAATTTCTCTCTTAACTTATCCCTTTTTATAACCTAGGGTTATTTCTGTTATCAACTATACCTTAAATAATTTTTACTATCTATTCTTAACAAAACCGCCCGCAGCACACTTGGTTAGCCAGGTTTTAACCAATTCAGAGATCTCGGCTTCGATTCCTCAGCCGCGCACTTTTATTTCCAATTTATTTTACTGTTCCTAACTACTACTTAAATATATAAAGCTCCATATATGATTAACAAATCGAGCGCAGCTCGGTTGGTTGTGCTGGTTTTGCTTGGGTCCGGGGTGCTGGGTTCGAAACCCAGCTTCTACAACCCTTTTTTTTTTTAGTTTATTTTTAAAACTTATTCTCCTTGGTAAAAATACCAAATGAACTCCAAAAATTGCATAAAAATACTCTAAAAATTTCTAAAAATCTCTAGAATTTTTCTATAGCATTTCTAAATATTTTTGAATTATTTTTGGGCTCAAAATGAGAAAATTTGTGTCGTTACAATTCCCCATACCTTATAAAAAGTTCGTCCTCGAACTTAGAATAGTTCTGAATATTTCTGTCTCATACTGTCCTCCCGCTCCCAAGTGACTTCCTCGTGCTTCTGGTTCTGCCAGACGACCTTCACTAGTGGTACTTCTTTGCTTCTTAGTCTCTTGACTGCTCTGTCCACTATCTGTGTAGGTCTACTCTCATAACTAAGATCCTCTTGGATCTGCACTGACTGAGGCTCAATCACTTGGCTAGGGTCGTGGAGGCTCTTCTTTAACATGGAGACATGAAACACATTGTGTATTGCTGACATGTGTTGTGGTAGATCCAACTTGTAAGCTACTTTCCCAATCCTTCCTGTGATCAGGTAAGGTCCTACATAACGAGGACTTAATTTGCCCTTCTTGCCAAATCTCATCACTCCCCTCATAGGAGCGACCTTGAGAAAGACTGAATCCCCTACTTGGAATTCAAGTGGCCTACGGCGTGTGTCAGCATAACTCTTCTGTCTACTCTGGGCAGTCTCAATTCTCTGTCTGATCTTCTGAATAGCCTCAGTAGTCTCATCTATCAGCTCTGTCTGTATGCCCAGTTCCACTTCCATCTCTCTTCTTTCACCTGCTTCTTACCAGCAAATGGGTGATCTGCACTTCCTGCCATACAGCGCTTCATATGGTGCCATTTTGATGGTGGCCTGATAGCTATTGTTGTAGGCAAATTCAGCTAAGCACAGGTACTTGCACCAACTTCCCTTGAAATCTAGTGCACAAGCTCTGAGCATATCTTCTAAAATCTGATTTACTCGCTCTGTCTGTCCATCAGTCTGTGGATGGAAAGTCTTTGAACTTGAGTTTGGTGCCTAGTGCATTCTGAACACACTCCCAAAAGTGAGAGGTGAAGCGCCCATCTCTATCGAAACAATAGATTTAGGAACTCCGTGAAGTCTGATCACCTCTTTAACATAGAGTTGCTCTATAGAGTGAGACACCCCGATGGCTAGAAAATAGACTTGGTCAATCTGTCCACTATCACCCATATCGCATCATATCCATTTGTGGTTCTTGGGAGACCTACTATAAAGTCCATGGATATGTCTTCCCACTTCCACTCTGGTATTGGAAGAGGTTGTAGAACTCCTCCTGGTCTCTGGTGTTCTGCTTTGACCCTCTGACATGTCAGGCAGGTACTGACATATTTAGCTACATCTCTTTTGAGTCCAGACCACCAGAACTTCTGTTTCACGTCTTGGTACATCTTGGTAGAACCAGGATGCATGGAATAAGGTGTACTATGAGCTTCTTCCAAAATTTTCTTTCTCAGCTCTTCATCATTGGGAACACAAAGGCGACTCCCCTGATAAAGAATTCCACTGTCTGATACTCGAAACTCCGAATTTCCTTCTTCCTGTATCCCTTGCTTGATCTTTTGGATATCAGGATCTTCACTTTGCTTTCTCTGTATATCCTCGAGTAGGGTTGACACTAAGGTCAATGCAGAGAATTGCCCATAAATAATTTCAAGTCCGTAATCTGACAACTCCTTTTGTAGTGGCAGGGCTAATGATGACAGGGACATCAGGGATGCACTGGATTTTCTGCTTAGTGCGTCTGCCACTTTATTAGCTTTACCTGGGTGGTAGAGGATTTCACAGTCATAATCTTTGACCAACTCTAGCCACTGTTGTCTCATGTTTAAGTCCTTCCGGTGAAGAAGTACTTAAGACTACAGTGGTCCGTGAAGATTCCTTTGGACTCCATACGGGTAATGTCGCGGAGTTTGGTGCAAAGACCACACAGCCACTCAAGATCATGAGTGGGATAGTTCTTCTCGTAGTCTATGAGTTGTCCGGAAGCATAAGCTATAACTTTTCCTTCTGCATGAGTACAGCTCCTAAGCTCATCTTGGAAGCATCACCAGATGTCAAAACTCTTGTCACTCTCGCAATAGTCGAATGGGAACTGGTCAGTCTCTTCTTGAGTTCTTGAAAACTCGCTCACATTTGTCGACCATTCAAACTTCTTGTTCTTCCGGTGAGGGTTGTAAGTGGAGAGGCTATTCGGAAAAGTCTTCCACGAATTTCTGTAATACCCAGCTAAACCAAGGAAGCTTCGGATCCCCAGCATTCTTGGGTCTCTTCCAATTGCTGACCACTTCTACTTTGGCTGGATCCACTTGAATGCCTTCTTTAGAAACGATGTGACCTAGAAACGCCACCTGCTCCAACCAAAACTCGCACTTTGAGAATTTAGCATAGAGCTGCTTTTGCTGAAGGGTCTGCAGGACTATTCTCAAGTGCGTCTCATGCTCCTCTGAAGTTCTGGAATAGACTAGAATGTCGTCGATGAACACAATGACAAACTTGTCAAGGTATTCTCTGAACACTCTATTCATCAAGTCCATGAAGACTGCAGGTGCATTAGTCACACCAAAAGGCATGACTACAAATTCGTAGTGTCCGTATCTGGTCTTGAAAGCTGTTCTGGGTATATCACTCTCCTTCACTTTCAACTGATGGTACCCAGAGCGCAGATCTATCTTGGAGAACACTGTTGCACCTTTCAATTGATCAAATAAATCATCGATCCTGAGCAGTGGATACTTGTTCTTGATGGTCACTTGATTCAAAGCTCTATAATCTATGCACATCCGCATAGATCCATCCTTCTTTTTGACAAACAACACAGGAGCTCCCCATGGTGAGTGACTAGGGCGAATGAAGCCTTTGTCAAGTAGCTCCTGAAGTTGCTCTTGTAACTCTTTTAGCTCTGCTGGAGACATGCGATATGGAGCTTTTGAAATTAGACCGGTACCAGGAACCAGTTCAATCTCAAACTCCACTTCTCTGTTGGGAGGTAGTCCAGGTAGCTCTTCTGGAAATACCTCTGGATACTCACAGACTACCCGAACTTCCTCCTGCTTAGGTCTTTCTTCTTCTTCTGTACTCACAATGAATGCAAGGAAACCAGCACACCCTTTAGCTAGCATCTGGTGAGCTGTGAGGGAAGAGAGAAATTTCTGAGTCTTCCTCTTTGGCACTCCTGTAAATTCAAAGGATGGTTCACCTTCTGGACTAAAGATCACTTTTCTTCTGCGGCAGTCCACTGAAGCACTGTACTTGCTGAGGAAATCCATACCCAAAATGATATCGAAATCCTGCATAGCGAGGACTACCAGATTAACACATAGCTCTCGGTCTGAAATTCTGACTGGTACAGACCGAAGCCACTGACTAGATTCCATGACTTCCCCAGAAGGTAGGGTTGTCAGGAACTTGGAATTCATGCTTTCTGTAGGTACCTGTAATTCTTTGGCAAAAGGTATGGATACAAAAGAATGGGTCGCCCCAGTATCGTAGCTATATGTTGAAAAATAACTACTTGACTGTTACGACCGTGGAGGCACTAGCGACTTCCTCTTTAGTGAGGAGAATACTCGGCATTGGTGGAACGAGTGGAGCTTCCAACCTTCCTTGACTGAGTGAGGTCCTTCCAGAGTTGCGGGCATGTAATGTAACCGAGGCTTGCCTCCATATTGTATTGGCTGTGGCTGAGGTGCTTTGAGCTTATTAGGACACTCCCTAGCCATATGTCCTTCCACCCACAGAATAACATCCAGTCTTACCCAAAAGACAGACTCGGATGTATTTTCCCAACTTAGTCTGCTTGTTTGCTGGTCCCCCCTTCTGGTTACCTCCTGAGTTCCACTGCTTTCTCTTGTTACCTTTACCCTTCCAGTGCTGCTTATTTGCTTGAGGTTTCTGATTGCCAGCTGTCTTGTCTTCGATCTTGACTGGCTTATGCTGCGCTCGTTGTGCCCTGATGCTGTCCAGATAGTGCTCAGCGACTAATGCTCTGCTGACTAACTCTTCGCCAGTCTGAGGTTGATGAGCTCCACTACTCACATTAAGTGCTATCACTGGCTTCAGCATCCTGAGCATCAGTCTGACTCGTTCCTTCTCCGTGCTTACTAGCTCTGGGCAGATACGAGCTAGCCTATTGAATCTTTTAACTGCTTCCTCCACTGTTAGATCACCCTTTCTGAACTCCATAAACTCCTCGTAGTGCTTATTGGTGATCCTTTGGCGGAAGAACTCGTCGTAGAACTCTGTCTCAAAATCAATCCATCTCATCGGATTGACTGCCCTCTTACTTTTGACTCTCTCCCACCACATTCGTGCGTCTCCAGTCAGGCAAAAGGAGGCACACTTGACCTTCTCGACTTCTGGCCAGTCAAGAAGCTCCATGGTGCTCTCCAGTGTTTTGAACCAAGACTGGGCATCCCAGGGCTCAGTCGTGCCTGAGAAGCTCTTTGGTTTCAGTTTCAGCCACTGTATGAGGTAGGCTTCTTGTCTCTGGGGTGCTGTGACGACTCCTTGGGTAGCTGGTGGAACCTCAGTTACCACTGGAGTCTCCACAGTTACTGTTGGAGGTGTGGGAGGAACTGGTTGCTGATTCGCCATCAGATTGACGATCACTTGCTGTTGCTCTGCTACTTGTCTCTGGAGTTGAGCAACAACTTCAGAGAGATTTGGTTCAGTTGCTCCTGGCCCTTCGTTCTCTTGAGCCTGGTCCTCAGTACGAGCGGTACGGGGAAGTCCTCTTCTTGACATCTAATTATGCAAAGAAAGAAAAAAACTTGATATATTCTTTATCCTTTCTAACCAAACTTAGGTATATGAATAAAAGAGAAACAAACTTCTATCTTACAGAAGCACATATAAGCAATTTCTCCATACTGCAAATAATAAAGAAGCATAAAAGGAAAAACTTAAATACTTTCTTACTTGAAGACGGCAAGGATGATGCTGATGTGTGTGTGATGCTGGAGAATGGGAACTGCTATGATACCAACTGTAACGACCACCCTTCTTACTACTACTACTACTCTCTAAGAGTGACCGTTACTTATCTACTACTCTACTTAACCGGTTTATTAAAAATCTCTAGGAAAACCCTACCGAAAAATTTCGGCAGAGTCTCCCCTGTACCGGTGACAATAATCATAAGCACATACATATACAAAGCAATAACATCACCACGCAGTTTATATATAACTAAAAATAAACTATCCTAGCAATAGTAAACAAAAGAACTCCAACAATAGGAAATAACTCAACTACAATGCGGAATAAACTTAACATAGATAAAGGGAAACTACTAAAACAATCTCTATCAATTTAATAACTGAAAGAAAACTCCAAAGAAGGAGTCTTGACAGTTTCCTTAGCAAACTCATGATCTCTCCATAGTCCAACCATCACACACCTTCATCACCACCACCTTGTCGCCTTCCTTTCATACTTTAGCTTTTCCTTTATCTGCAGTAGGAGGAAAGTAGTATCTATAAGCTAAAAGCTTAGTAAGTGCTTGCCTACTCACAAAAACTCGATATGCATGTATATAACGAAAAACATGCTAAATCTGAATGCTTAGAAGAAAGCTACTCATTCTCATCTACTAGTAAATAAATCAGATTAACTGAAATACTAAACATGTAATCATGCTCATAAATAGCATAGAAATCATATTAACTGAAAAGCTAACATGTAAAGCTACTCATGCTATACAAGAATAAAACTATAACTGCATGCTGAAAAGCAAATAAAGCTAATCATGCTAAATAATCTAATAGCAAGAAATCAACTAAATGATAAGACATATAGTCATGCTCAAATAAACTCATAAGGAAGCAAATGAAAACTGATACTGCATGCTTCAAATAACAAGAAGCTAAACTTTCTAATTCTAAACATATTTGATGTTTGTTTCATTTGTTTCCAAAAACTTTTACTTTTATACTTCAAAATAATAATCAACTTCTCTTGGGCCCGGCATTGTACCACTTTGGTATTTTACCAATTTACGCGCATCCTTAATAAGAGTCGAGGTAGATAATCCCGAAACTACTAAGGTACTTCTAGGCCTTGTGCCTAGGGGCATCTTGGAGTCCATCCCTTGGACCTTGTGTCCGGTACATGCCCTTTAAAAGTAAAATACTTTTTATCTTTAAATACTTCTTATAATAAAATGCCTTGGCATTTAATAAGCACCTTGTGTGCCAAAATCCCTAAAGTCTTGACTTCGGGATTTTACTTAAGGCCTTAGCCTTTTTCCTTTCTTTTCTTTATCTTTCTTTTACTTATCTTTTGGTAATTCAGTAGAGAATCATAACTAAATCCAAAAGTAGATTTGTTCATGCTAAATGAGGTAGTAAAGAAACTTAAATCTAAATTGCATACTTTAAAAATGAGGGCTGTTCTTGCCCTATGGATAGCATAAAAGATCTAACCAAACATGCCAGGTACCAAATTGTGCATGCTCACTAAGTAGCAAGGAAAGCTAAACCATGCATGCTTAAGTTAATGGCTGTTCAGGTTCATTGAAATAGCAAAGACATCTAACGGTATGCTTTAGATTAGAGAACTATTAAAAGCTAACCAACACATGTATATCAATTCTTCATGCTAAATACATCAAATCTGAAATGCTAACTATACTAATCAAAATTCTGCATATCAAGCTAACAAAATTCTGCATATATAGAGAAAACTAAAGCTAAATGCTTTAATGAAATCTGAAACTGTAAATAACTAAAGGTTGAAAACTAAAGAATTAAGAACTAATACATCTTGGAAATTAAATTCAATTACAAGATCAACTACTGCAAGTGAATCATACTCATGCTATTCTATACAAACTAAATTTGCTACTGCTCATGAGTATCCATATAAACTAAATTTGCTACACATGCTCAACTGATAGCAATGAAACTAAAACTGTTCAACTAATAGAAACCGAAAGCTGTACATCTAACAGCAGATAAATACAATCTAAACTTCAGAATCTACAACTAACAAGTGGAATAGAATATCAAATCTACTATCCGATTCTTTCACTAACTACATTCATCTATGGCCTGTGATATCTAGAGCATAAAATCTATTTGTGCATGATAGTAGGTTAACAATCTTTCTATTGGTTTCATGCTCAGATTTAATAAAGAAATCTCAAAATTTAAATACTAATCTACACTATCAATGGATCTAAAACCGTATGTACAGGACCAACCACACAAGATTCTAACAGCAGGTTGACCAATAAAAAAAAACGTCAGGTCTAGATGAAGCACTGCAATCCACTGAACCCTCCCAGAACCACAACAATTCTAGCCCATTTAAACAATTCCCTTTTTTCTTCATAAGACTCACGGCAGCAAGTTTTAATACACCAATCTTCACCGCACGCTTCGAAATCGAGAAGAAAACTCGAAAACAAGAAGAACGAAAATTCGGAACTACTCCTACTGCAGGTGAGAAGCACTTACTTCTTGTTCTTGGACTTACAACCGAAAAGGAGGAGATCTAGGGTTCGGGTAAAGCTTCAAATCTCGGCTCTTCTTCGTGCTCAAAGCTTCTCCTTGACGAGAAGTGAAGAAAACCCCTCGGAGAACAACCTCGCCGGCCGCCGGAGACAGGATAGCTCCCTGCCACGATTTCGTCCGAGAAGAATCGCCGTCGCGAGAGAGGAGAGAAAGGGTTTCGGGAGAAAATTAATTTCTCTCTTAACTTATCCCTTTTTATAACCTAGGGTTATTTCTGTTATCAACTATACCTTAAATAATTTTTACTATCTATTCTTAACAAAACCGCCCGCAGCACACTTGGTTAGCCAGGTTTTAACCAATTCAGAGATCTCGGCTTCGATTCCTCAGCCGCGCACTTTTATTTCCAATTTATTTTACTGTTCCTAACTACTACTTAAATATATATCGCTCCATATATGATTAACAAATCGAGCGCAGCTCGGTTGGTTGGGCCGGTTTTGCTTGGGTCCGGGGTGCTGGGTTCGAAACCCAGCTTCTACAACCCTTTTTTTTTTTTTAGTTTATTTTTAAAACTTATTCTCCTTGGTAAAAATACCAAACGAACTCCAAAAATTACATAAAAATACTCTAAAAATTTCTAAAAATCTCTAGAATTTTTCTATAGCATTTCTAAATATTTTTGAATTATTTTTGGGCTCAAAATGAGGAAATTTGTGTCGTTACAATTCCCCATACCTTATAAAAAGTTCGTCCTCGAACTTAGAATAGTTCTGGATATTTCTGTCTCATACTGTCCTCCCGCTCCCAAATGACTTCCTCGTGCTTCTAGTTCTGCCAGACGACCTTCACTAGTGGTACTTCTTTGCTTCTTAGTCTCTTGACTACTCTGTCCACTATCTGTGTAGGTCTACTCTCATAACTAAGATCCTCTTGGATCTGCACTGACTGAGGCTCAATCACTTGGCTAGGGTCGTGGAGGCACTTCTTTAACATGGAGACATGAAACACATTGTGTATTGCTGACATGTCTTGTGGTAGATCCAGCTTGTAAGCTACTTTCCCAATCCTTTCTGTGATCAGGAAAGGTCCTACATAACGAGGACTTAATTTGCCCTTCTTGCCAAATCTCATCACTCCCCTCATAGGAGCGACCTTGAGAAAGACTGAATCCCCTACTTGGAATTCAAGTGGCCTACGACGTGTGTCAGCATAACTCTTCTGTCTACTCTGGGCAGTCTCAATTCTCTGTCTGATCTTCTGAATAGCCTGAGTAGTCTCATCAATCAGCTCTGTCTGTATGCCCAGTTCCACTTCCATCTCTCTTCTTTCACCTGCTTCTTGCCAGCAAATGGGTGATTTGCACTTCCTGCCATACAGCGCTTCATATGGTGCCATTTTGATGGTGGCCTGATAGCTATTGTTGTAGGAAAATTCAGCTAAGCACAGTTACTTGCACCAACTTCCCTTGAAATCTAGTGCACAAGCTCTGAGCATATCTTCTAGAATCTGATTTACTCGCTCTGCATCCATCGACCGTGGATGGAAAGTCTTGAACTTGAGTTTGGTGCCTAGTGCATTCGAACACACTTCAAAAGTGAGAGGTGAAGCGCCCATCTCTATCGAAACAATTGATTTAGGAACTCCGTGAAGTCTGATCACCTCTTTAACTGTGTCAATTGCTCTATAGAGTGAGACACCACGATGGCTAGAAAATAACAGACTTGGTCAATCTGTTCACTATCACCCATATCGCATCATATCCATTTGTGGTTCTTGAGACCTACTATAAAGTCCATGGATATGTCTTCCCACTTCCACTGGTATTGGAAGAGGTTGTAGAACTCCTCCCGGTCTCTGGTGTTCGCTTTGACCCTCGACATGTCGGCAAGTACTGACATATTTAGCTACATCTCTTTTGAGTCCGGACCACCGAACTTCTATTTCACGTCTTGGTACATCTTGGTAGAACCGGGATGCATGGAATAAGGTGTACTATGAGCTTCTTCCAAAATTTTCTTTCTCGACTCTTCATCATTGGGAACACAAAGCGACTCCCGATAAAGAATTCCATCGTCTCGAAACTCCGAATTTCCTTATTGTATCCTTGCTTGATCTTTTGGATATCGGGATCTTCACTTTACTTTCTCTGTATATCCTCGAGTAGGGTTGACTCTAAGGTCAATGCAGAATTGCCCATAAATAATTTCAAGTCCAAATCGACAACTCCTTCCGTAGTGGCGGGGCTAATGATGACAGGGACATCGGGGATGCAGATTTTCCGCTTAGTGCATCCGCCACTTTATTAGCTTTACCGGTGGTAGAGGATTTCACGGTCATATTCTTTGACCAACTCTAGCCATCTCGTTGTCTCATGTTTAAGTCCTACGAGTGAAGAAGTACTTAAGACTACAGTGGTCTGTGAAGATTACGCCTTTGGACTCCATACGTAATGTCGCGAGTTTCAGCAAAGACCATAGCCGACTCAAGATCATGAGTGGGATAGTTCTTCTCGTAGTCTATGAGTTGTCTGGAAGCATAAGCTATAACTTTTCCTTCCTGCATGAGTACAGCTCCTAAGCCCATCTTGGAAGCATCACTGTAGATGTCAAAACTCTTGTCACTCTCTGCAATAGTCAGAATGGGAGCACTGGTCAGTCTCTTCTTGAGTTCTTGAAAACTCTGCTCACATTTGTCTGACCATTCAAACTTCTTGTTCTTCCTGGTGAGGGCTGTAAGTGGAGAGGCTATTCGGGAAAAGTCTTCCACGAATTTCCTGTAATACCCAGCTAAACCAAGGAAGCTTCTGATCTCCCTGGCATTCTTGGGTCTCTTCCAATTGCTAACCGCTTCTACTTTGGCTGGATCCACTTGAATGCCTTCTTTAGAAACGATGTGACCTAGAAACGCCACCTGCTCCAACCAGAACTCGCACTTTGAGAATTTAGCATAGAGCTGCTTTTGCTGAAGGGTCTGCAGGACTATTCTCAAGTGCGTCTCATGCTCCTCTGAAGTTCTGGAATAGACTAGAATGTCGTCGATGAATACAATGACAAACTTGTCAAGGTATTCTCTGAACACTCTATTCATCAAGTCCATGAAGACTGCAGGTGCATTAGTCACACCAAAAGGCATGACTACGAATTCGTAGTGTCCGTGTCCGTCTGAAGTCGCTCGGTATATCACTCTCCTTCACTTTCAACCGATGGTACCTAGAGCGCAGATCTATCTTGGAGAACACTGTTGCACCTTTCAATTGATCAAATAAATCATCGATCCTGGGAAGGGGATACTTGTTCTTGATGGTCACTTGATTCAAAGCTCTATAATCTATGCACATCCGCATAGATCCATCCTTCTTTTGACAAACAACACAGGAGCTCCCATGGTGAGTGACTAGGGCGGATGAAGCCCTTGTCAAGTAGCTCCTGAAGTTGCTCTTGTAACTCTTTTAGCTCTACTGGAGACATGCGATATGGAGCTTTTGAAATTGGACCGGTACCAGGAACCAGTTCAATCTCAAACTCCACTTCTCTGTTGGGAGGTAGTCCAGGTAGCTCTTCTGGAAATACCTCTGGATACTCGAACTTCCTGCTTAGGTCTTTCTTCTTCTTCTGTACTCACAATGAATGCAAGAAAACCAGCACACCCTTTAGCTAGCATCTGGTGAGCTGTGAGGGAAGAGAGGAATTTCTGAGTCTTCCTCTTTGGCACTCCTGTAAATTCAAAAGATGGTTCACCTTCTGGACTAAAGATCACTTTTCTTCTGTGGCAGTCCACTGAAGCACTGTACTTGCTAAGGAAATCCATACCCAAAATGATATCGAAATCCTGCATAGCGAGGACTACCAGATTAACACATAGTTCTCGGTCTGAAATCCTGACTGGTACAGACCGAAGCCACTGACTGGATTCCATGACTTCCCCAGAAGGTAGGGTTGTCAGGAACCTGGAATTCATGCTTTCTATAGGTACCTGTAATTCTTTGGCAAAAGGTATGGATACAAAAGAATGGGTCGCCCAAGATGTCAAATAGTGTAGTAGCTATATCTTTGAAAATAACTACTTGACTGTTGACGTGGAGGCACTATGACTTCCTCTTTAGTGAGGAGAATACTCTGGCATCGGAACCGGTGGAGCTTCCAACCTTCCTTGGCCGATGAGGTCCTTCCAGAGTTGCGGGCATGTAATGTAACCGAGGCTTGCCTCCATATTGTATTGGCTGTGGCCGAGGTGCTTTGAGCTTGTTAGGACACTCCCAAGCCATATGTCCTTCACCACACGAATAACATCCGTCTTACCCAAAGACAGACTCTGGATGTATTTTCCCACATTTAGAACAGGGAGGGAACTTAGTCCGCTTGTTTGCTGGTCCCCTTCCGGTTACCTCCGAGTTCCACCGCTTTCTCTTGTTACCTTTACCCTTCCAGTCCGCTTATTTGCTTGAGGTTTCGATTGCCGGTTGTCTTGTCTTGATCTTCGGCTTATCTGCGCTTCGTTGTGCCACGATCTTGTCGCCAGATAGTGCTCACGACTAATGCTCTGTGACTAACTCTTCGCCATCGAGGTCGATGAGCTCCACTACTCACATTAAGTGCTATCACTGGCTTCAGAGCATCAGTCCGACTCGTTCCTTCTCCGTGCTTACTAGCTCGGGCATAGACGAGCTAGCCTATTGAATCTTTTAACTGCTTCCTCCACTGTCAGATCACCCTGTCTGAACTCCATAAACTCCTCGTAGTGCTTATTGGTGATCCTTTGGCGGAAGAACTCGTCGTAGAACTCTGTCTCAAAATCAATCCATCTCATCTGATTGACTGCCCTCTTACTTTTGACTCTCTCCCACCACATACGTGCGTCTCCAGTCAGGCAAAAGGAGGCACACTTGACCTTCTCGACTTCTGGCCAGTCAAGAAGCTCCATGATGCTCTCCAGTGTTTTGAACCAAGACTGGGCATCCCAGGGCTCAGTCGTGCTTGAGAAGCTCTCTGGTTTCAGTTTCATCCACTGTATGAGGTAGGCTTCTTGTCTCTGGGGTGCTGTGACGACTCCTTGGGCAGCTGGTGGAACCTCAGTTACCACTGGAGTCTCCACAGTTACTGTTGGAGGTGTGGGAGGAACTGGTTGCTGATTCGCCATCAGATTGACGATCACTTGCTGTTGCTCTGCTACTTGTCTCTGGAGTTGAGCAACAACTTCAGAGAGATTTGGTTCAGTTGCTCCTGGCCCTTCGTTCTCTTGAGCCTGGTCCTCAGTACGAGCGGTATGGGGACGTCCTCTTCTTGACATCTAATTATGCAAAGAAAGAAAAAAACTTGATATATTCTTTATCCTTTCTAACCAAACTTAGGTATATGAATAAAAGAGAAACAAACTTCTATCTTACAGAAGCACATATAAGCAATTTCTCCATACTGCAAATAATAAAGAAGCATAAAAGGAAAAACTTAAATACTTTCTTACTTGAAGACGGCAAGGATAATGCTGATGTGTGTGTGATGCTGGAGAATGGGAACTGCTCTGATACCAACTGTAACGACCACCCTTCTTACTACTACTACTACTCTCTAAGAGTGACCGTTACTTATCTACTACTCTACTTAACCGGTTTATTAAAAATCTCTAGGAAAACCCTACCGAAAAATTTCGGCAGAGTCTCCCCTGTACCGGTGATAATAATCATAAGTACATACATATACAAAGCAATAACATCACCACGCAGTTTATATATAACTAAAAATAAACTATCCTAGCAATAGTAAACAAAAGAACTCCAACAATAGGAAATAACTCAACTACAATGCGGAATAAACTTAACATAGACAAAGGGAAACTACTAAAACAATCTCTATCAATTTAATAACTGAAAGAAAACTCCAAAGAAGGAGTCTTGACAGTTTCCTTAGCAAACTCATGATCTCTCCATAGTCCAGCCATCACACACCTTCATCACCACCACCTTGTCGCCTTCCTTTCATACTTTAGCTTTTCCTTTATCTGCAGTAGGAGGAAAGTAGTATCTATAAGCTAAAAGCTTAGTAAGTGCTTGCCTACTCACAAAAACTCGATATGCATGTATATAACGAAAAACATGCTAAATCTGAATGCTTAGAAGAAAGCTACTCATGCTCATCTACTAGTAAATAAATCAGATTAACTGAAATACTAAACATGTAATCATGCTCATAAATAGCATAGAAATCATATTAACTGAAAAGCTAACATGTAAAGCTACTCATGCTATACAAGAATAAAACTATAACTGCATGCTGAAAAGCAAATAAAGCTAATCATGCTAAATAATCTAATAGCAAGAAATCAACTAAATGATAAGACATATAGTCATGCTCAAATAAACTCATAAGGAAGCAAATGAAAACTGATACTGCATGCTTCAAATAACAAGAAGCTAAACTTTCTAATTCTAAACATATTTGATGTTTGTTTCATTTGTTTCCAAAAACTTTTACTTTTATACTTCAAAATAATAATCAACTTCTCTTGGGCCCGGCATTGTACCACTTTGATATTTTACCAATTTGCGTGCATCCTTAATAAGAGTCGAGGTAGCTAATCCCGAAACTACTAAGGTACTTCTAGGCCTTGTGCCTAGGGGCATCTTGGAGCCCATCCCTTGGACCTTGTGTCCGGTACATGCCCTTTAAAAGTAAAATACTTTTTATCTTTAAATACTTCTTATAATAAAATGCCTTGGCATTTAATAAGCACCTTGTGTGCCAAAATCCCTAAAGTCTTGACTTCGGGATTTTACTTAAGGCCTTAGCCTTTTTCCTTTCTTTTCTTTATCTTTCTTTTACTTATCTTTTGGTAATTCAGTAGAGAATCATAACTAAATCCAAAAGTAGATCTGTTCATGCTAAATGAGGTAGTAAAGAAACTTAAATCTAAATTGCATACTTTAAAAATGAGGGCTGTTCTTGCCCTATGCATAGCATAAAAGATCTAACCAAACATGCCAGGTACCAAATTGTGCATGCTGATTAAGTAGCAAGGAAAGCTAAATCGTGCATGCTTAAGTTAATGGATGTTCAGGTTCATTGAAATAGCAAAGACATCTAACGGTATGCTTTAGATTAGAGAACTATTAAAAGCTAACCAACACATGTATATCAATTCTTCATGCTAAAATACATCAAATCTGAAATGCTAACTATACTAATCAAAATTCTGCATATCAAGCTAACAAAATTCTGCATATATAGAGAAAACTAAAGCTAAATGCTTTAATGAAATCTGAAACTGTAAATAACTAAAGGCTGAAAACTAAAGAATTAAGAACTAATACATCTTGGAAATTAAATTCAATTACAAGATCAACTACTGCAAGTGAATCATGCTCATGCTATTCTATACGAACTAAATTTGCTACTGCTCATGAGTATCCATATAAACTAAATTTGCTACACATGCTCAACTGATAGCAATGAAACTAAAACTGTTCAACTAATAGAAACCGAAAGCTGTACATCTAACAGCAGATAAATACAATCTAAACTTCAGAATCTACAACTAACAAGTGGAATAGAATATCAAATCTACTATCCGATTCTTTCACTAACTACATTCATCTATGGCCTGTGATATCTAGAGCATAAAATCTATTTGTGCATGATAGTAGGTTAACAATCTTTCTATTGGTTTCATGCTCAGATTTAATAAAGAAATCTCAAAATTTAAATACTAATCTGCACTATCAATGGATCTAAAACCGTATGTACAGGACCAACCACACAAGATTCTAACAGCAGGTTGACCAATAAAAAAAAACGTCAGGTCTAGATGAAGCACTGCAATCCACTGAACCCTCCCAGAACCATAACAATTCTAGCCCATTTAAACAATTCCCTTTTTTCTTCATAAGACTCACGGCAGCAAGTTTTAATACACCAATCTTCACCGCACGCTTCGAAATCGAGAAGAAAACTCGAAAACAAGAAGAACGAAAATTCGGAACTACTCCTACTGCAGGTGAGAAGCACTTACTTCTTGTTCTTGGACTTACAACCGAAAAGGAGGAGATCTAGGGTTCGGGTAAAGCTTCAAATCTCGGCTCTTCTTCGTGCTCAAAGCTTCTCCTTGACGAGAAGTGAAGAAAACCCCTCGGAGAACAACCTCGCCGGCCGCCGGAGACAGGATCGCTCCCTGCCACGATTTCGCCCGAGAAGAATCGCCGTCGCGAGAGAGGAGAGAAAGGGTTTCGGGAGAAAATTAATTTCTCTCTTAACTTATCCCTTTTTATAACCTAGGGTTATTTCTGTTATCAACTATACCTTAAATAATTTTTACTATCTATTCTTAACAAAACCGCCCGCAGCACACTTGGTTAGCCAAATTTTAACCAATTCAGAGATCTCGGCTTCGATTCCTCAGCCGCGCACTTTTATTTCCAATTTATTTTACTGTTCCTAACTACTACTTAAATATATATCGCTCCATATATGATTAACAAATTGAGCGCAGCTCGGTTGGTTGGGCCGGTTTTGCTTGGGTCCGGGGTGCTGGGTTCGAAACCCAGCTTCTACAACCCTTTTTTTTTTAGTTTATTTTAAAACTTATTCTCCTTGGTAAAAATATCAAACGAACTCCAAAAATTGCATAAAATACTCTAAAAATTTCTAAAAATCTCTAGAATTTTTCTATAGCATTTCTAAATATTTTTGAATTATTTTTGGGCTCAAAATGAGGAAATTTGGGTCGTTACAAAGTTAATTTTGAATAATAATTAAACTCAAAAGGAATTTTGTAGTTTAAAAAATTCAATTTGTAAAAAAAAAACATAATCATGATCTTGGAATCCAAAATAGATTCCTTTCTACTATATTAACAAGAATATTTTTAGGTTTTTGACAATTTTCTAATTTGTCCATTGTGATATTTAAATTTTCATTTTAGTCTATAATAATTTCTAAAATTCGAAGTAGAGAATTTTGAACATGCAAAAATTTTTAAAGTTTGTATATGTTCCTTTAATATTTCATTTTCTATTTTTAGTTTGTCAAAGTCTTCTAATCGACAAGTTGTTGCTAAAGTTCCTTTTAACTCATTATTCTCTGTTAATAATTTTCTATTTTCTGTTTCTGATTTACAAGAATTTTTTGACAATATTTTTATCAAATTAAACAATTGGTCAGGAGGTAGAGACCGTACCTGACTTACCTTGTCGACTTCTGATGCTCCCCCTGTAGAGTTGTTTTCCTCTAACATTGCTCCCCCTTCATTGATGCTCTCAATGCTCATTTATCAAGAACTTTCTTTATCTTCAGGTAGGTACTCGGCTATGAGAGCAGTTTTAGCAATTTCCTCATTTTCTACTTCTGATGACGACTCAGAGTTCATTGAGGAGTTGGATTCGGCTACTTTTGGTTCTTCGTAGAACTTTAAGAACTTTTCTCAAAGTTATTTTGCACTTGTATTTTTCGACTCTGTCGAGGTCCTGGGTAGGTAGAACGCTTAGAAGGCGGGACTCAGGCTTACCATTTGCCATAAAATCATTACGTTGTTCCTCAGTCCATTGATGCTCCTCATGTTCTTCTCCTTCTTTGCTTTTGGGTATATCAAAACCATACTCAATTGTTAGATAAATATTAAAATCAGTTTTAAAATAAATCTCCATTTGACGTCTCCAAAAAGCGAACTCCCCCTCGAATACTGGTAGGTAGATGCTAGCTCCAGCTATCGTCTTTGCTTCGATCGACGGTTAGTTCTCCTGAAGCATCCTGGCTCCGATACCACTTGTTAGGACCCTTGGCGGCCGGCTAGAGGGGGGTTAATAGCCCCTGCACAAAAACAAATGAAAAGACCTTTCTCGAACTTATAACTTAATTAAAACGCTTGCATAAACATAGAAAGAAATAATGAATCAGAAAGTCGAGGCTCAGCGGATTTACTTGGTTACAGCTGGGGAGGTTTTTAATTCAAGACAGATGAAAAAGCACACTAAAAATCTCCTCTGGACGGAGAAGCCTCTTACAGCAATGAACGCGCAGAATAAGAAAGCTAAACAGAAAAAGCGTACAAGTGTTGTTTCACAATCTCTTGTAGTTGTTAGCTTCTGGGAGTAGGGCTGCTTATATAGCCCTGCTCGGGGCGCATGGAAGAGTTCCAAGCGCCTGGAAGGGTTCCAGGCACCTGGAATGGGATAAAACTTTATCCCTAATGTAACGTTCAAATGCCATGTCGAATTAGCTAAGAGTTGAGTTCTGGGCGCCCCGGACTGGTCCGGGTGCCCCCAGTCTGGGTGCCCCAGACTGGTCCGGGCACCCTGATTAGGTCCGGGCGCCCTGACTAGGTTTGGGCACCCTAGTCTGGTCTGAGTGCCCTAACCAGGTCCGGGCGCCCTGGTCTGGTCTAGGCACCCTGGGACCAAAAATTAGCTTTTGCTGATTTTTGGTCCCGATCTCCTGCTCCAGTTCCACTCGCATCGGTCCAGGTCTTCCGCTCTGGCTCCGCTCACTTGGATGATTTCAGTCATCCGGAATAGTGCTCACCCAAACCCAACCTCCGGCCTTCTCCTCGAGCAAGCTTCCGCTCTGACTTCTCGTCCCTCAAAATCACCGCATGTTCCTTCTCGTCCGCCAGCGTACTCTTCCATAACTTTTCGTCCCTCGAATAGCTGCGTCTTTTGCTCCTCGAGTAATTTTCCACTCTGGCTTCTCGTCCCTCAGAAACGCCACACACTCCCTTCTCGTCCGCCCTGTGTACTCTTCCGCAACACCTCGTCCCTCAGACGTACCAAACTCATCAACTCTCTCCTATCCCGTCCTTCTCACTAGCTGCGTCTTTTGCTCGACGTCTTATGCTCCTAAGTTCTTGTACACTTAGACACAAGGTTAAACATAACATGACTTAACTTAACTTATTTGATCACATCAAAACTATCTTGGGGTACCAACAGCTTCAACGGTCCTTTTACGGACTAAAGCAAGCATCCAGGAGTTGCAATATCTGTTTTGATGAGGCGATCAAATAGTTTGATTTCTCATAAAATCTAGATGAACCTTGTGTGTATCAAAAGGTTAGTGGGAGTGTAGTCATATTCCTAATATTATATGTAGATAACATATTACTTATAAGAAATGATGCACCAGTTCTACAGTTAGTTAAAGTTTGATTATCTAATACGTTCTCCATGAAAAACATGGGAGAAGCAACTTATATAATTGGGATAAAAATCTATAGAGATAGATCGAAAAGGTTGCTTGGTCTTTCATAGTTGATATATAGATACAGAGTGCTAAAATGGTTTAGTATGTCTGAATCCAAGAAAAGTTTCATACCTATAAGGCATGGAATTCACCTTTCGAAGTCTATGTGCCCATGCACAAAAGATGAGAAGATTTGCATGGATAAAATACCTTATGCGTCCGTAATAGGATCTATCATATATGCTATGTTATGTACAAGACCCAATGTATCATATGCTCTGAGTGTCACGAGAAAATACCAATCTGATCCAGGAATGGATCATTGGGTGGCTGTCAAGATGATCCTTAACTACTTAAGAAGAACTAAGGATATGTTCTTAGTTTATGGAGATGGTGATATGACCATACATGGATATACGGATGTTAGTTTTCAAATGGATAAGGATGACTCCAAGTCTCAGTCTGGATTCATATTCATATTAAATGGAGGCACAGTTAGTTGGAAAAGTTTCAAGCAAGATACTGTTGTAGATTCTACCTGTGAGGCGGAATACATTGTAGCTTCAGAAGTAGAAAAGGAAGCGGTTTGGATCAAGAAGTTCATTACTGAACTTGGAGTGGTTCCATCTATTGTTGAAGCATTACTTGTTTACTGCAACAACACTGGAGACATTGCGCAAGCAAAGGAACCAAGGTCTTATCAGCGATCAAAACATGTGCTTCGCCTTTATCATCTGATCAGGGAGATCGTTAATAGGAAAGAAATACAACCCGAGAAAATTTCCACTGAAAGGAATCTAGTGAATCCTTTGACAAAGGCTCTACCACAAAGTAAGTTTAAGAGTCACGTCTGTGCTTACGGTTTAGGACACCGTGGCATTGACTTTAGGCCAAGTGGGGGTACTAGAATTTGAGGGATTTCCTAAGGCAATCATCTTACTATTTTTTTATTTATTTGATAAGTATAGATTCACTATTTGAGTGCATATTATATGTTTGATTGTCTTAAACTTATTTACTGAATGTCCGTAATATAATTCAAAGCATGAGAGAATTTGTAATTGGATCGCAACTAGTGATTATCTCTACATGTGCAATTATGAATATATTGAAATTTCTCTAGTTGTCGAATTGATGCATTCGGGCATTATCAATTCTGTAAGACTAGCACGGGTTATACTTCTTGGTTGGTCCAAGTAGCTATTTTCTCACTGGCTGGAGATATTGGGATGGAGTTAAACGTGGATGCTGGTTATGGTAACTAGTTCATTAGAGTGACTAGTTGTAAAATTTCATATGATTCTCTACATATATATAGATATGTCTGTGAAGTTCTTACTATAGCATGATTGCAAGTTTCTTTCGACTTGAGGTATACAAGTCATTTTGGTCATGGAGACTTATACTTTAACATCTTGAGCAAGCATCTCATTGAGGTGTGGACCTGGGATGATTGGGTATAAGTTGAAGTGTCTGAAGGTATTTGGATAGCCCATAGAGGATTCATATCTCCTTGCGAGAAGACGTATACCCTATGACCACTCGTTAGGATTATTACTCAAAGTCTTTGGTCAAAACATCACATGTTAAAAGTGTGAGACTCTTGTACACATGTATGAGTAATTTGAATCCGTAGAACGAGAAAGTATTACTTGAGCTAGGTGTGATGTAGTTAGCATAGTGGGGACAAGACACATAGATCATGTCCTGAACCAAGTGGGTATAAGATGAGTAAAAGGAATGAGTCATGACTCACTGTAGCTGTTGAAGGGTTTAGAATTAATTCTAAAATCAACTATGATTTTCCAACTAATTGGAGATGTCACTCATGATCGTTCTATAATTAAGTAATTAAATATGGATGACCAAGATAAACCGAGAACCTATTGGACCATACACACTAGCGAGTCTCTAAAAGACATAAAACAAGTTAAAGAATAGGATTCTTAGATCAAGAAATAAATGTTTGGTTGGACCATACATAAGATAAATATGAAAATATTTGTCACAATGGAAATGCGGATGGGTCACATCTCTTATGGAAAAGTTGGACCATATTTGGTTTAATCATGAATTAGTCATGAACCAACTTGGTTTAGTTGTGAATCAAACCAAGGGGTTAATGGGCTAATTTTTAGTTAAAGGATAATGGGTTGGATTTGGACTTTTTAATCTAACTCATTAATGAGGGTTATATATTGATATGGTTGAGAGAAGATTATACACATGAGATCATTAATTGGCTTGTAAGGTTTTTGGAAAATCTTAACCCAATTTCTCTTCTCCTCTCCCTCTCCCCTCTCTCTTTGCTGCCATCAACAAGGGGAAGCCCTTCCCCTTGTTGTCGTGATCACCACAAGGAAGAAATCTCTTCCTTGTATGCTTCTCTTCCTTTTCCTCTTGATCCCTTTTCTTTGCTCGTGGCTAGTAACTTTCGAATGAGAGGCTTGTACTCAAGAAGTTGTTTTGAGGAGCTCGGCATGGATACGAATAGAGGAGAGGTTCGAAAACATCGCTACGGTTGATGTCCTTCTCGTTACAGATCATCCGTAAGGTACACCTAGTGCAAATTTGCTTTCAGTAAAAAATTTAATTATGCGATTATGTTTAGCATGTTGTATTCTTGTATGTATGTGATGTAATAATTTAGGAATTATTATTGTTTTATTTTTGGTTGCATATGTTTATGAAACATGTTTTAGCACACACCACATTGAGCATATCCCAACATGTACAACTCATCGTATCTTTTTGGAAGTTTATGCTGCTGACAACAGAGTATGGTCAGTAGCCAAAGCGTATGACGGAAGTTTCCCACTGTCACATCATGGATTTGCGCACTCTGTTAAAGAATGGTGTCAGAGACACTTTTTTTTTTTACTTATTTTGTAATAGGAAAAATAGGGAAATTCCCATGCACTTTAAGAAGCATACAAGTACGCTATAGGGCCACTATATAAGGGGGGTCCATGCACCGGCGGAGGTATGCCTTATTTGTAATTACACTCTTGTTGCTGTTACAATTCTCTTTGTTCTTTACTATTGTTGGTGACTAACTTGAGTGTTGGAGAGCCTACGTCGGGGACCCTTCCCTAGCTTGGCACTGACATTCTTGATTTTACGGAGCGGAGCAGAGTCTTCATATGTTCAACCGCAGAGTGACATCCCCAGCCAGCTATCTTCATCGCTTCCAGACAGGATCATATTTGGCGTTGTCTCTGAGAATTTAACCTACATCAGAGACGTGAAGATGAAGGGCGATGAACGACTTGCGACTATGGCACTGAGCCAAGAAGATTTGGAGTTGCTAATCAATGCATGAGTTGCTAAACTGGTGCAGCAGCAACAAGAAGCAGCAATTGACTGTCGAGTGCCGAACAACTTGGTAGCGTCTTTGGTAAGGCAGCGAGCCGATCAAAGAAGTTGAATGGAAGACTAAGCCAGCAGGAGGCCGAAACACAGGTCAACGGGCAACTCTCGAGAAGCGCCGAACGTGCCGATTCTGTTTCATCGGGCGATATTCCACACGCCATCCGAAGAACAAGGCTGAGCGGAGAGCACGCAAGGATCCTCCTTTGAGAGTGTGCCCGCTCAGGATAGATGAAAAGGCAAGGCGTCCTGACTCGACGACTCTCCCAAGCAGATCAACGGATAGTTCTCCCAGGAAATCCTTGATGATTAATTGCCGCCACACTATAGGCCTCAGATGATCGGGGAGTACACGGGGACAACCAACCTAGAGGACCACCTGATCAAATTCGACAACATAACGACACTCCACCAATACACCAATGGAGTGAAGTGCCAAGTCTTTCTCACCACTCTTTCTGGATCGGCGCAAAGGTGGTTCAGACGCCTGCCGATCGGATCAATCCACAGCTTCAAGGACTTTCGAGCAGTGTTTCTGTAACATTTTACTAGTAGTCGCCGTTACCAGAATATAAACGTTAACTTGTTTGCTGTGAAGCAAGGGCCCAAGGAAGCACTGAGGGCATACATCAAGAGGTTCAACAGGTGGTCATGGATGTCCCATTGGGACCCATCAACCACAAAAGGACCCCCAAGTGGGAGAAACTCAGTCGTACTAGGAGCCCTGAGCCCACGTTGTATAACATGTGGAAGTAGAGTGGTTGAAGTCGGTGAAAGGCAGGCCTTGGACACCATTATTCTGCTCGTACTATCGGTTGACAACGCATAATACCGAGGACTGCTACGACTTAAGGCCAGTTTCAAGTGGGTCGGCTCCTCAAGGATATCGCCGTCGGCCACTCTCTCTTGATCGGCATCACCTACGCTGATCAAGTCGATGACGGGAAGAAATGAGGTCGGCTACCGAACAACGTCAACACCAATATGTAAATCCTGCCCGGGTTTTCGCAGAACGGGCTCAACCTTCAGCTTAGGAGGAGGAGAATAAGAGCAACACCACACGAGGCGACATTGGGATGATCGCCAATGGCCCGACGGATGACGATTCCAATAGGGCAAGGAAATTGCACGCTCGATGATTAGAAATACACACCATCAGGTGTAGCGGGGAGAAAGCTGAGGGACCGAGATCAGTTTTAGTCCTCAGGACTTAGAGGGGGTGGAGGTCTCTCATGACGACATCTTGATCATTCGAGCGGTAGTAGCTAATTTCACTATTCATTGGACTTTTGTAGATACAGGTAGTTCATTGAACATTATGTTCAAGAAAGCATTCAACCAGCTGTAAATCGACTGAAGCGAGTTGCAACCCATAACTACTCCTCTGTACGGGTCCATAGACAATGTAGTGTTGTCGATCAGCTAGACTAGGCTGGCCATATCTCAGGGAGGAGCCGCTCAAGCAGACAAGGACTACAAATTTCATCATCATGGATGCACCATCCACCTACAACGTTATATTGGGCCGACCAACATTGAATGAGTTCTGAGTGGTAGTGCCCTCCTTCTGCCAGAAGATCAAGTTTCCGGTGGATAATTCGGTGGGCGAAGTCAAAGGCGACCAACTGGTTGCTCGGCGGTGCTACGTCGAGATGGTTAGATCCGAGTCAAGGGCCGCTCGGAAGGTATAACGACTAGAGGTAAATGCAATTCTGGAAGAGCCTCTTGTGCTGGTCTACGATGGAAAAGAGGAGGTCCAGATCCACTACAGCTGACCGGAACCCACAACTTTCGTTGCGACCGATCTGACCGAGGCAAGGAAGGATGAGCTGGTGACTTGCCTTAGGCAAAACCACAATGTGTTTGCTTGGTCAACTCATGAACTCCTAGGCATCTCGCCCAGTGTAACACAGCATGAGCTGCATGTCAGACTAGATGCCCGGTCAGTGAAGCAGAGTAAGAGGGACTTTAGCTTGGAGTAGAACTAAATCATCCGAGCAAAAATAAAAAAAAATTACTGGAGGCTTGCCACATTCATAAAGTCTAATTTCTGAGTTGACTGACCAACGTGGTGCTGGTCTCCAAGTCGGGCAATAAGTGATGAGTCTACATCGACTTCCGTAACTTGAACAAAGCCTGCCCGAAGGATTTCTATCCCTTGTCGCACATTGATCAAATGGTTGACTCCACGCAGGCTGCGAGTTGATCTACATGCTAGATGCGTACCAGGGCTACCATCAAGTTCCACTCGCTAAGGAGAATCAAGAGAAGGTTAGCTTTATCACGGCTGATGGGACCTACTACTGTTGGTGCGGTTAGCACTAACGATTTAACCCAGGTTTTGATGAATGACAAATAGGTTAAGTTAGGTTTATTGTTGATCTAACACTCTGATCGAGTGTGCAGGATAAGTCCAGACAGGTCGACGGGTTGACCGGATGTCTGGCACGAAGTCCAGCTAGGTTGACGGGCTGACCAGATAGCTGGCACGAAGTCCAAGCGGGTCGACGGGCTGACCGGACGCTTAGGCATGAAGCCCAGCTAGGTCGACGGGCTGACCGGATAGCTGGCACGAAGTCCAGACGGGTCGACGGGCTGACCAGACGTTTGGCAGGTAAGTGAGGTAAGTCACTGGAGGGGAGTGACTGCGAGGACGCGTTCCCAGGAAGGGAACATTAGGCGTCGATCCGGCTTAGATCCATTTCGGATATCTAAGTCGAGATCGTGACTAGATTCCGGTCTCGGAAAGACGGAATCTGAGTCATACTCTTTTCTTGTTAAATCATATTACTTTAGTTGTGCTAACAATCTGTTTTGCAGAATATATATTTGCCTCGGACTAACTCTGTTTTGCAGGAAAGGAAGTTTCTGGAAATAGGAGGTCCGGGCGCCCGGAAGGGATCCGGGCGCCCGAAAGGGATTCGGGCGCCCGGAGGTGAATTTTATCCAGGCCGAGTCGTCGCCACGTGGAGTTCACTGATTAGACCTGCCACGTCACACCAGGGCGCCCGGAAGGGATCCAGGCACCCGGAGCAACATATAAAAGAAGCCCCAGGGGTGGAGCTTCAAAAACAACTGAGAACTCTTCGACTGCTTGCTCTGCTGCTCTACGCTCCTGCGACGCTAACAAAGCCCCGACAAAGTGCTCCTTCTTCTTTGGTTAATTTTCTTGTCGGTATCACTTTATTTCCATTAGCATTTCTGTACCTTAATTTGTAATAGTATTTCGAATTGCTAGTGAATTGCCCAACGAAAGTACTCAAGGAGTACGGGCCTTCGAGTAGGAGTAATCACAGGCTCCGAACGAAGTAAAAAACACCTTGTTCAGTTTGCCTAAGTTTTTTATTCCGCTGCGCTTAACTCTTATTAACGCGATTGTTTCGAATCGATATTCACCCCCCCCTCTATCGACGTTTCACGATCCAACAAGTGGTATCAGAGCAGGTACCGCTCTGATTTGGTGCAACCACCAATCAGACAGGGGGTGAAAAATTAATTTTTTTTCGGTTTTCAGTTTTACGTTTAATTTCAAACTGGTATTATTACCTGCTTTGAATTTTTTTTGTTGCAATTAAATCTAAATTGGTGCAACACCAATTTAGATACTTCTATTATTTTTCTTCTTCCGCACTACTAATCCAAGACCAAGTCTTGGGATTTTTTCTTTTCTTTCTTCTGTGCGCAGGACTAAAATGTCTCAGACAGAAGGATTCAGCATAGTACGACCTCCACTCTTCAACGGGGACGATTTTTCGTACTGGAAGAAGCGCATGGAGGTTTACCTCAAAATAGACTTCGACCAGTGGATGAGCGTTACGAGACCCTATAAAATTCCAGCGGACAGCCCCGGGAATATACTGGATCCTGAAGACTGGACAGCAGATTTGAAGAAAAAGGCGTCAACAGAAAATAAAGCGATCAACACTCTACAGTGCGGTTTAACAAGAGAAGAACTGATCAGAGTCGGTCCACACAAAAAAGATGTGGGACAAATTGATCGAGCTGCACGAGGGAACGAGCGACGCCAAGGTAACAAAACGAGACCTGCTTTTAAATAAAATTCTTAATATAAAAATGCAGGAAGGTGAAACGGCGAATCAGCTCCACGCGAGGATCAAGGACATCCTCAACGGGCTTCATGCGATAGGCCACCAGATGGAAAATAGAGACTTAATAAGGTATGCATTAAATGTTTTTCCACGTAATAGTTTGTGGGCATCAATCGTAGATGCCTACAAAATTTCTAAAAATCTTTCTAAGTTAAAATTAGACGAGCTTCTCTGTGAATTAGAATTACATGAACAAACTAATGCTGGAGCCGAGAAGGGTATAACTTTATTTGCAGGTTCCTCCAAAGAAAAGAAGAGCAAGCCTGAATATGAAGAAGATTCCGACCAAGACTCCGAAGACGAAGAACACCTGGTGAACTTGGTAAGAAAAATGTTCACCAGGAGAAAAAGGACCTTCAAAAGATCAGTTCTCCCTCAGAACAAAAGAACGTGACTTGCTTCGGCTGCAATAAAAAGGGACACTACAAGAACGAATGCCCAAAACTGAAGTTCGACAAATCGAAGCCAACCAAAAAGAAGGCCCTCAAAGCAACATGGGACGACTCCTCGGACGAATCGGAGGAAGAAGAGCAGAAACATCATAGCCACCTCACACTGATGGCCCGCGAAGCTGAAACAGAAGACGAGTCGGAAGATGAAGACGGGTCTGAACCCGAAACAAGCCACGAGTCCGTACTCATTTCCGAAGGCCCGAATGAGGTATATTTTAATTTAAACAAAAAATTTTTCAGAATTATTTCCTGTTTAAATAGTAAATTAATTAAAATAGAAAATGAAAACAAATCACTTCTTGAGGAAAATCCAAACCTCAAGGAACAAATCAAAAATTCAAATCCAACTCAAGATCTAACACTTGAGGAGGAGAATTTATCATTAAAAAATGATATTAACAATTTAAAAGAAATGCTAGAAAAATTTACATCAAGATCAAAAAATCTTGACTTAATCCTGAACAATCAAAAAGCATGTTATAATAAAACCGGACTCGGATACAAGTCGAACTCAAATACAACTTTTAAGTCATTAATAACTCAATACAAATCAACTAATCAAGCTTGGGTTCCAAAAGCGTGTCTGACCACGCAAGTAGGACTTAATCAATATTATATACCTAAAGAAAAAGTATATTATATAAACTCGATTAAACCAAATAAAAAACCAAAATACAAACCAAAATCAAAAAATTCAAAATTTAAAACTCAACAAAATATAAACTATCACCAAGTTAATTATAACTATAAAAGAAACAGACACAAACCTAAAACAAAAATTTAAATTAAAGGTCAATAATTCAGGGGGAGGCTCCAGAATAGCTGGCACCTCCAAAATTAACTAACCCGGCAGGGTAATTAGGATTAGTTAAAAAGAGACCAAGTTTAACTTGAATCATGGTACTGGTGAAGTTTTTGGATGATAGTACGTTAGGGAAGCTTGGGCATCGCATGTCTAGAAAGATATGGTTTCGATCTGGTGCATTTGGCCAAGTGGAACTGACCGAAGCTACCCTTAAATAAATCCTAACCAGTTAGACCAAGATTTAGTACTAAGCTCCGTGGATAGGACTATTCGGAAAACCTCGAAAGGTTGGTTACTACTAATGACGTCCATGTGACTCACCAAGCTTAGAAGTTTATCCGAAGATTGCCTATTTGTGGAGACCAAAGCTAAATCTGAACCTAACACAAGTTAAACCAAAACTCCATAATTAAAAATCCAATTTTATCTCACAAAATCATAGGATTCCCTGATTGACAATATAGATCGGGTGAGATGAATAAGGCTTAAATTTGTTTAATTAAAATTAATTTCAAAATTTTAATTTTAAACTTAAAAATTAATTTCAAAATTTTAATTTTAAACTTAAAAATTAATTTCAAAATTTTAATTTTAAAATTAAAAATTAATTTCAAAATTTTAATTTTAAACTTAAAAATTAATTTCAAAATTTCAATTTCAAACTTAAAAATTAATGTCAAAACTTTAATTTTAAACTTAAAATTAACTTAAATAATGCCTGCTCAAAAATAAAAAAACTAACTTTAAATCCTACTTACTGTAGGAAACCAAGTGGATTTTGGACAGTGGTTGCTCCAAATATATGACTGGAGATCACACCAAGTTCACTCAACTCACTTACAAAAGCTTAGGAACAGTTGCATTTGGAAACAACGGCAAACTCAAGGTAATTGGTATAGGTAATATTGAATTAAAAATAGACTTTATAATTACAAATGTTTTACTTGTTGAAAATTTTAAATATAATCTTCTGAGTATAAGTCAATTATGTGATACTAGGTATAAGGTTAAATTTCTATCCACAGAGTGTTTAATCAAACATCTAGATAATCCTACCATAAGCCTAAAAGGTTTTAGAAAAGACAACATCTATGCCATCAACTTAACCACTTCTTCCATTAAGTGTTATTTAACACAAAAAGAAGAAACATGGTTATGACATAGAAGAATGTCTCACACCAACTTTAGAAATATAAGCAAATTAAATGGACTAGTGAGAGGCTTACCAAAATTACCTAACATAGATTCAACCATATGTAATGCCTGTCAACAAGGTAAACAAACTAAATCCACTCGCAAACCAATAAATCAGCCACAAACCAACTCAATATTAGAACTTCTACACTTAGATCTTTTTGACTCCCATGGAGTCAAATCCATAAATGGAAACTTATACTGTTTAGTCATAATAGATGATTATTCTAGGTTTACTTGGGTAAAATTCTTAAAACATAAAGACAAAACTTTTGAAATCTTTACAAACTTTTGCAAACAAATTGAAAATTAAAAAGATCTTAAAATTAAAAGAATTAGGAGTGACAATGAGGGAGAATTTAAAAATCATAATTTTAACAAATTCTGTCTTGAAAATGGCTACCATCACGAATTTCCATGTCCTAAAACCCCCCAACAAAATGGAATTGTAGAAAGAAAAAATAGAACATTACTAGAAGCCTCTAGAACTATGTTAAATGAATATAACCTACCTAAATATTTTTGGGCAGAAGCTGTTAGCACAGCCTGCTATGTGCAAAATAGAACAACATTAAATAAAAGACATAATAAAACCTTCTTTGAAATATTTTATAACAAACAACCTAACATAAAATATTTTAAAGTATTTGGGTGTCCAGCCTTCATCCTAAATACTAGAGAACATTTAGGAAAATTCACCTCTAAAGTAGAAAATGAAATTTTTGTAGAATATTCTCTAAACAGTAGGGGTTACAGAATATATAATAAAATTATGCTAAAAATCGAGGAAACCACAAATGTAAAATTTGAAGAAACCCAAGGACAAACTCAACTTCAACCTACTGAAATTAATAATTCTGAAGAAACCAATCAATCCCTAAACTATGAAGAAGATGAACACACTCAAGAAAATGAACCCCCTAGAACTATAAGAGTAAATCCTAACCATCCAACTAATCAAATAATTGGTGACCCAGACCCAAGGGTTCAAACCAGATCATCTTTTAGGAACCTGAGTCAAATCTCCCTGATTTCAAAAATTGAACCCAAAACTGTAGCTGAATCCCTACTTGATCCAGATTGGATCATCGCTATGCAAGAAGAACTAGCTCAATTCGAGCGTAATGAAGTTTGGGATCTAGTGCCACCACCTAAAGATAAGAAAGTAATAGAAACAAAATGGGTATTTAGAACCAAATTAAGTGAAACTGGAGAAATTACTAGGAATAAGGCTAGGCTAGTTGCCAAAGGGTTCAGTCAAGTTGAAGGACTTGACTACGATAAGACCTATGCCCCAGTAGCCAGACTAGAATCCATTAGAATGTTACTAAGTTATGCAGCCCATAAGGGATTCAGACTATATCAAATGGATATTAAGTTAGCCTTTCTCAATGGACTAATAAAAGAAGAAGTGTATGTAAGTCAACCTCCTGGGTTTGAAAATATAGAACACCCTGATTATGTCTTTAAGTTGAAGAAAGCATTATATGGACTTAAACAAGCACCCAGGGCATGGTATGAAAGGGTAACATCTTACTTAACATCCAAAGGATTCAACCAAGGTCAAATTGATCCAACCTTGTTTGTTAAATTACTAAATAACGACATATTTATAGCACAAATATATGTAGATGATATAATATTTGGTTCAACTAACTCAGACTTTCTAGAAGAATTTATTAATCTAATGGAACAAGAATTTGAAATGAGCTTAGTAGGAAAATTGACCTATTTCCTAGGATTACAAATCAAACAAACAAATGAAGGAAATTACATTTATCAATACAAATACACTAAAGAATTACTTAAAAAATTCAGAATGGAAAATACAAAAGAAATAAAAACACCCATGGCAGTAAACACAATCTTAGACAATGACCCAAATGGAAAACCAGTAGATCTGAAGTACTATAGAAGTGCAATAGACAGTCTACTCTACCTAACTGCAAGCCAACCTGATATCTTATTTGCAGTTAGTATGTGTGCAAGATACCAAACCTGTGCTAAAGAATCCCATTTGACTCAAGTCAAAAGGATTTTTAGATATCTTAAGGGAACAACAAACGTAGGAATCTGGTATCCTAGGACCAGTGAGTTTGAATTAATAGGATATTCTGACTCAGATTATGCTGGGTGCAAATTAGACCGCAAAAGCACAAGTGGTGGATGTCAACTATTAGGCCCATCACTTGTTAGCTGGTTAAGTAGAAAGCAACATTGCGTTGCACTATCTACAACTGAGTCATAATACATAGCCATAGGAGAATGTGTAGCCCAATTATTATGGATGATGCACACCTTAAAAGATTTTAACTTAAAAATCACAAATGTAAAAGTCTTAATTGACAATATTAGCTCAATAAATTTAACAAAAAATCCAGTGCATCATTCAAGAACCAAACACATTGAAATCAGGCACCACTTTATCAGGGATCATGTTACTAAGGGTGACATTGAGCTCAAATACGTTGAGTCCAAGTCAAACTTAGCTGACATATTCACTAAACCACTCCCTGAAAATGAATTTAGCCATTTACGTAGAAAACTAGGAATGTGCCTAATAGACTAGGAATTTCGAATTTCAAAATACTTTCAACTTATAGGTTCAAACATGTGTCAGTTTTTAAAACCTTCCTATTTTTAGATTTTTAAATAAACTTTTAGCCTTAGACTAGTTCAAAATCCTTAGAGAACATGCACCCATAGGACTAGTTTTGAGCATCTCACCAAAACCCTAGGCTTACCTTGCTTGTGTTTGCCGAACAATAGAATGGGGTGAGATGCATAGGCCACTTGCCTAAGACTTAGGATGCTTATTTCAGTGCATCGACATAAGTCTGGGCGTTAAAAACAAAATATATATTAATCAAGTTAAGATTGACCTTAACTTGACTAACCAAGTGAAAGCTGCTATCTTTTGATAAGTCAGTCAGTAACTAACTGGTTAGACATTTGATTTAATGTCAGGTCCAGGGGGAGGAATCAATTAAAATTTTTTCAATTTTTCAAAACATTTTTATTAAAAATTTCTTAAACCTATTTTTGAAAACTAAGTTATTGAATTTCAAAATTAGATTTAACGTAGTTTTGAAAATTGAATTTAAAAATCTAGTTCTGAGAATTTGACTTTACTTAATTCTACTTAATTCTACAAAAATTAATTTTTGTAAACTAAGCGCAAACTTAGTGTTGAAAATTAAACTTCAATCAATCTTGAAATATATTTTAAAACTTAGTTTTGAAATTTTGCTTATGTTTGAAAAGAGTTGAAACCTGTTTTAAAAAAGTGTTTTTCTTGAAATTTAGAACTTATTCTTAAACCTTAACCTTAGAAGCTATACTTGAAAAATTAGCTATTTTTCACAAAACTTAGCCTTTAAATCTGGATTTTTTTATATATACACCTATTTTTGAAAACTAGCTTTAAAAAATCAAGTCTTTTATGTACTTAAGTCTTGAAAGTTGAATCCTTTACCAACTCAGTTTTAGAAAATCAATTTTACCTAGTTTTGAAAAATAGATCTTTTAAACTTGTCTCAAAACTTAGTTCTTTTACAAAAGATAAATTACTAAATTTAACTCCCCCAGATTAACTTGACATGATTCCTTACTTTGTCTGAAGTCTATATTTTTTTTATTATTTTAAACATGCTTATTTTTGATGAATGCCAAAGGGGGAGGGTTAGGTGGGTTAAGTTAGCCAAACCAATTGAAAATACAAACTAACTTAAAAAACCTCCACATAATAATGTTATCTGTTTTTTCTTGCAAATGTCTTCACTAACTTAACCAGGTTGTCATTCCATCAAAAAGGGGGAGATTGTTGGTGCGGTTAGGTCTAACGATTTAACCCAGGTTTTGATGAATGACAAATAGGTTAAGTTAGGTTTATTGTTGATCTAACACTCTGATCGAGTGTGCAAGATAAGTCCAGACAGGTCGACGGGCTGACCGGATGTCTGGCACGAAGCCCAGCTAGGTCGACGGGCTGACTAGATAGCTGGCACAAAGTCCAAGCGGGTCGATGGGCTGACTGGACCCTTAGGCACGAAGCCCACCTAGGTCGACGGGCTGACCGGATAGCTGGCACGAAGTCCAGACGGGTCGACGGGCTGACCGGACGTCTGACAGGTAAGTGAGGTAAGTCACTGGAGGGGAGTGACTACGAGGACGCGTTCCCAGGAAGGGAACATTAGGCGTCGATCCGGCTTAGATCCATTTCGGATATCTAAGTCGAGATCGTGACTAGATTCCGGTCTCGGAAAGACGGAATCTAAGTCATATTCTTTTCTTGTTAAATCATATTACTTTAGTTGTGCTAATAATCTGTTTTGCAGAATATATATTTGCCTCGGACTAACTCTGTTTTGCAAGAAAGGAAGTTTCTGGAAATAGGAGGTCCGGGCGCCCGGAGGTCCGGGCGCCCGAAAGGGATCCGGGCGCCCGGAGGTGAATTTTATCCAGGCCAAGTCATCGCCACATGGAGTTCGCTGATTAGACCTGCCACGTCGCACCAAGGCGCCCGGAGCAGCATATAAAAGAAGCCCCAGGGGTGGAGCTTCAAAAACAACTGAGAACTCTTCGACTGCTTGCTCTGCTGCTCTACGCTCCTGCGACGCTAACAAAACCCCGACAAAGTGCTCCTTCTTCTTTGGTTAATTTTCTTGTCGGTATCAATTTATTTCCATTAGCATTTCTGTACCTTAATTTGTAATAGTATTTCGAATTGCTAGTGAATTGCCCAACGAAAGTACTCAAGGAGTACGGGCCTTCGAGTAGGAGTCGTCACAGGCTCCGAACGAAGTAAAAAACACCTTGTTCAGTTTGCCTAAGTTTTTTATTCCGCTGCGCTTAACTCTTATTAGCGCGATTGTTTCGAATCGATATTCACCCCCCCCCCCCTCTATCGACGTTTCACGATCCAACAACTACTACACCATTATGTCGTTTGGATTGAAGAACGCTGGCGCCATCTACAAAAGGCTGATAAACAAGGTGTTCTGGCTGCAGATCGACTATAATATGAAGGTATATATAGACGACATATTAATAAAATCCCTATGAGCAATTGACCTTTGTACAGAGTCGAAGAGACCTGCCAAACCTTGAGGATGTACAGGATCAACCTTAACCCGAGTAAGTGTATGTTCGGGGTAAAGAGTGGATGCTTCCTCGGTTACATTGTGACTGAGCGAGGGATAGAAGCGAATCCAAGCAAGGTGAAGGCGCTGCAGGACATACCCCCGCACCATAACTTGAAGGAGGCCTAGCAGTTGACTATACGGATCACTGCACTGTCAAGATTTATTTCCAACTTGTCCAATCAGAGCCACCCATTCTTTAAGATTCTATGCAGAGCAACAAAGTTCCAATGGGACACGGAATGCGATAAGGTGCTGGAAAAACTTAAGAAATACCTAACCTTCTTACCTATACTAGTAAAGCCCATCATTGATGAGCCACTCTGGATATACTTGTCTCCACAAAACAAGTGGTTAGCTCGGCGTTGGTGCGGTAGAACTACGCTGAACAATAGTTTGTGTATTTCTTAAATCATATATTGAAAGATGCAGACTCTCGCTATACTTGTCTCCAAAAATTGGCGTACGAGCTAGTCCTCGCCACTCAGAGGCTTCATCCATATTTCCTCTTACATCCTATAGTAGTGCTGACTAACAACGTGCTGGGAAGAGTTAGCCTTAATCGAGAAGCATCCGGGCGACTGATTAAATGAACCATTGAGCTAAGTAAATTGATATACAATATCAAGCCTAAAAGGCGATCAAGGACCAATCCTTAGCTGATTTCGTCACTTGGAAGATATATATGGACGGCTCGCGTCCACCCGATAAGGCAGTAGAGTAGGCATCCTCTTAATATTACCACACAAGGATAGGATGCAACTGTCCATACAGCTGGACTATCGGGCCACAAATAACGAGACAGAATATGAGGCCTTGATATCCGACCTACAAACAACCCGACATGTGGGAGCTACAAGAGTTCTCATATACTCAGATTCTCAGCTGGCGGCTTAGCAACTATCAGGAATGTTTGAGATAAATAACGTCCGACTTAAGTTGTATGCTAAAAAAGCCTTCGAGAAACTGAATGATGGTTTCCAAGAAGTGATTATACAGAAAGTACCTAGGTTGGACAACTAGTATGCGGATGAGCTGGCCAACTTAGCAAGTTCTTTATGTCTAGTCATGGTGCATAAGCCAGTCGATCAAGTTTTGTTTGTGGCACATATTAATAGGACGACTGGAATTGACATACTAAGTGATTGGAGGATGCCACTGGTCGAGTTCCTCTGATTGGGCGCCACACCGACCGACCGGGAGGAAGCTCGATCGTTAAAAAGGAGGGTCGATCAGTTCACCCTAATTGGAGATCACTTATACAAGAGGGCTTTCTCAAGATCACTGCTCAAGTGCATCGGATCGAATGATATTCAATACATATTGCAAGAAGTTCACCAAGGCTCCTATGGTAATCATCTGAGCGGCTGGTCATTGGCTCACAAGATCCTACTGGCCAGGTATTTCTTGCCAACATTGTAGGCTGACCCCGCTTGGACGGTGGCCACATACATGTCCAGCCAGAAATATCAGAATATATCGCACCAATCTACTGAAAGATTGAAGGCATCCACCGTATCCTGTCCGTTCGACCAGTGGGACATGGACATCGTTGGATCATTTCCCATGGTGACCAAGAAAAGAAGATTTTTACTTATAGCAGTCGATTATTTCTCAAAATGGGTGAAGCTCGAGTCACTTGCTAAGATAATCAAGCACATGGTTATCAAATTTGTATGGCAAAATATCTTGTGTTAGTTCGACATCCCTTACAAGCTCACCTCGGACAACGGGAGGTAGTTTGTAGGGCGGAGACTCAAAGAATGGTGTACTAGCTATAACATCTTGCAGGCTTTCAAGTCAATGACCTACCCACAAAGTAACGACCAAGCGAAAGTCACCAAAAGAGAAATCCTTAGAGGGCTCAGCATGACCACGCCGGAGGTAGTTGGGTCGATGAACTCCCAGCGTGTTGTGGGCCTACTGCATCACGCCCAAAGAAGCAACCAGCATAACCCTGTTCCACTTGGCGTATGGAGGTGAGGCAGTGGTGTCGATCGAACCAGGGGTAGAGTCCGATTAGGTACAACTCTACGATGAGGGAAATATAGATCGACAGCTTATGGAGCTCGACTTGATAGACGAAATTAGAGATAAGGCCGCCATTTGGCTAATGGATTAAAGGCAAAGGATGAAGCAAAACTACAATTGAAGGGTGATCCCTAGATCATTCCAGCTTGACGACCTAGTGTGGAAGAGAGTGAAGCCGATTGACCATGTCACCAAATTATAGGCACCATGGGGAGGCCCATTACTACAACAAAAATAGCTTTTCGCAGCTTGTTATTAACAGCGCACATTAAAAGCACGCCATTAATAGTATTATTAACGGCGTGCATATTGATGCGCGCTGTTAATACTATAAACTTAAAGAAGGAAAAAAATTACGTCTAGATATTAACAGCACATTAAAAGTATGTCGTTAATACTATAAATATTTAATAACAATAACGGCATGCAAAAATAAGCACGCTGCGAATACTTTTTAAAATTATTAACGGCATGCAGCATGCTGCGATTAGTTTAAAAAATAATAATAAAAAAAATTATTATTTATGACCATGATTAAAAGGAATGTGTTTTGACCCAACATGTTTTGATCAACTTTATTTTTTTAAAAAATTATAGTTTAAAAGATAGTTATCTTTAAAAAAAATAAATTAAATAAAAATATGTAAAAATAAAAAAAATACATCCAACCCCAAAAGCCGATCAATAATAAACATGGTTAAAAAAAATAAGTAAAGAAAAACTTAAAATAAGTAATTAAATAAAAATGTAATAAGTAAAAAAACACAATTAAAATAAAAAAAATGCTAGGTTAAAAACATAAACCGGATCAAAGCCGCCAAAGCCATCGCCGCTTCCTCTCCCACTATAGGAAAATTAATCTATTGTGATATTATCTTAATGACACTTATTTCTAAGTGTCATAATAAATACCTTATAATGACATTTATTTAAAAATAATACAAAAATAAAATAAAATTTCATGTTAGATCCTTTATCTTGACATTTCTAATAAATGTCATTATTAATCCATTAATAATTAGTTTAATCTATTAATAATTAGCCTTAGCAAAAATCCAAACCCTCGTCCGCACTTGTCACACCCTCCGCACTTTTCCCTACGGCGCCGAAAAACTTCTCACGCTGCACGCGGTAAGATATCGGAAAATTTAAATAATAAGGTTATTTGGGAAATAGCCTTATAAAATTTTTCCAGAATTTTTAGAAATTTTTTGGAAATTTTTCGGAGTTCGTACGACGGGTTTTAAGGGGACAAATTGACGACGCGGATAAAGCCGGTTTGGGATACCCATTTAAGTGAGGAAATGTTTTATTTATATAATCATTTTTCCTTATTTTCTTTCCCAAACGCCGAACCTTTCTTCCCCAACCCCTCGCGACCCGACTTCCTCTCTTCTCTGTTCTCTCTCGCGGACGATCGACGCCGACGGAGCAAGGCTTCAGCTCCGGCGATCTTTTCTCTGCCGGAATCGACCCTTAAGCTCAGATCCAGCCGAAGCCCTTCTCCTTCTCAGTCCGATCTCTCTCTTCTCTCACGCGGAAGATCCGACGCACCCGACGCCGACAGAGGGCAACTGCTTTCCGACGATCTGGGCCTCTTCGCGTCGCCTGAGGACCGTCTCCGGATTCTTGAAGGTGCTGACGCTGTCCAAGCTCTTCCGATGGAGCGATCCCTTCCTCGGCCGGTTCTTACGCATGAGCGACGATGGCTAGGTGGCTAGGGCACGGTGGAGGGCTTGGTTTTGGTTGTTTCCGACCGATTGACCCTTCGTTTCCTCCTTCTTGAGCTGTTCACATAACGATCCGTGGCTCCTCAAAGTGGATCGGATTGGGCGATACCTTCTGGAGACAACCGATTGAGGTAAGCTTAGGTCCTCTTCTTTGTTACCGATCCTCTTCTTCTTTTCGGTTGAATTAGGTTACAGATTTGGAGATGTTGGTATCAGGGAGGTGTTCTTGAGCTGCCGAGAAGAGGCTAGAAGGATGGTTAATTGATCAGTGATCTCCCTGCTTGACCTCCTGTTGTGATCCGATTGATTCCAATGAGGTTGAGTGCTGTGGATCAACAAGAACGACTGTGAGGTGAGGTTCTGTGTACTGTAGGTGTTCTTGGTTCTGCTCTACTTGTTCCAGCATCAACAGTAGCTGTGATTTGAGGTAAGGTGTAGGAATTAGGGTTAATTAGATTACTAGATCAGTTAGTATGATTGGTATATCATTAGTTGATACATGTTGTAATTAGTTGTTGATTGTGTGTAGATTTATTTAGTTTAGAATTAATCTAATGGATAAGAGTTCATCTCCTCTTAGGTTTGTGTATATCCTAATTCTCCCATGTTTCTATCTCTTTTTCTAACAATTAGGATAAGAGTTCTATGATAGAGTTCTAGGTTTTCCGTACTTTATTTATTTATTTATTTTTTTAATATCTTTTTTGTTTTGTTCTATGATAGAGTTCTAGGTTTAGTATGTATATTATCTTGATGACATATTAAACGTTTTCTTTCAACTTAGGTTCCTGCAATCTCTATGATTCATTTGCAATCTAGTTTATTGAACTATCTCTCTTATAACAATAGCAAATTTGTTTGGCACAGGCCAAAGAATGATCATATTTATATACTGTTATCCATAAAAAAAATTAACTTTGTGGCAATTACATGATGGAAGGACATAATACCAAGGAAAAACTTTGTCAGTTACCTCTACCTATTAAAATATAATGATATGTTTTTTCAAGTTTTGTAATTACAAGTTTTGTAAAACTTGTGTGAATAATACATGATATTTATTTGTTTAAAATATAATGATGTAGGAATCAATTTTTTATATGTGATTTTCTTTCTTGGTAATCAAAAAGTTAACTTGCATGTTTGATTGTTTTGGAGATTTTTTTTCTTAATGAGTGATTCACCTTTGTTTAGAACCCTCCCAAGCTGGCTACTCCTCTATTTGATACTAAAATGGCAGAGGACCCTAAGATGACATACATAGACCTAGATAATCTTCAAATTGTGTTTTGAACGAAGAGGTATTTACTTATATTCGCAAGCATGTTATATATAAGTCTGCCACTAGATTCATGTCTTTAATGTACTGTTGAATTGATAGCACTAATTCTTTTCCGCAAAGTAGTGTTTGGTCTTGCATTGTGATGGCGTCTGAGTGTTGGCTTGGTCTCTGTTGGCTTGCTACATATCTAGAAAGCTCCATGATTTGTGCTAAGGTAGTTCTTCTCGACGAGCATATCTGAGATGGAACTTCCATGCTACTTGCTTTTCCGAGTTTGATTTGTTGCTACAAGATCGGAAAGATATTATGTAATTGTTGTTCCTTCTGGTCGAACAGTTTCACTTTTCCGTCTTAGTTTCTTGTATGTTCTTTGTTAAATAATTATGTGGATTTAATTCTTATCGGTAACAGCTGAAGCATATCCAATTTGGATTTTCCAGCTCAAAATATCAGTAGATTTGTTGTGGTAGTGCCTTAACAGGATTTGAGACTTCTCCATTCAGGTAGGTTATGCTCGTTTGACTCACATTATGATAATTATTTTTAATTTTTTATAATTTAAGTAATAAGTAATGATATATGTATCTTTTGAATTGTGTCGTAATGATTTTGTATATATTTCTATATTTAAGGAAAAGACAAGTCCGGTAGATACAAAAATTACAAGATTGCAAGTTTGGATTGAAGGTCACAAGAAAAAAAATGGGGAACCTAGTACTCAAGCTGTTGGAGAGAAAATAGAAAGCATGTCCACTCATTTTAGATTCCTTTAGTATTTTATTTCACTGATCTTGTTTTTCATAAGAATTTATACTTAAGATCTCTATTTATACAGCCTAAAATGTTTTTTCTTTTCCTCCTTGTACATGTGTTCAAGCTGTTTTTTATTTGTGAGTTGGTACATGTGTTCAATTTCAGGTGGACCTAATTCGACCAAATGATTAAATGCAGTTTCTCGATGATGTAATAGGAAGCACGGTCGCATGATTATCTAAATTTATAGTATTGTGTGATTGATACATATTATACTAATTTGTTTGGATTGTAAGTTGAATTGTTGTTATGTAATTGCTAGTTTATTAGAGATTTCATATATTGTTTTAGATGTTGAGTTTTTGTGGTATAATGAAAAGCTATGACTTTTATTAATTCTGTATGGATTTGATTTGTACTAAATTTGTTGTAAAATTTTAATTTATTATTTTTGTCAATTTTTTTTAATATAGTTAAGACCATTAACAACATACGTTTGCGCGCTGTTGATAGTATTTTTCGCAGCGCGCAACGCACGCCGCGGATACTATTATTCGCGGCGTGCTTTCCGCGCTGCGGAAAATACTATCCGCAGCGTGCAAAGCACGCCGCGGATAATAGTATCCGCGACGTGCGTTGCGCACTGCGAAAAATACTATCCGCAGCGCGCAAAGCACGCCGCGGATAATAGTATCCGCGGCGTGCTTTGCGCGCTGCGGAAAATACTATTCACAGCGCGCAAAAGCACGCCGCGAATAATTTATGACTTTCAACAGCTTTTAACTGTGCAGCGCGCAATGCGCGCTGCGAAAAGTGAATTTGCGTGCTGCGAAAAGCCAGTTTTCTTGTATGCATACAAGGTCATTCGGAAGCTCAACTTGACATCTTACTATTTACAAGATGAGAATGGGCAAAATCTAGAGCGACCTTAGAGTGCTAACCATCTCCAGTCTTACCGAGTTGAGTAAAAGGCTTCGTGAATACATTCGTGTAAATAGGCAAAGTATCTATTTCATCAATGCACGGAATAATGAAGGAAAAATCGATTAAGAGTCCCAGACTCTTGGGTCGATTGACCAAGTTAAAAATTGAACAACAATTATAAACCCTTATTAAGGACTCCTAAGTCGAGCAATGACTATAAAATCTTGCGTGCTAGAATAATAGCTGAGTGATGACTATAAACACTTGCGTGCAAGAATAACAGCCGAGCGACAACTATAAACCCTTGCGTGTGAGAATAGCAGCCGAGTGATAGCTTTAAACCCGAGCATAAAGGAAATCAACAATAAGTGATGACTATAAACCCTGGATTCAAGGAGAAAGTTTCATAAGCTGAGCGGCGGCTATAAACCCTTAAATATTGATAATTAAATAGTCGAGCGACGACTATAAACCCTTGGACGATAAACTATAAATAGTCGAGTGGCGGCTATAAACTCGAGCATAATAGTGAATCAATAATCAAGCGGCGACTATAAACACTTGAACGGTAAATTGTAAATAGTCAAGAGGTGACTATAAATCCTTGGGCGATAAACTGTAAATAGCAGAGCGGAGGCTATAAACTCGAGCATGATAGTGAATCAATAGTCGAGCGATGACTATAAACCCTTGAACTGTAAACTGTAAAAAGTTGGGTGGTGACTATAAATTGTTGGACGATAAACTGTAAACTGCTGAGCGACGACTATAAACTCAAGCAAGAGGGTGAATCAACAGTCGAACAGTGACTATAAACTCTAGGATAATAAATAATCAATAGTCGAGCGGCGACTATAAATCCCGATTCAACAGCCGAGTGGCAACTATAAATCCTAAATTCTAAGTTCGAAGAAAGTATTGAAAGTCGAGCTACGGCTATAAAACCTAGCGGTCATCATCGAGACTTTCGAATAAAAACTCAAGTGTCAAAGACTTCCAACCCGATCGGACAAATTATAACTAAGTTTGGGAGATACTTGACCCGATCGAGCAAAGCACCCATTCTTATTTTCTACAAAGGGATGTCGCTCAACCACGGTTCATAGAAGATTCAAACTATTGTACGAGGTGACTAAGTTATATATAAAGAGGAATAAAGTAGGCAAATTCTAAAGCGCCGAACGGGGGCGCATGGATTAGTACTTGGAAAAATTTACAAAGGATGTTCCCCATTACAAAATGCTGGTAGAGAAAAACTACGCTAGATTGACAACAACGTCCTCGGGGAGGGAGGCCACAAGCTCATCCTTCCGAATCGACGTAATGGAGACATCGACGAAAAGGTAGCCGTCATCCTTCAACTGCCGGATGGTGCCAGCTATGCCGAGATCAAAGAGTCATAGGATCCGATCAGAGAAGAGTTGGTTGAAACCTTCCGAGTGGAGATATTTAACTCAGAAGTCCTCTAGCCGAGTGGGCTTGTCCTCTTGAAACTTAGCCAGCTAGGCCTTGGATGCCTCCAGCTCAGCCTTCAGAGACTTCAGCTCAGCGTCTTGATCGACGATTTTCTGTTGCTCCACCAATCGACTCGATTGTTCTTACACCAAAGCTGTCTCAGTCTCCTTAAGCTTCTTGTCTAAGGCCTAACCTCCAAGTTTTCCTTCTCTAGGTCCTCTATGGCACCAAATTTTTGAGTGTTCACCGATTTGACCTTAGAGTCAAAATCTCGGGCCTGCTTGTTGAGTCGCTCGAGCTGCTGGGTCTGCTCCTGGCTTTTATTCTTCTCTGTCGACAGGGCCCGCTTAGATCTCACCAGCTTTTCAGAAGACTTTTCTAAATCCTCCTTCAGTTGAGCGACCTCAGCGGTGAGCGCTTTAACAGTAGCTCGGGAAACACTTGCCGATTTAATCGGGGCTTGTAGTTGCTTATTTTCATGCTCGAGGAAGGCCAACCTCTGACACATCGTCAAACTCTCCACCCAGAACTGCAAGAAGAAAGAATCAGAAAAGGCATAATAAAAGAGAATAAAAACTTTCGAGGAACGTAACTTATCATAATGGATTTCTGAGTAAAGTTGTTAGCTGGCTCCTCGGGCGAAATTGTCATCGCCATGCCCATGGCATCCGCCCAGGTCTGGGCCAGAGGACCTTGGATGCAGATCATGTGCTTAGGCGATCGAGGTGTATCATCATCTAGAGAGCACTAGACATCAGTGGGTAGGTGGATCAGAGCTAATATGTGTTTATGGCCAATTGGATTGGAGAGCTCCGAAGTCGCCTAGCCTTTGGACTTGAACTTCGAGGAGCGAATGGCGGAAATTGAGATCGCTAGATCGGCCGACAATGGTAGGAAGGAAATTGGCTGGCTAGAATCCTGTCGGTCGGAAGCTTAAGCACTGATGGAGTCCAGTCGGATGAAGGCGGCATAGGCAAAGTAACCATCCTCTCGAGGATGGCAGAAGATGAACTCTCACCCCACTCGGACAGAGGGTTGGGAAGTAGGCACTTCCATAGGCGCCGATGTTGAGGCTCCCGAGTGGGAGGTACCCTTCGAGTGGAGTCTCTTTCTTCGCTGGCACTGAAGTGGCGGCTCGCTAGAGCATGCCGACTCGATCGACACCGACTCAGATGGTATGACCATCGAGATGATGGTGGGTCGCATGGGAGGAAGCTCCTTAGTGGTAGCGGCGGCGTTGCTCCCTGCCACTCGGATTGCATCATCAGTCTGATCAGTGGAACTATTGATCGACCGAAGATCGTGGCTCTCCATCTTGGCCGCCGTGAGCGCATTGATCTCAACATTTGATAGTTTACTCTTGTTGCTCAGCGTTGCCTTCAACATGACTTTAGCTGCGAAAAAGAAAGAGAAATCAGTTAAACTTTAAGGCAATAAGTAGAGAAAAAAGTTCACCTCGAGAGCTGAGCAGTCGTAAGAGGAGGGGACTTACCCCAAAAATATATAAAACACCTTAGTGTAGTAGCTTATGTATGTGGTATTTCTGACCAGCCAGTTGAGTGGTCGCATAGAGGTAGGTCGGCTCCCAACGATACTTGCACAAGGCGGGAGGCTTCATCAGCTCCATTTGCCAGCCAGTCAGGAAGGATGGCCACGTGGGAAGACAAATGAAAAAGTACTACTCCTTCCAATGCTTGTTGGAAGAAGGCATTTCATCAAAAAATACAGAGCCCACTGATAATTAGCATTTTGATGCATTATTTCTGCCCTTAATTTTCATATTTTAATCCTTTCATATGATTAATTGTTTATTCTTATCATGTTTATTGAGTTAGATTCACATTATGAGTTTTGTTATAATTCTTCCTATTTTTATAGATTTTTACTTATAATTGTGCACTTTTATTTTTTTTAGGGATTGAGCTCAAGTTGACCAAATTGAACATAAAGGCTTGAGTTAATGAGAAGTCCAATCTGAAGAAATCTGAGCCATTGGATTAAATCTGAAGCAAATTAAATGAAAGATTCAGATCTGATTAATATTAGCTGTTCATCAAGATCTGGTTGATTCTGGCCAATCTGTGTAGATCTGGAATGATCTGAGCCGCTCATCTTGATCTAGCCATCCTGACCATTCAATGGGTTTCAGTTGATCTCGACCATTCACTCAGATTTGATCTCAGCCACTCCATCGGATCTGGGTTGATCAGGACCATCGGATCGGATTTGGGGGAATAAATCCACAAAGCATGGCACAGTAGCAGGATCTCCAATTTCCGTTTGTTTTTCTTCCTCGCGGCAGAGCTAGGGCACGCCATCGCCACTGCCTTTCTTCTCCACTAACGGCCGACAGTCCACTTCCACTCCACTGCCGCCGGCCGGATCTCCACAATCCAACCTTCCTCTTCTTTCTTCCAAGCACACAGGTGGGCGACAAGTTCCGGCGGCTGCTAGCGTCGGTGACGACATCATCCAATCATCTTCACCTCACCGGAGGGGTTCTCCGGTGAGTCCCCTTTCCATAGCTTCCTTGTTGCACTCGCTGGCGCGGGTTGCAAAAGCTAGGGCTTCAAGGGAACGACAGCGGCAGTGAGCTTTAGTTCACCGACTTTCGGGGTTCGATCGCCGGACGTTTCGTGTGACGGCAGGGAGAGTTAGAGGAGGAAGCTAGGGTACGCGACAGATTCCACCGGCGAGTTTCCAGTCCAAGCAGCAGATCTTTTTCCTTCATCAAATTTCAACAGCTGCTTTCAAGAACAGAGCATCACTTCTTCATCAAACTCCGGACAGATTCCACCAGCTTTTGATCTTTGCATTTCTTCACTTGATTCATATTGATATGTTGATTTGTATGGTTGATTGTTTGATGCTTGTACTAAATTATTCTCTCATGTTTTAGTGCACGTACTCATGTCATTTTGATCTATGCTCGTAAGGTGTTCGACAAAATGTTTCTTACAACAGTAAGGTTAAATTCGTGCATTTTATTTCACTTAATGTTTGCTTATCTTGTCTTTTGCAACTGCTATAAGTTTTGTTCTTCGTTTGAATGCAATTAGGCTAGGGTAGATTAGCTTTCTTTAATGCTCTAAGTTATATTCCATGCTTAGTTTCATTATTTGTTTACTCTATGTTGTCTTTAATTTCCTTCCAATCATAGTTTAAGTTAGACTAGGTTTTCTTATTTGCATCGTCTTTCATTTACTAGGTTAGGTTCATTTAATGCTTTGCTATTTCATTCCTTAGATTAATTCTATTATTGGTGAAATCGTAGCGTAGAGTGACAATGCATTATGATATCACTATTAATGGATAGATAGGATGTCTTTCATTAATTAGGATTAAATTTCATACTTACTTTGCTCTTTTGTTCTTTAGGTTTAATTTCATACTTGTTTTGTTATTTCATATCGTAGTTCAAAATTCAAAACCCAAACCCCCAGTTTCATATCAAAAATCCAAAAGTCATAACTAATTCTAAAGTTATCATCCTATCGTTACATTCTTTGGGAGACGACCCGAGTCATCTCTATACTACTTTAGTGTAGAGGGGTTCGGTAATTTTAATTGTAATTTGATAAGCTCCCGTAGCACGACACTCGAGCTCCTATCACCCACTCGGGCATGTATAAGAAAAGTACTCATCTCAAAGAGCTTGGGGTAGTAGAAGTAATGAAAAATATGTGGGACGAGCGAGATGCTATACAAGCGGAATAAGATTACCACCCCGCACGGAAGCCTAAAGGAGTTCGGCACTAGCTAAGGTAGAGGAATGTGAAAATATCTATAAATTTCAGAAAAGAAAGGGTGGATTGGGAAGGGTAGATTGGCTAAAAACTGGTCTTTGAAAAAAGTAAGCAAGTCGTCCGATGGCATGTGGGGGCGTGCATATGCAGTGGGGATGACTATTTGGTAGTCATCAGGGCTACCATAAGTCATCTGCATTTGAGTAAGTTCGTGGCCATTGAATTCAGATTTCGTGGAAGTATACCACAGTCCGACGATGGGCGATGGAGGAGGAGAGGAGCAGGCCATAGAAAAGCGATGAAAAATCAAAGATCAGGATGGGAAAGGAAGAAAATCTTACTAAGGAAAAGGATCGTCGGCTAGGAGCAGAGATGAAAATCGGTAGGGGAAGGGTGCGAGAACGAAAATGTCGCGGAGTATTGAAAACAAAGAGGAATAAGGGTTTAAAAACTTGAGGGACGACCATTCTAGGCCATCCGATCGAGGGATTCAAAATGCAAAGCTTTAATCTGACCGTTGAATTTTAAAAGACAGCCATCACATCAATCATAGGCATCTGCCTATCACATCAACGTGTGGCGGTAGAAAGATAGACACGTGGCACTCTGTTATGGGGAGTATTAATGAGGTTTAATTAAAAGACATGAGTGACGTGCTTGGTATTAATGACTAAAGATTTACACGATCTTCGAGAAATCAGGCTGACGTAAGTGGCCATTAGAAGGCGCTCGCTCACCTAGGGAGGTGGCGGGAAGTTGAAAAAATGGTTAAGGGTCATCCACAAGCATCCCGATCAAATTGAGAACTTACCGATTGGAGAGATGGCCATGAGGTGGCTTATTGGAGACTAATTGTCATCCGTCTCATAACAGAATTCAACTACAATAGTTATAAAAGTCGAGTGGCGACTATAAACCTTTGATTGGCGAAAAATAATTCCGAGTGGCTAAAAGTAATATAGGTTCGACTAGGCGGAAAGGTCGTCGAACTTGTCTAGTCAGTCGGACTTATAGCCTCCTTCGACTAGACTTGAGAGAAAAGTTTATGATATAACGGCAAAGGGGGGCTCACCAAGGACGAGTCAAAGATGGGAAGAGTGACCGACATGGAAGTCAATGTCAACATAATCGGCCGAGCGGGTGGCAATGGGCCGATCATGCCTCAAAACACCAGGCGGATATGGCTGTCCACTCTGCAAAAGAAGGTCCCATAACCAAATAGTCGCTCAGTAGTTTATCCGGCTAGACCGCTTATCCGGTCGGATGAAGGTAGTGCCTTGATACTTTGACGATCAGAGAAAGGAAACCAGATGTTCATAGCTATGACAACCATATAAAGGCTAGGCCAACCGAATCGCTTGTCTAGCCGGATGGAGGGCAACCTACTGAACCAAGCATCTATAAAGGCTAGTCCGACTGGATTGCTTGTCCGGCTAAACGATGATGATCTACTGAGTCATAGACCCAAGAGGAGAACTACTCTGACCGAGCGAGCGGGGAGTCCTGGCCGAGCGTCTTCCATTCGTCCAATAGTGGGACCACTTGTACAGCTCATCGTATCTTTTTGAGAGTTTGTACCACTGACAACAGAGCATGGTTAGTAGGCAAAGCGTACGATGGAAACTTCCCACTATCACATCAGAGATTTTCACACTCTGTTAAGGAATGGTGTCAGAGATACCTTTCTAACTTGTCTTTTTATAGAAAAATGGGGAAACATGCATGTCCTTTGAGAAGCATGCACATACGCTACAGGGGCACTATATAAATGGGGGGTCCATGCACCGGCGGAGGTATGCATTATTTGTGATTACGCTCTTGTTACTATTACAGTTCTCTTTGTTCTTCACTATTGTCAGTGACTGACTTTAGCGTCGGAAGGCCAACGTCAGAGACCCCTTCCCTGGCCTGACATTGACTTTCTTGGTTTTGCAGAGCGGAGCGGAGCGGAGTCTTCACACGTTCAACCGCAGAGCCACATCCTCAGCCAACTATCTTCATCGTTTTCGGACAAGATCAAGTGCCAACTTCACTGTGGTTGGATTAACTACCCTTCTAATTAGAGTTGACATACTCAAACTCATCTAGGGTGTAGAGAATACACTCTTAGGAGCCCAATGTCTATTGATGATTCTTGTGTGTTCTAAATATTCATTAGGGATAACTTTCTTTGATATCTTCCTAATGAATTTCCTAGGCTTCTTAGAAGCCTTTATTACACAAGTCTACTTAAAGTCAACTCTAGGGATAGCTTCCCTTGTAACCTTGACTTGACTTCTAGACTTAGTATTAGTTCTATAGCTATATAAAACTCTATGATATGTTAACACCTTCCTCTTGGACTTGGAGTTGTATGTTGGATCGAGACGCGCTAGAGGGGGGGTGAATAGCGCTCGTGGCTATTTTGATCGTATCGGAATCGTAAAACTATCAAAGTAAATATACGCAGCGAAAATAACGAATGCAATCACAGAGGGACACAAGAAGTTTTACTTCGTTCGGAGCCTAAGGCGACTCCTACTCGAAGGCCCGCGATCCTTGATCGCTTTCCGTGGGCAACAACTATAAGCTCGTAAAATGTACAATAAGATATTACAATTGAAAGGACTAAAACAAATTATACCGAGAACAATAAAGTAGCAGAATCTGAAGCTCCGGGTTGTCGGGGACTTGTAACAGCACTTCTGGGTGTTTCTAGAGCAGCTTGTAGCGTAAGGATTGCTTGGAGTTCATTATACTGGTGCTGCTGCTCGAGACCCCTTATAAAGGGTGTTCAAGGCGCCTTGAAGCCCTTCAAGGCTCCTTAAACAGGCCGAGTCACCCGCGGAGATCAACACAGACTTGGTCGAACTTCATCCAGTTCAAGGCGCCTTCAGCCTATCCAAGGCGCCTTCAACCTTCGACCCAAGGCGCCTTGAACTTCATCTAAGGCGCCTCCAACCTTCTGCGCTGGCTTTTCCTGGTTCATCCGAGTTGTAACTTGCTCCTTTGTTCCTGCAAAATGTGTTAGTCCCAAACACATACCCTGTAAAACAAAGTTAGCACAGAAACATAATGAATGATAATAATGAAAGTTTTGACAGCATTCGAACTGTCCGGGTTTGACTTCAGGTTTCCCCCCGGAAACCCTAGGTCGACCCGACGCCTACTGTTCTCTCTACAGAGAACACGTCCTCACCTACTCCACTCAGGAGATTTACCTGTTGCCAGTGCGATCCTCCAGATCGATTGGACTTTTGCTCAGCACTCGACGCTTCCGGACTTTCTGCTGGACATCCGCTTCCCGGCTAGTCCAGACTTTCACCTGGTTCGCGACACCAGGACTTTCCATGTAACGACCACCCTTCTTACTACTATTATTCTCTAAGGATGACCGTTACTTAACTACTAACTCTACTTAACCGGTGTGATTAAAAATCACATGGAAACCCTACCGAAAAATTTCGGCAGAATCTCCCCTGTACCGGTGACCATAATCATTAATACATAACATAATATACACAGCCACAGGCGGCTGGAACACATATCAAACACACAAAAGGAATAACATCACCACGCAGTTTAATGAAATCAAATCATGCAAGCAATGAATAGAGGGAACAAAATAAAAACATACAATTAACTAACAGCGGAAGACTAAATGACTCATCTAATACATTCTTAATAAATGACAATCTTAATAAATTCCTAAACTAAGTCCCAAGGCTTCCATAGTCCTGGCATCACACACCATCCGCGCCACCTTGTCGCCTTCCTTGCTAAATCTTGTCTTTCCCTTTATCTTCGTTTCCTTGACTCACAGCCAAAGGAGAAACCTCCTAGTGCTTCTAGGGTTCGGGTGAGCTCCCAATCCCGGCTCTTCTTCGTGCTCCCGACTTCCTTCTTGACGAGAGGAGCCCGATGGTACGAAGACTCCACGGAGAGGGGTGCTCGTCGGAGAAGCCCTAGCTTCCTCGGCTTCGTTTTCGCTCACGAAGATCGCCGACGCCGTCGCCCGAACAGCGCTGTCGCGCGCGCGAGAGAGGAAAGGGCGAAGGAATTAGGTTACGGGAGAGAAAAGAAAATAACTTAACCCCCTCTTAACTTGTCCTTTTATAACTTAACAATATTACATGTTCTTATCTATTCACGAAATAACCGCGGAACAGTTGGTCAGCCATGTTTGGACTAAATCAAGGGTTGCGGTTTCGAATCCTCCGCTGCGCACTTTTTCCCCCTTTTAATTATTTTTCTGTTACCAACTATTCTTTAATTCTTTAAATACCATTTGTTCCATATATTAAACAAAACTTGCTTAGCTTAGTTGGTTGGCTGACTTCGGTTAAGACTCGGGTCAAGCCCGAGGTCTTGGGTTCAAAACCCAACTTCAACATTTTTCTTTCTTCTTTTTTTTTTAAACTTCTCCTTCTTGATAAAAATATCAAACGAACTCCAAAAATTGCATAAAAATACTCTATAAATTCCTAAAAATCTCTAGAATTTTTCTAAAGTATTTCTAAATATTTTTAAGAACTTTTAGAACTCCTAATGAGGAAAATTGGGTCGTTACATTCCACCTAGGGTTACCACCCCCTAGGACTTTTGCCTGAAGCCACCGACCTGCCAAGACTTTCCGCATAGGGTTACCACCCCCTATGACCTAGGGTTACCACCCCCTAGGGTTTTTCCCTTTGCCTAACCGCAGCTAGGACTTTTCTCCACCTAGGGTTACCACCCCCTAGGACCTAGGGTTACCACCGCCTAGGGTTTTTCACCTGCCTAACCGCAGTTAGGACTTTTCCTGAAATACTCATTCAACATGTTAGATCACAACACACCTTAACTTTGAATCCTTTGCCATTATCAAAACTCAGGTTCGATCGTTAGATGCTTCCCGCACCAACATTGTACCCCAAACCCTTCTTGTCCATAAGTGATCCTTATTTTCCTAAACCTAAGTTTTATTTTTTAGACAACTTTGAAATTATGTGTCATTTTATTAAGGGTCTTTTCTAATTTATCAAGGCTTGACATCAAGATTTGATTTTTTATCATTAAATCCTCAACTTTTGATTTTTCTTGATGACCTTAGATATTTTTCCTTTTAGACATATATCTAATTTCCTTAGAGTTTTTTCCTAATTGGTTTTCTATTTTTCTATACTTAGGTAAGGTAGTTTTAGCATCACTTGTAATTGTTAGGGTCGATTTGTAGCTAGAGGGGGGGGTGAATAGCTCGTTGCGCTTCGATTGCTTGCTTTGATGATGTTGTTGCAGCAGAATACACTCAAGCAACTCTCATAATGCTAACACAAGGGATTTACTTGGTATCCACCTCAAGAAGAGGTGATTAATCTAAGGATCCACACATGACACACTCCCCACTATGAAAAATACTCCTTCTCGGTAACTATCGGAGGTGGAGAAACCTCGTACAACACTCACACAACAAGATACAACATATGCAAGAAGAAAAATACAAGAATACAAATAAAAACCTTCTTCTTGCTCACTTATTGCTTGTTGATGCCTTTTGAACCTTGGAAGTGCGGCTGCACTTGCCTCCAAGAGCTTCTAAGAACTGGCGATGAGTGTCGAGGAAGAGCGTCTGTGAATCGGAGAAGAGATATGAAGATGAAGGCAACCACAACTTTATACCTTGTGCTTCTAGGGCTCCCAATCGATTGGACTCACTTCCAATCGATTGCCACGTCAGATCAGCGCGATCCCAACTATCCAAAACTTGCATCATGCACAACGGTCATATCCCAATCGATTGACCAATCGATTGGGGAGGCTTGAATCGATCGACTGATCGATTCAGAGCACCTCTGTGCTCTGCTGGAGAAACCTAAATCGATCGACTGATCGATTCAGCGTTTATCGAGACTCGCACGATTTTCAGCCCCCCAATCAATCGGTCGATCGATTTGTGATTCCCAATCGTCGGCTGATTGATTGGGCAAGCTTCTGTGGTCACGATTTAGGCTCCCAATCGATCGCCTGATCGATTGGGCCAACCTTCACTCACAACCACCTCCCATCGATCAGCTAATCGATTGAATTTCAGTTCAATCGATCAGTTGATCGATTGACCTCCCTTTGACTTGCTTAACTTAAGTCTAGGGTCCCCAAATCCAACATCTGTTCAACCGTGACCTGTTGGATCTCCTCATGCCTAGCATCCGGTTAACCTTTACCCGTCGGGACTTTTCACCAAGTGTCTGGTCAATCTTTTGACCCACTTGGACTTTTCTCCTCGTGCCAAGTGTTCAGTCAACCTTGATCCACTTGGACTTCCGTTCTTGCCAAGTATCCGGTCCTCCATGAACCACTTAGGCTTCCACAGATGTCCGATCACCCTTGATCCATCTGGATTTCCTAGTGCCAAGTATCCGATCAATCCTTTGATCTACTTGGGCTTCCCAACACTAGGTGTCCGGTCAACCTTGACCCACCTGGATTTCCACGTGTCTGGCTTCACTCACCAGGTCTTTGCATTTGCATAGCTTCAGTTACTAGGACTTTCCATCTGTCTGACTTCACTCACCAGGACTTTCACCTAGATTCACTCACTAGGATTTTTTCCACTGTCCGTCTTTACTCATCGGGACTTTCACCTACCTAGTTTCACTGACTAAGTCTTTCACCTGGCTTCACTCACTAGGTCTTTCACTTGGCTTCACTCACCAGGATTTCCAACTGTCTGTCTTCACTCATCAGGACTTCCCCTTGCCTAACCTCCAGTCAGAACTTTTCCAGTCAAGTATCCTATCAATCTTGACTTACTTAACTCTTCTTCACATCAAAATGGTCATCTCTTGACCAGAGGGGAATTGTATCAACAATCTCCCTAATTGGATGATTGCATCTGTAATCTCCATGTATTGTCAAACATCGAAACCCAAACATCAAGACTCAAGCTTGAGCCAACTTAAGCTTAGTCAACTAGGTCAACCTTGACCTAGGGATATTGCACCAACAATCTCTCCATTTTTGATGTTTGACAATACCTTTAAGTTAGACTTGTTAGGATGTATACTAAAAGTCTAGCTTTTGGTATAAACATTTATCTAGAAATAAGAATCACATTGGTCAAATATCTACATTTATGATAAATGTAGTTGTTCAATTAATTTATATTGTAGATAACATGGTGTGTGGTGTCACACACAGAGGATCATGTTATTAGTATCTTATAAATTATAAACAGTAGCTCACGATCAAGATGGAAAGGAACAAACCATTGGAAGGTCGTAGTGTAATTAGGTATTAGTTTATCTTAACTATATAATTACACTAGTACACTTAGAGTGTATTGAGTAGGACCATTAGAGGTCGTTTCTTTTTATACTGACTTTATAAAGGAACAAGGACCTCAGTTATTATGGAAGTGTGTGCTCTTAATCCTAATATAATAACAAGTACATATATTTGATATTTATTTCTTTAATTTATCAATGGGTGAGATTTAGTTCGATAAATCAATAAGCCTGATAAGTTGGGAAATGATATCACTTATAGTGTGTGTTGTTGATTATAGAAGAGAACTGTGTCCTAGTGATCTAGGTTGAGAATGTCCCCAAGAGGAGCTCATAAGGATTGTCATGTTAAACCCTGCAGATGGACTTAGTCCGACATGATAATAAGGTTGAGTGGTACTACTCTTGGACTAAGATATTAATTAAGTGAGTTGTCAGTAATTCATTTAATTAGTGGACATTCATTATCTTAAACACAGGGAGACTAATACACTCATAATAAGAAGGAGCCCAAAAATGTAATTTGGGATTGGTGCGGTAGTTCAATAATAGTTCTCTAGTGGAATGAATTATTATTGATAAAATTAAGTTGTGTGTTCGGGGCGAACACGAGATGCTTAATTTTATCGGGAGACCAAAACAAATTCCTCCTCTCGGTCCCTATCGTAGCCTCTTAATTATAGAGTACTATACCCACCTATACCCACCTTCTTACCCATCCTATAGGGGCCGACCAAGCTAGCTTGGAGACCAAGCTAGGGCCGGCCATGGCTTGGTTCATGGGTGAATTCATGTGGCCGGCCCTAGCTTGAACTCAAGCTTAGGTGGCCGGCCCTATTAAAATAAAAAGGAATTTTAATTTTAAAATTTTTCTTATATGGATAACATGATTTAAAAGAGAGTTTAAAAATTTAAATCTTTCCTTTTATAAGATTCTACAAAAGATTAAGAGAAGAGCTAAATCTCTTTCCTTATTTGTAGATTAAAAGGTTGATTTTAATTTTGGTAAAAACTTTCCTTTTAATCATGTTCACGATTTAAAAGAAAGTTTAAAAAATTAAAAATTTTCTTTTATTAGTTTCTACAAAAGATTAAGAAAAGATTTAATATCTTTCCTTATTTGTAGATTGAAAGGAGATTTTAATTTTTAGAGATAACTTTCCTTTTTGGAAATTATCCACATGTTTAAAAGAAAGATTTTAATTTATAAAATTTCCTTTTTATTAACCAATCATGAAGGGATTAAAATTATTGGAGAAATTTTTATAAATTTCCGAAAACAAATTAGGAAGTTTTAATTCTTATTTTAATTAAAACTTTCCTTGATTTGGGGATTGTAGGTGGTCGACCATTGATATTAAGAAAAGAAAATTATTTTTAATTAAATAATTTTTTCTTTTTCATGGCAAAGGAATTAAGGAAGTTTTTATTAAAATTTTCTTATTTGCCAAGACCAAAGATTATAAAAGAGAGGGTAGAGGTGCCTTCATGGCGAACGACTCTATTCTTTTTCTTCCTCTCTTTTCTTCCTAGGTGTGGTCGGCCCCTAGAGTTTCCCCTTCCCCTTCTCTCTTCTCCTTCTTGTGGCCGAGACTTCATCACCTCTTGGAGACATAGAAGTGGCCGGATCTAGCTTGGAGAAAAGGAGAGAAAGGAGACTTGTTTCTTGCATCCCTTGGAGCTTGGTTGGTGGAAAAAGTTCTTCATCCTTTGGAAGTTTTTGCTTGGTCGAAACTTGAAGGAAGGAAGAAGAAGGTGCATTGGTGGTTCTCATCTCGGAAGATCATTGCCCACACAATGCCCGAGGTTAGAAGAGGAATACGGTAGAAGATCAAGAGGTCATTGAAAGTTCATAAAGAAAGGTATAACTAGTAATTATTTTTCGCATCATACTAGTTTTATTTCTTTGTAAAAATACCAAATACAAGAGGCATATGATTCTAGATTTCGAATTAGTTTTCGATGTTGTGTTCTTTTGTTTTCTTTTCGAACTTGTGCTTCGATTATTCTTTTTGGTTAACCTAGAGTCATTTAAGGAAATTAAATATTAACTTTCCTTAAAAGGCTTTGTCTAGGCGGTGGTGGTTGCTCCCATATCCAAGAAGGTCATGTGCCTTGCCATGCAGTCCTGGAAGCCAAATTTGGAAATTAATATTTAATCAACTTTGTGACCTAGGTGATTTGGATTGAACGTGTTAAGTTCCGCAGGAGATCCAAATCTAAACCTAAAAGAATATATAAGTTAAACTTGGGATCAAATGTGTTAAGTTCCGCAGGCGACCAAATTTAATTTAAAAGAACACATGGTAGCTAGGAAAGGTTCAAATCTTGTACAAAATTTTTGTACAGAGGAACCATTAGGTTTTCCGAGTAGCAACCAACAAGACTAATCCCATAGCCTCAACTTTCCTTCATGCCAATGCATAAATGAGGATTTCCTTCATTCTCACCCTTTCCTAGAAAGCATTCTCCCCCAAACTTTCCTAGAGGGGCAATGAGGGCCTAACTTAAACCCTACATTCTCCCCCTAATGGCACACATAAAAAAACTCTCCCCTTGAAGAGTTACCTAACGTTGTTTATAACCTCACATGTTGTTCACAATACTACAATGAAGGTCTCATACCCTTCATTGTCTTCAATACTCACCCTTGAACATTAACCACTTCATAATGCTCATCCTAGAGCATTCATCATTCCAACAATGAAGGTCTCATACCCTTCATTATATTCAATGCTCATCCTTGAGTATACTCCTTTTTTATAATGAAGATATCCAATCTTCCATTGTTCCCCAATGCTCAACCTTGAGCATTTTTCCAAACGAAGAATTTACCACCTTCAATGGTTTCGAAAAAATATTTCCATATTTTTAAAGAGTAGTTTCCCCTAAAAATATGCTTCAAACTTCTGTCATTGCACCAACAATGACTTGGAATCCCTAAACCTTTAGGAAACCCAAAATTAGAAGTTTTGAGGTTCAAAAATCCAATATTGAAACTAAACCTCAACCTAAACTTTAACTTAGTCTTCCTTAACCAATCCATCCTCGCCTTCATCATGAAAACTCCCCCTAAATGTATATAAATGTGTTTTAAGGGGTTAGGAATGGTTACCTAGACTGAAAATAGTTTAAAGTACTAAAATCAAACATTTTCAGTCAAAATCAGTCTTTTCAATTGATTGGGTTGGGACTCAATCGATTGGAACTATTTTAATTGATCACCTGATCGATTGAACATGTTTCAATTGATCCACTGATTGATTCAGCGACGTTCTGTTCATGTAGGAAGTGCTTGAATCAATCCACTGATCGATCTAGACTCGAGTGAATTGATTGGCTAATCGATTCAACGAGCTTCTGCTCACGATAATACCCTTTCTCAATCGATCACCCGATCGATTGAGATACTCTAATCGATCGGGTGATCGATTGAAGCTCTAATTTCCTGAAAGTGAATTTTAGCAAAATTCAGAAATGTTCCAAAAATTCTACGAAATTCTAAAAATTATGAAAATTATTGTAGACATTATTTAGGGTGTATACTATCATGGAAAAATAGTTTTCTAAGAAAATACATCTTATTTTCAAAGATTGACATAAAATTGGAAACTTGTAAAAACTTAAATGTTTATTCCAAGTTTGTGTCTAACTTTTCAATGATGATTACTATCAAAAGATAGCCTTCACCAAGGTTTTTCAAAGTATATTTAAAATATTTTCAAAACTAATTTCCAACCATGTTCTTTAGGCTCAATGCACATGACTTGTACATTAGTTTTCCTAATGATTGGAGTACATATAACTATGTATTTTGATGAAATCAAAACTCAAATAGATGCACTAAATCAACATCTTGAGTCTTGTTCATTATCCTAACATCTCACTTGTATCTAATGTGTACTAAAACATATACAAGTCACCTTATAGTCTTTATGAGATGTAGATTTTGGTTTTGTCCTAAACTAGGGATCATGCATATCTATCTAGGCATTTTGAATTATGAACATCTACGTAGGATGTCACTTGTTAGTAAATACAATTGTCCTTAATTGTAAGGAATTAAAAATAATGCATGATGATTTATGGCATACATCAAAATAAATGATTTTCAAAAGAAAATATACTAATGCTACATGATGTATGTATGACACGACATGATATTTTTATTTATTTTTCATAATAAACATGAATGTAAAATATGATGTCATGATATATAATGAGCAAACAATGCATGACAATTAGCATAAATAAAATATACCTAGATAACCTATCTAAGTATCCTTAATTCCTTAGCTAAATTAAAATTGATCCTAGATTGCCCTTATTTTCTTAAGAAAATGTCAAAACCTAACTTGACATTTCTTTTGCACTTTTCTATTTGTGCTAATTAAAATTAAGTCTAATTTCTCAAATTTTGACATATTTTATTCTTCCAAAGAGTAATCTATTATCCTTTTCATTTTCAAAGATTAACATAAACCTTGAAAATGCCTCCAAGTGTCAACTTTATCAAAGTTGGGTTAACCACCCTACCCATTTAGAGTTGACACTCTCTAAACCCATCTAGGGTGTAGAGAATATGCTCCACGGAACCCAAAACCTATTGGTACTCCTTGGATGCTCTAGGTACTCACTAAGGATAACTTCCCTAGATACCTTCCTAATGACCTTTTTAGGCTTCTTAGAAGCCTTGGTCGCTTTCTCCATGTCAATTCTAGGGATATCCTCCCTTGTGACATTCTTGGTGACTTTCTTTGATTTCTTAGAAGTCTTAGTCACATTTGTTGTTGCAAAGATATCCTAGGAAAAACTTCCCTTGTATCCTTGACTTGACTCCTAAACGTAGGATTGGTTCCATAGGTATATGAAACCCTATGATATAAAGCTACATCCTTCTTAGCCTTAGGCTTGTATCCCAAACCTCTATGACCATTGGATGACTTTTGATTTCCTAAACCTAGGTTATGCTCTTTTTGCCCCTTAAGGATACTTTCCATCCTTTTTAGGATCTTTTTAATTTTATCCAGCCTTGACTTCAAGACTTGATTTTTTTCCATAAATCCCTAGATTTTGATTTATCATTAAATCCTTGAGCATTTCTATTTCTAGGCTTATAACTAAGGTCCTTAGTGTTCTTGCCTAATTTATCTACCTTCCTAAACTTAGGTGAGGTTGTCTTGGTATGAAGAGCTACATATTTTTCTTTAATCCTATCATGTCTTCTATTTTTATGATAAATAGCATTAAACTGATATAAAGTTGAACTATCATGCTTTTTACCATGATTTAAAGAAATTGGCTCAACAAATGATACCTTAGGTTTGCTCTTACAAGCTCCCCCTTGACTGTTGCTTCCTTCTTTGAGCTTGGTTGGTTTCTTCCCCTTTGGACAGGCTTCGATAATGCCCATTTTACTTGCACAAGAAACATACAATGTATTCCTTGCTCTTCCTTATTATGAGGCCAACCTTCTTAGGCTTCTCCTTAGCCTTGGGTGCCACTTGACCCTTCTTCTTGGTCAATTTGGGGCACTTGCTCTTGTAGTGTCCATGCTCCCTACACTCAAAGAAAATAATATGATTTTTATTATTAATTGAACTACTTATACCTTCACGTTTAGGGATGACACTTGATCCTCCATTTGATGTCTCTTGATTTTTGAAGGATGCCCCATCTTTTTCTTCTTTAGTTGACCTGGAAGTAGAGGCTTCTTCTCGCTCCAGAGTCAATGATCTACACTCCCCCTCAATCCTAGAGGTGGAGGTTTCATCATCATCATCCTCATGTACATGAAACAAGGAGTATACTCCCTCCTTGCCTTTTTCTTTGCACTTTGTGGAGGATGAAGCTTCTTGTTTTCTTCTTTCGATGTTGAGCATCTCTCAACCTTGGAGTCCTCTTCCTCTTGGTCTTGATCCAATGAATCACCCTCTTTGGATTTTTCTTGAATTGGTACAATAGAGGGGATCTCATGGAGTTTAGCCAATTTGCTCCATAGCTCCTTGACATATTCAAATTCTCCTATTTGCTTCAAAATGTTACTCGATAATTGTTGACTAATACTTTGGTCACTTTGTCATTGGCCTCACTTCTTTGAATTTTCTCTTGGCTCCACTTGCTCTTCTTGAGAATTTTACCTTTTGAATTTGTTAGAGCTTGGAAACCTTCCATTAGAGCAAACTATTGCTCTATATCCACCATAAAGAAATTTTCGATCATTGATTTCCAAAGATCGAAACTTGTTGATGTGTACGGTGGAGGCACCCTCGTGTCGAATCCGAATCCATCTCGGAATTCCATCTTGAAGTTGAGCCTTTTGAAGTCTTTGACTTTGATGAACTTGCTTCAACTTCTTCTCCCTCTAGCTTGTTGCCCTTTCCAGCGGTGATTCCGGTGAAGAGCGATCTTGCTCTAATACCACTTATTATGATCAATTTGTAGCTAGAGGGGGGGGGGGGGTGAATAGCTCGTCACGCTTCGATTGCTTTCTTTGATGATATTGTTGCAGCGGAATACACTCGAGCAACTCTCACAACGCTAACACAAGGGATTTACTTAGTATCCACCTCAAGAAGAGGTGACTAATCCAAGGATCCACATATGGTACGCACTCCACTATGAAAAATACTCCTTCTCGGTAACTACTGAGGTGGAGAAATCTCGTACAACACTCACACAACAAGATACAACACACGTAAGAAGAAAAATACAAGAATTCAAATAAAAACCTTCTTCTTGCTCACTTGTTGCATGTTGATACCTCTTGAACCTTGGAAGTGCACTTACACTTGTACCCAAGAGCTTCCAAGAACTAGCGATGAGTGTCGAAGAAGAACGTCTATGAATCGGAGAAGAGATGCGAAGATGAAGGCTCGCCATAGCTTTATACCTTGCGCTTCTAGGGCTCCCAATCGATTGGACTCACTCCCAATCGATTGCCACGTCAGATCAGTGCGATCCCAGCCGTCCAAAACCAGCATCCTGTGAAACGGTCATATCTCAATCGATCGACCAATCGATTGGAGAGGCTTGAATCGATCGGCTGATTGATTTAGAGCACCTCTGTGCTCTGCTGGAGAAACCTGAATCGATCGACAGATTGATTCAGCATTTATCGCTACTCGTACGATTTCCAGCCCCCTAATCGATCGGCTGATCGATTGGACAAGATTCTGTGGTCGCGATTCAGGCTCCCAATCGCTCGCCTGACCGATTAGGATAGCCTTCACTCACAGCCACCCATCGATCAGCTGATCGATTGGACTACGGTTCAATCGATCAGTTGTTCGATTGACCTCCCTTTGCCTTGCTTAACTCAAGTCTAGGGTCCCCAAATCCAACATCTGGTCAACCGTGACCTGTTGGATCTTCTCATGTCTAGCATCCGATCAACCTTGACCTGCCGGGACTGCTTCACCAAGTGTCTGGTCAATCCTTTGACCCATTTGGACTTTTCTCCTTGTGCCAAGTGTCCGGTCAACCTTGACGACCACTTGGACTTACCGTCTCGTGCCAAGTATCCAATCCTCCATGACCCACTTAGATTTCCACCAGATGTCCGGTTACCTTTGACCCATCTGGATTTCCTCGTACCAAGTATCCGGTCAATCCTTTGACCTACTTGGGCTTCCCAACACTAGGTGTCTAGTTAACCTTGACCCACCTGGATTTCCACGTGTCTGACTTCATTCACCAGGTCTTTACATTTGTCTAGCTTCACTTACTAGGACTTTCCATTTGCCTAACTTCACTCACCAAGACTTTCACCTAGCTTCACTCACTAGGATTTTCCCACTGGCTGGCTTCACTCACCGGGGCTTTCACCTGCCTAGCTTCACTCACCAGGTCTTTCACCTAGCTTCAGTCACTAGGATTTCCCAACTGCCTAGCTTCACTCACTAGGTCTTTCACCTGACTTCACTCACTAGGACTTCCTCTTGCCTAACCTCCAGTTATGACTTTCCTAGTCAAGTATCCGGTCAACCTTGACATACTTCTTCACATCAAACTGGTCATTCCTTGACCAGAGGGGAATTGTATTAACAATCTCTCTAATCAGATGATTGCATCTGCAATCTCCATGTATTGTCAAACATCGAAACCCAAACATCAAGACTCAAGCTTGAGCCAACTCAAGCTTAGTCAACCAGGTCAACCTTGACCTAGGGATATTGTACCAACAATAATTTTCCCTAAGTTCTTCATGCTTTCAATTTTCATGATAAATAGCACTAAAATGATGAAAGTTATTTCTAGCATGTATTTTATCATGATTTAAATAAGTACCATTAACTAATGGTATCTTAGTTTTGTCCTTGGAAGCTCCTCCTTGATTTGAGCTTTCTCCTTTATTCTTGGTTAAGGATCTCCTCTTTGGACCTTAATTTTGATAATGTTTCTTGTGATTACATAAGAAATACATGATGTGCTCATTGCCTTCCATACTAAGGTTCTAGCCTCTAATTTTTTCTTGACCTTGGATGCCACTTGAATATTCTTCTTGACCAATTTTGGACACTTGCTCTTGTAGTATCCATTCTCCATACACTCAAAGCATATGTGACTTTTATTTTTACAAATTAAAATTGTTATACCTCCTTGATTTGTAGAGGTGGCACATGATTCTTCATTTGATCCGATGTAGAGGCTTCTTCTAGTTTCAATGTTAATAAACTACGCTCCTTCTCAATCCTTGAAGTGGTTGCCTCTTAAACTTCATCCTCGGATGTTGAACATCACTCAACCTCTGAAACCTTTTGTTCTTGACCCAATGAGTTTCTCTCTTTGGATTTTGCTTCACTTTGCACCGAGGTTGGATCCTCATGAAATTTTGCCAACTTGCTCCATAGTTCCTTGACATCTTGATATTCTCCAATTTTGCACAAGATGATGCTTGACAATAAATTAACTAACAATTTAGTTACCTTGTCATTAACCTTGCATCTCTTGATTTGCTCCTCGATCCATTTCTTCTTCTTGAGGAGAATCCCTTTGCTATCCATTGGAGCTTGAAATCCCTCTATTAGAGCAAACCATTGTTCTATGTCCATCATGAAGAAATTTTTGACCCTTGATTTTTAAAGATCAAAACTTTTCATTTCGAATGGTGGAGGTGTTCGGATATCATATCCAAATCTATCTTGGAAATTCATTTTGAAATTAAGCTCCTTGATGATGAGTCTTTAACTTGTTAAAATTTTGGGCTTCAACTTTCAACTTCTTCTTCTTCCTTTACCTCTTACTTCTTTTGGCGGTTAGTCCAATGAAGAGTGGTCTTGCTCTAATACTACTTATTAGGACACGTAGAGAGCTAGGGGTGAATAGCTTTGTTCACTTCTTCGATGATGACTTGTAGCGGAAACTCAAAGCAAAGACTCCATAATGCTAACACCTCTCATTTTACATGGTGTCCACCTTCTTAAGATGACTAATTCAAGGGTCCACTCCTCACTCTCACATATGCACTATGAAAACCTCCTTCTTGGAGGCGGAGAAGGCTTGTGCAAGCTCAATCACAAGAAATGCAAATAAGAAACTAAAACTAGGTTACAAAAGAAATAGAAAACTACTTTACAATATGAACCTTACTTTGCTTGCTCTTTTATTGCTTTGGATTGCCTCTTAGTGGTGAAAAATGTAGCAACACTTCTTCTTCAAACACCCAAGAATCGACGGCGAAAATCCTAGACGAACTCCCCTTTATATGGACAATGTTTGAACTATATTTCGCCTCATAATCGATTAGGCTTTCCTCTAATTGATTGTTACGTCAGCCGACCATTCAACAACCTGCAGAATGACACTTTTTCAAACTCCTAATCGATTGATGAGTCATACCAATCGATTCGGCAACCTCTAATTGATCACCCCAATCAATTCAAAAGCTTTCTATTTGTGAGAGAAAATAGCCTAATCGATTGCCATTCCCAAGCTCTTTGTTCTCTCACGACAAAGACCCTAACCGATTAGCTCAATTGATTAGGAAAGGGTCAATTGATTGTCTTAATCGATTCACCAAGCCTATGTTCTCTCGTGAGTCTCAAGTCAATCGATTGCCTTAATTGATTGCCCTTGTTAGTGAGAAATCCTGTCCAATCGATTAGATTAAGCCCAATTGATTCCGACCCTCACTGTGTTTTCACAAAACACTCCCAATAATAGATAAGACACTCTGTCTAATTGATTAGAGTAGGCCCCAATCGATTAGGCACGATTGACCTTGGCTTAATCGATTAAGCTAGTCGATTACTTAACCCTAAACTCTGAACTCAAGTTTAAGTTTCTTTGTCCAACCCCAAAGTTAATCGTAACTCGTTAGAACTTCCCGTTACTTAGCATCTAGTCAACCTTGAACTGTCAGGGCTTTTTCATTGCCTAGCCCCGCTATAATTTCTGATTACTAAGTGTGGTCTTCTTTCACTCACTTGGATTTTCCTCTTTCCTAACCTCTAGTTAGGACTAGTCATTTGGTGGACGTCCACTCTGCCTACCTCAGTTAGGACTTTCTCTTGTCTAACTGCAATTAGGATTTTCCTTTACCAACATGTGATCCTCCTTGATCTACTTGGACTTTCTTTGCATAACCACAGTTAGGACTAGTCACTCGGTAGACTTCCAACTTGTCTAACCTCAACTAGGATTTTCCCTTGTCTAGCTACAGTTAGGGCTTTCCTTTGTCAAAGTGCGATTCTCGACCCACTTGGACTTTCCGTTGCCTAGTCTTGTGTTAGGACTTTTCATTATATAACCATCAGGACTTTTCGTTACCTAAGTTTCAGTTATAATTTTTCTAGACAAGTATTCAGTCATTCCTTGACCTACTTGACTTCTTTTTCACATATTATCAAATATCGAAATTTAAGCTCAAGTCAACTTAATCTTGAGCCAACTTAAGTTTAGTTAATTGGTTAACTTTAACTTGAGGATGATTATACCAACTGAGGAAATAGCCGGGGCAAAAACATTATGAGTTTACCATAAAACTTAATATAAAATAATAAACTTAATATAAAACTTGTGACAATTTACAAATAAATTTATATATTAACATATTTAAAATTTTAATTATAAATCTAATTCTCTAAACCTTATTTATCAACTTGACAAAAGTTTGTAAATAAATAAGTTTGAGTACCAGGTCACAATTCAATTTGTTTATGAGAAAATTTATTTACTCTATTAATATTTTTACATGAATTATAAAAACAATAATGTTAGTTAATCTTAAACAATTAAAAAAAAGGTTTCAATGTCATCGAAGTTCAGCTGTGGAAGAAAGTTTAAGTGATGATAGAATGCCTCATTACAAAGGGGCAATTTGAAGAAGTTTTATTGTGTTTGTGGATAAATGAACAACTCCTATTCTACAACAATACCATTATTCTTTCACAGAAACAGACTGATCTAAGCATTTTCTTGCCAGTGCCTGAAGCTTAGAGGATGACAAACTAAACCCTACACAAGAGTTTTCTTGGTCTTTCTTCGTTTTGGTGTATGATTACCAACCATAAACTCACAAGGAAATGTGACAACCGTGGTTGAATTGAGATGACCGATCTGTGGGCGGAGCAGGCTGGATGGCCGACGGCACGGTGGCGACGGCAGTAGTAGCATTGGGGGCATGGAAGAAGGGAGGCTGATGCTGCTGGAACTGGTACAAAGGATACACTGGCATCGTTCCGGCAGCAGCGACCAATCCACCAGTATGTCCCATCCTCTGCTCAAATCAAGATCATTTTTTTTTTTACTTTTAAAATTTTCGAATTTTCATTTATTAACTAGTCATTTACCCCGTTGTAACTGAAGTCTGTGATGCAACGAGGAGAGTACCTGGAGAAGTCAGCCAAAGAATTGATGAGTCTCGATCCAAAATACAGAAGCCATGTGATGTTTTCTAACTGTTTCGTGGTCTCTTTCGGAATCTAGTAAATTACGATTTGTCGTCGCTGGTGCATGGAATTTAACAGAGGCATAAAGTTGATCCTAAATGGCTGGCTGGGATTTAAAAAACGGGTTAAAATGTGAAATTTGCTCTACTGGTTTATGGCTCGGGAGCTCCGGCGGTACAATTCGGCCGACCCAGAACGGGTCAGAAATCACGTGGTGTGCTCCTGTGCCACGCGACAAGGGGCGCTGATTGTGCATGTGCCAGCGGAATCCGGTGGATTCTCTTGACCGGCACCGGGATAAGGTGAACGGAGGAGATTCTTTACCTGTAGCCGGCGGTGGGGTAGAATGGGAGCGCATTGTGGTAGTGATGGAGTTGGAACGGAGGAGGCGACGATGGCGGCGGCGTTATGGAGGGGACGCGGTAGTACCACTGCGCTGCTGCTGTCGGCGGCGGTGGCGCCGATGACACTCCTCTGGGTCCCATCGCCATATCTTCGCCATGTCGAGCACAATAAAGAATAAAGATCGCTTCACCCAAACGGTCTCTTTTTAAAAGACGGCGCATATATTGGTTCGCATGGGACGGCGCGCGATACCTGGTGGCGGTTGGTGGTGTTGGCTGTGAGCGGAGAGCGGCACCCGAGTGGACGGAGGCTCGGGTCGGTGGCCAGCTCGCTTGGCGCCGAGGGAAGCGAGGTTGCAGTTGGCGCGACGGCCGTTGATTACCGGCGTCGCGTCTTCGCACGCATGCTTCGCCGCCTCTGCTTCCTTGAACGTCACCTGCCGTTCGCAGAGGCAGGCGTCGAAGCCAACTTAACGACAAACATTATTTACATCTTTTAAAGGAAATAAGATTAAAATGCATACAAAGCCGTAGCCCTTGGAACGGCCGGTGTGCTTGTCGGATATGATGACGGCCTCGAGGATGTCGCCGAAGCGGTCGAAATGCTCGCGCATCGCCTCCTCTCGCGTCTCCCACGCCAGCCCTCCCACGAACACCTTGGTCAGCGTCGTGTCCCCAAACTGCTGCCCCATTCGCGAATCCTTCCACCACGGACACTGCACAATCGAATTGTGAAGTGATGAATTAATGGCGGAATGGAGGAGGGGGGAAGGGTTATAAATTATGAGGAAGGGAAGAGACAGGGTGTGTTGGCGATGCTACTGCTAGTCTGCTACAGCTTGGTTTGATTTGAGGGTGTTCGATGGAAGTTAAAAGGAATGCATGTTTTGTGAATATAAGAGGATAAATTAAGCAGAGAAGACATGGGCACTCCGAGGAACGTGCTTCCCAGTTCTTCTGGACCGAATCGAGTGAATCGATCGAAGGAAGCTTCAGAAAGCTAAACCAGGGATCCATGCTGTACACCAGGCAGGCACGTGATCACCTGCCCCTGTTTTTTCTAATTATTTTTATTATTTTGTTTTTTTTTTCCCTCAGTAATTAGGACATGAAGCCCTGCATTAAGCTCGGACCAAATCATGAGAATCATGTTAGGGGTGAGAGTACGGACCAGCTCAAGAGCTGGAACTTAATATAAACTAATCGAGTATTCATGGCTTGGCCAGTCACGTACAAGCTGTTGGATCAAATAACGACAGACTGCGTGCAGCAACGGGCATGCAGTTAATTTGGAATCCGCCATTTCCGGCGACACTATCATCGAACAAAACGAGGATTAAACATCGGGCACTGCTCGATCGTTTCGACTTAGTAAAATTGAATACTTCTGAGTGGTCAGCTGTTAGATTCTTATCTTTATTGCTTCGCCATATCCTGCTGCTCTGTTCTAAGGTCATAAGGTGGACAACCGTGGAACAAAATCTACAGGAGGAGACGATCGAGTTGTTGTGTGGGAGAGAATGGTGGGCTTGTAGTGTTAACTGAGAAACTCGAGCTGTGAGTTAGCTGGAGCAACTGGTTAGTGAGCTGGCTGAGAAAATTAAAGAAGGGAGGAAAAGTGGCAAGTGGTGAAGAGTGAAGACCAAAAGTGGTGGTTATTCAATAATTTATGGAACGGAAATGAGCTGGTTCACAGGCGGCCAATGATGGCACCGACCTCCACCATGGGGAGGACTGATTCCATTGTTGTGGCTCGTACAGGTCAGTTTTTTTTTGGACCATGTTAAGTGTCTCCTGCGATCTGAGGACTTTGCCACATTCCAAAACTAAATAATTTCTCATGCCAAATTTATAATCGAAGAATGGAATAAAGAATCACTCGACTTTGAAGTATCAATGACAAGATGAAGAAAACCACCTAGATAAGTAAGAGCTGAATGATCTTTGGCAGAAGGATCATTGATCTTCCACCCTTAAGATCTTGAATATAGCTGTATATTCCTTCAAATGGGATGTGTAATTAAAGGATGTTGAACTTCTGGATTGTCTATCGAGAATACTTCTCGATTTACTCTGATGATCGGTAGAAAAATTTCATAAAATCGTACTGATCACTTCAGGACTAGCTAAACTTATCATTTTTTGAGTATAGCTGTATATAGGTGATCACTCTTGCCACATTGAGTATAGCTGTAGATAGGTGATCACTCTTGTTGTGTTTAATAATGATAAAGCTCAATAGGGGAAGTCCACATGAAGGAAACTCAAGTAGTTGGAATCTTGAAAAGTAGTAATTAGAATAATAGAGGCATGGAAACTATTTTAAGATAAGCAATCAACTATGTGATATCAGTCCAAACCTTAACAAAAAAAAGAAAGATGGTCAACTAAAATGAAAGTTCAAAAAGTATTTGAATATGCAATAGTCATCTAGCAATTAGTATCTCCACGTGCCAAAATAAGTGCACAAGCAGCTTCTGGTACGTGAATACAGAGACATATATATTTTAGTTATTTGCTAAAATATGAGCCAGATGAACAAAAAAAAAATGTATCAAGGCAGTATGAAATGATTCATAGTTTCAATCTACTAATCAAATTTTGGTGCAATAATGTCTCAAAATGGTAAAATTCAATCAATTTGATGTATCAAATTTACAGTTTTTCCCTCTAATTGCACCACAGATCTAATAGATATTACAATGAACCACAAAACACCAAGGACTCCCCATCCAAATTTATCTGGAAAAGAAAAACCTAAATCCGTGCATAATTAAATAACTAATGCAACTACTCTTAGTAACCATGCGAATATTGGCTATTTTGTTGCTAACGTTGTTGATTTAAACTTAAAAGCCTGCAACGCTAATTTGACATTTTGTGGGTTATTGCAATCCAAGCATAGTTTAAAGGCCCATTTTAACCGCAAGGCCGTGGACCGGATTTTGAACCTGTGGAGCATGGTCCGATTTGAGATGATTCATCCGAGTCAAGCCCAATTATCGATAGAATAAGGCTGGAATCAATCCTACTCTCTAAATAAAACTAAGTTAGATTTACGTTTTTTATTTTAGAAAAAAATAAAATTCACAATTTTTGAAAATAAATCAATAAATATTTACATTTTTTTAAGAAACCAAAACACGGATCCCACCACATTGATCGCCGGATTGTTCCGTCTCATTCAGTCGGTGCCCAATTGGGTCGACCCGTCGTCATCGGAGCGACCCATCACGAACACTTACTCCATTCCGCACAGACACCTCACGAAACATCAAATCAACCACCGGACCGAATCCGGCCCACACCCAGCACTTGCCATCCACCTCCTGCGCCGCGCCGCGCCGCGCCGCGCCGTTGGCAGAGCTCTTCATCCTTCCTGCCTCGAAACAGAGCAAAGCAAGAAAATTAAGACGTAACATAAGACTTGGCCGGGCGACACGGCGACACGAGAGAACACTGGACGATCTCCAGTTTACTAGCATTCCCGAGGCGTACGGCCACGCTTTGCCTTCTTCCCCGTTGTGTGAGTGTCTTCATGCTTTCATCCCAATGGTCGATGATCCAAAGCCACTACAGAAGCCCGGAGGGATCACGAGAACCACCACGTTTCGCCTTGCCACCACTCGTGCAGTGCATGTTTTTTTTCCTGGTTCCATTTGATTTGATTCGGTCGGCGACAATAATTAATTGTAGCAATAGATGTAGGAAGGAAAGAAGTGATATTAATTGAACAATATTTTATTACATTGGAACGGGAACGAAAAAACAGAGGTATCACTGTGGTGGGGAGGGGACGTGGGTGGGGCTCGAGTAGTGAAGCCGATTGTCGTTGACCTGGGCGGGCCAGAAGCAGGAGGCGGCCTCCGGGACAGCCAGCTTCGCCGCCGCCCGCCACGCCGGCTCTGACTTGCTCCGCGGCAGCACTAACAGCCGCTGAGATTCTGACCCTTTTGCCTCGTCGTCCTCTACTTGATGTTCCTCTTCCGCTTGCGCTTCCGCCGCCGCCTCCTGTGTTGTTTCTTCTCCGGCAGCGGACTGCTGCACGAGCTCCTCGTCTGGAGGTAACGCGAACCGGCCGGTGGCGAGCGAGGACGCCCGGTTGTGCGGCGCTGACCGGCAGCGCATCAGGAGGAGAGCGTTCTTCGGCGGAGAAGACGATGTCGTCTCCGATGACAAAGGCACCGGTGGCTCCTCGCGCACGACCACCGCCTCCCCATTTCCCCCTTCGCCGTCGTCGTATTTTTTATCCGCTTCCTTCGTAGCGCACGTGATAAACTCCGGTAGCTGTGGCGACTTAACCGGATCCAGCTTCTTCCTCTCTTTATACTCCTCGCTCCGGCCGGATTGGATGCAGCTCCATCTCCGCCTCCATAACCAGAGACGGTGTCGGCCACCGCCGCCGCCAGGGGGCGTCTTAAACACGACACAGAGGAAAGCCTTGTGAAAGCAGTGGCAGGACACGAGGCAGGAGTGACTCCTCTGCTTCTTGGCCGAAGGCGCCTTCCTATGTTTCCCCCACGGTGTCCTGTTTTTGTTACGCATCCGGACTTGACCGATGCACGTGACCTTGGGCGACGAAGGCTCGCCCTCCTCGGCGGCGGCGGCGGCCACTTCCACCGCCGCCGTGGCGGAACGGCCACGGCTCCGACTCTGCGACACGAACATGGGGCTGGACCGCGCGGCGGAGGCGGAGCGTCCGCGGCTACGGCTTCCGATGGCCTTGCCGTACAGCAGGCGCGCGAGGCCGATCGGTGGGGGCAGCTTCTCCCTTCCAGGGCTGGAGGAGACCTTGACACCGCCGGTCATCAGCATTTTGGATGCGGCGAGAGGAGGAGGAGGCGGCGGCGGAAGAGGAGAGGCAGAGCTATGGCAGGGGTGGTGGAGTGTGGTCGTAGCATGAGCTTTTAAGTTCTGTGCTTGATGGACTGTGCAAACTGTACTGGCAGCAGATAAGATTTGGTCTTCTCCTTGTTATCTTCTACTTCTACTGCTTATAAATATATTTTCGCTATTAACTCAGTATCTTTAATAAAAGTAAATAATTAAAAATAATTTTTTATTTTTTATTTTCATTTCATTCCTAAGTTCATTGATTTGTGTTTGGGTAGCAAATTAACGTATGGTGGGGGTGTCGTCAGGTGTGATCGGATGGATCAGCCATGCCACTACCAAAGTTTGGTATTGGCACTTATCCTATCACAATGCAGATCTAACATTTCCATTTAATACAACATTATTATCATGTATTTTTGTTCATGTATATATAATGTCGCGTTTGGGTCAGTCTAGTTGGATTCGATTCCCATTGGATGCTTCAAAGTCACATTGTCCAGCTCCCACCTAGCACGAGGTGGTCCAATCTCAGCTGTCAACCGGACTAATCTTATTCAATGCCACTAACAGTACTATTTTACTCCACTGATTAGACTCTGTTCGGTGGCTGAGTGGGTCCCGAAATCCCCACTCAAATCCAACTAAAAGACTGAAGGTATTCCGGGTTTGTTGTCAAAATAGTTAGTGGGTCTTTGACTTTTATCCTTCAAGATTTAGGTATCTTACTATTTTTAAATTATTTTAATCCTAACTGTCTGACCAAAGTCTGACTGGAATAAAGAGTAGGAGTTTGATTGGGAGGAATTGGGAACAGTTTGCCATCTTCAGCTACATGTCTCCGATATATATTTTTTTTTCTGTTATGACAAAATGCTACATGGATGAGATAGAATTACAATAGAAATTAAATCTAATATATTTAAAAAGGTAAATTAATTTTTTATTTTTAAGTTCTGGTTATATTTGAGAAACGTTATGTTAGTTTAGATTTATGTATTACCCGGAAAAAAAAAACAAATAACAAAAAAAAAAACTATGACGTGTTAGCGATAATTGGGCCTTAGCCCTCGGCCCGTTGGTAGTCCCATAAAGAAGCCGCAGAATGCGGCTATCTGCCGACGGTGATTGGGCATTGGGATCTTGCACGTTATAGAAACCTTCGTATCTCGGGCGGGAGCCATCTGCCATTTGCCATTGTACTTACTGAATTGGAGAACTCGTTCTCCGTGCCGTGATGACGAGCAGGAATTATCTCTATCGAGGTTTGGGGGAGGAGTTTTCGCCAGTTCGACCCAATGCTTGATTGCAGGTTAGTTTTGTTTTATCTTAGTTGCTTGCCGATTTCAAGTAGGTGCACATCAGTGGATTTTTGAATTGACACATTGGTAACAAAACCTAGTTGATGGTATTTTTTATGCTCCCTCGAGTTCCTCTTCTTCAAAAAGTTATATTGCTTTTTCAACTCACGAGATCCGTTAACTCGAGTGATGATAAGACAAGTTAAAACTTAGCTGGCTCTATCGACTGTATGATCATTCTGACACTCAAGTTAACTAAGGTAACGTTTGGTTTATGGGTTTGGGAATGAGGGAATGGATTCATTCCCAAACCTTGTGTTTGGTTAATGAGAATAGAATCAAGATTTTGGAATGAAATCTAAAAATTTGGATATGGATGAAACTCACCCCCTCTCTTGGGTTTTAATGGAATATGAATGTAATTAAATTTTAAACAAAAACACCCTTAGTATATTTATTTTTTTTAATTTCACACACTCTCTCTCATCATATTTTCTCTCTCCTTATTTTATTATCACATTTCCTCTCTCAAGATACTTTCTCTCTCCTCATTATCTCTCTATATTCTCTCCCATCATACACTCTCTCCTTATTTTCTCTCTCTTCATTCTCTTCTATCACATTTTCTCTCCCATTACACACTTTCTACTTATTTTTTCATCATACTTTCTCTCTCATCGTACTTTCTCTTTCATCATACTTTCTTTCTCCTCAATCTCTCTTAGTATACTCTCTCTCCTCATTTCCTCTCATCACACTTTCTCTATCTTTATTCTCTCTCATTACACACTCTCTCTTTATTTTCTCTAATCACACTTTCTCTCTCCCCAATCTCGCATTTTCTCTCATCACACTTTCTCTCTCTTCATTTTTCTCATCATTCTTTCTCTCTCAACCTATTTTATCTCTCATCATACTTTTTCTCTCCTCACTTTTTCATTTTATCTTATAATACTTTCTCTCTCTTCATTTTTTCATCACTCTTTCTCTCTCAGCATATTTTCTCTCTCCTCAGTCGCTCATTTTCTCTCATCATACTTTCTCTCTCTTCATTTTTTCCCATCACTCTTTCTCTCTCAACCCACGTTCTCTCTCATCATACTTTCTTTCTCATCACTCTTTCATTTTCTCTCATAATACTTTCTCTCTCTTCATTTTTCCCATCACTCTTTCTCTCTCAGCACACTTTCTCTCTCATCAAACTTTTTCTCTTCTCAATCTCTCCTATCATGCACTCTCTTCTCATTTTCTCTGATCATACTTTCTCTCTCTTTATTTTTTTCTCAACACACGTTCTCTCCCATCACACGTTCTCTCTCATCATTTTCTCTCATCATATGTTTCTCTCACATTCAACTTTCTCTCCCATCTAATTTTTTCTCTTATTTTTCTGTAAGGGTAAAAAAGGAAATTTAGGTTCATTCCGATTGAAAATATTTAACTAATCAAATATCATTTTTAAGAATGATACCCAAGCTCATACACATTCCCATTCCATAATACTATAATACTCATTCTCATTCCGATTTCTAGGAGAGAATCAAACGCTCCCTTAAGTTAATCATGCAAAAAAGATAGATTTTCAGGAAGCTAGAAGAGAGGACAAAAATCTTAGTGGAAAAGAGTTGTCTCGCTTACCCAATCATAAAAAAAAATCATTGTGACTGGAACTTACCCCTCTGATGTTTATACAATTGCTCCACATGAGATGCCTTACATTCTCTCATTTCTACTCGTACTTCTAACAACCGTTAGTTGCTTTTCTATTTATCATCCTCATTGTGCAAAAAGGCGGATCCCGCCGCCCAACGGCCCCCTAGGCCTGGCCCCACAGGGATACTAGGAGGAGGTAAATCAACGGTGAATGCTGGCCCGGGTAAAGCGTGGTGTCTCCGGAATTTAACACAGCCGGCCCGGATTATTCATCCAGTGCGCGTCCGTGGACCTTCGACCCTACAACTCATTGTGCAAGGATGCCACACCTTAACCGGTTGATCCAGCCCGCGGGAGCTTTTATTTATCATCCTTACATATTTGGAGGAAGACAAACAAGAGACAAAATCTGACGATCTTACCTTTTTCTCATTCATCAAGTGTCATATGTTCATAAGAACACATCTAGGGATCATATCCAACATCCACTACTCCGTCTACTCTAAAGGTGTCACATACTTCTAAACAAAAGCTTCGAAACTGAGGGTTCGATGGAAGCTAATTCTGGTAGTAGGTGGAAGTTTACAAGATAAATCGGATATCTATTATTGAAAAGGGGGAAAATGATTGTTATTTTTTTTTTTTTGTCTGTTGAAAAGTGGGTATTGATGTTCTGCCAAAGTTGACCTATTACACCATTGGTGGAGTTTGATTGGACATTGTCATATAAGAGGTGGTTCGGAGTCATCGTTAGTAGAGGGCCCAATTTAGGTATTTACTCATTTCTCTGAATGGAAGGAAAAGAAGGTAGTTATTGGATTCCCATAACAGGAGAATTTAAGAATTGCCAATCCTACATAGAAAAACCATTAGATGTGGTTTAAGAAACTTTGAGAGACCTTGGATGTAAACCCTTATTCTTAATTTATGTATGCTTTCATTTAAAGACCAATCTTGAACTTTAAATCATGTTGCAAATACTATCCTTAAGATTTTATTTAATTTGGTATCTAAATTATACATCACAACGACCAAATATCCTATAAAATTAGATAAAACTAATTGTCTATACTTTGTACTGAGTAAAGGAAAGAAGAGCAAGAATATGTTTTCTTTTTCATCCAACTTAATCCTTTTATAGATAATCAAACACATCATGATATTGAAATGACCAAAAGTTACGACTTTTCTTAGAAGTTACAACTTTTCCAAAAATTGTGACTCTTCCTTTAAGTCTTTTCATTTATTTAAAATATCCAACAATCCTTAATCATTTTCAATAATTGAAAAATACTTTATTCATAAATCATAAAATACATCTTGATGATTTGTGCATCAATAATGATTTCTCTCGATTGAACCAATATCTTAGTGATAGTTTCTTATAGTTTATAAACTATTTTGATAGATAAGCTTTGAACTAAAGGTTTATGTAACAAACCACATGAACCATCACACACAGATTTACTTCTTTCCAATTATTATAAACAATATACATTTTGTGTAATGCTACGATCCTTTCATAAATGTATCAAAATTAAAGTCCAAAACTTTAATAGATAATTCAATCTTACATTCGTATAGGCAAGTTCTCAAATTCTCCCATCATTTGTGGTATTTTCTAATACTTGTTAAGAATTACCAAGTTCATCCTCACTTTATTAGCGGAAATTTAAACACTTATCTTTGATATAGTGTTTCAACTTTTGTTACATGTACTTTTTACTACATTAAATCCAAGACTACGCAATGTGATAGCGTTGGATTGAGGTTTCCATTGTTGAAGGTTTATATCATGGACTTCAACCCCATCTCAATAGAGATTCTTTCAACTATATCTCTAGTTAATCCTTTTGTTAAAGGATCAACTCAGTTTTATTTGGATTTAACATAATCTATGGTAATAACTTCACTTTTTTTTCAAGTCCTTAACCATATTATGTCCCCCTTCAATATGTCTTGACTTTCTATTATAGACCTCACTATAAGCCTTGACAATCATACTTGCGCTATCATAACGTATAATTATAGGAGAGATAGACTTTGGCCACATTGGTATCTCATACAACAAGTTTCTTAGTCATTCGGCTTCCTTGCTAGTTGCAACTAAAACTACAAACTTAGTTTCCATGGTAGAGTCAGTTGTACATGTTTGTTGCTTGGATGCCCAGGAAACAACTCCACTACCTAGAGTAAAGATTCAACCACTTGTTGAAGAGTAATCATTTTTATTTGTTATCCAACTAACATCTGAGTATCGTTCAAGTACTAAAGGATCTCCCTTATAGCTTATTGATTGGTGTGCAACTGTCATTTGTGCAAATAAAATTAATTAATTTTTAATCAACTGAACCTCTTAACCTACACTAAAGTAATATAGAAGAGGACCAGATCGTCTCTCACGTGGAACTAATGATATGATATTTGTTTTCAGATAAAATTGAACTAGGTGTTTGTTTTGGGGGTTTCTACACCTAATGCAATAAAGAAAATTCTATTTAACCAGCAATGGTAAACTCATAGTGTATTATCACTCTACGCTATGAATAACACTATAAACAGAAATAACATGTGAGAAATGAAACTAAAATCCTATCTAACTATCGAAGACACACTTGAACTGCATTGTCACCCTACGACACACGAACATCTATCAATAGACATAACATAAAAATATAACAAATAACATAAACATGCATAACAAAAAAAGGCAATAGTAAAACAAGTACAATTAAACTAAACAAATTTAACAATGACTAAACAAAACCTAACTATGTATAATTGATAATCTATATCACATTGTCACACTGTGATACAGAAATAACAATCATGCATAGTGAAACTAACAAAATGCAGCACTAAACAATCAAACATGCATCATAACATAAACATAAGATCAAACACGAAAGTAAACTAACAACTAAACATAAAACATTCAACAGGAAAGTAAACTAAATTATCTAAACCACTCTTCCACGATCAACTCTAATCGACCACCCTTCACCGTCACACGAAAGGCCCAGATCTGGAACTCCTAGAGCGGCAGCAAGAGCCTCTGAACTACAACTCCCCACAGCACAACCCATATGAAGTTGACAATTTAGATGGATAAGGAACAACTCAGATTTACATCACCGACAACAGACCAACTCAAAATTCTAGCACAACAGGAACCAAAGTTGGATTTGCTCTGTCAGAATTATGATGAAGGAACAATGAGGTTGGTGAAGCTTCTGCCGGACAAGGATGCAAGCACTGAGTTTGAGGAGTCTTCTACTTCCGCAATACCGTTCACAGGGGAAACACTTGCACTTAGTGATGGATTCAGAAAGGCTTCAGCCAGAGAAGATGAAGATAGTCGGCTTCCTCCTTAGAATCTTCTGCTTTCGCAACGCCATCCACTGAGGAAGGGGTGGAAAAGGGGTTCCTTGCCAGAGAAGAATGCTCCGCCGTCAAGAAAGCCCTAATTAGGAGTCGCCGCCTTTTGTCGAGAATCGGGAAATGAGAGGGACTCACTGTGCCAGTGCAGAACTACTCTGCCGGAGATGATGAACACTAGTAGAAGTCATCATTCATAGGATTCGCCGGCGTTGTCATCAGTCACTGACTTGAATAGATCGGAGAAGAGGAGCTTGGGGGTGTCGGTCATGCGGGAGAGGAAAAAGAAACGTGAATAATGAAGAGGAGAAGAAAACCCTAGCCCAATTGTTTATTGTTCCTCCGCTTGAATAAAAGGAAATGAAGGGTTTTCCTCCTTCAATCTGAGTCGTCCATTTTAACGAGGAAAATAGATAAAGATCTGACCGTCAGACCATGAGATGAGCGATTTAGATCATTTGAAGTTAAAATTGAGACTAATTTAATCAAACATTCCATGTAGCTCCGGATCTGGGTGGAGGGCTGGATGACTAGATCTGAGTGAAGGAACACGATCTCTTTACATCTAGATCAACGATTTATATTGATTCAACTTAATCTCCTCCATTTGACCTCCAAACCAAGCCATATTCGATCCGACTCGACCATAATCCATGACTTTTTAGATTTCCTACAAAATCACAATAAAAACATAAGATTTAGTTCCACAATTGTAAGAAATTTATAATTAAGTTCAAAATAAATTTCTACTCATAAATCATGATATAAATACAAATTTATCATCCGAGAAGGTAAAAATGCCCACATCAATTACCCTAAACTAAACTTTTAACTTAAATTTTACATTTTGCATTAAAAAAACATCCGCATCAGGTACCCTACTCATTCCCTAAATATACATTTTATGAATAGTAATTTTTTTAATTTAGGGAATGGAATCTATTCCCTAAATATTAAAATACTATTTCTCTCTCCTCCCTTTAATAATAAAAAATTTCTCTCTCCTTCCTCTAATAATAAAAATTTCTCTCTCCTCTATCTCTTTCCTCCATCTAATAATAAAAAATATGAAGGAAAGAGAAAAAATAATATAAAAAATAAATATATGGTAAATTATAGGGAAACTGATGTATCATATGATGAAAAATGGATATCTAAATTTAATAAAGTAGTTCTTTTACCCTAAATTTTAGATTTTGGATGAGGATACTGATGTGGATGGTCTAAGAGCCAAAATAATAGATAAAAAAGCTAGTTATCAACTCCTCCATTGTTATTCTTCCATGTCTTGTGCAAATGAATAAAACGAGAAAGATAACTAAAGATGTATTCATATACAATTCTCAATCATGCTTAGAAAATAGTGAAAAGAAAGTTATCTATAATTGCCAAATTCAAATGACTCAAGCAATCATGGATTCAATTCATACATTGATTAACAAACATGATAGCTTCAATGTATAATAGATAAACTGAGAATGATGACAAAATAAATCTCACAAGGTAAATGATGATGACTCTCCTTTTATATTCATGCAATAGTGGAGCTCACTCATGCTACTTATGATTTATGTACTACCATATGCTTGCTTATTTTCTACTCTTCACCACTATCATATACATGAGAATGCACAATAAAATAATGAAGGCATTATTTGAAATATAAGGGAAACATGAATAAAAGCAAATGATAGTGTGTAAGAAGAAATGAGGAAGATAAAGTAAAGTAATGTGGAAGATATGGGCATAATGGAATATTACATAGATGAGTGTAAGAAAAAACATTACCCCAAAAGTAATACATCAAGACTTCCAAGCTAGCTTTCAACAACTCAATAAACAAGTAAACAACCACTACTATATATTTTCAATAAAATCTACTCATGATATACAATAAAATCTACATATTGCTACAATAGAGATTGTCTCTCTCAAAAATTATATCACAAAGGAGTATAAAATGACATATCATGTCCAAAGCATTTCGTTTTTTCTTTTGTTTTTTTTTCTTTTCCTTACGTTTATGTTCTTTCCCTCTTTTTTTTTTGTTTTTCGTTTTCTAATTTGATTTTTTTTCATTTTCTTCTTTTTTTTTTCATTTTTTTCTTTTAACATGTCAGGCACTTTCCTACCCATCAATAATAGCTCTACTAAAAATGATAAAGAGAATGGTTCACCTATGGTGATCAAGCATGACTTACTTATACTTTCCCCTAAATTCTACTAAGCTATTTCTCTCTCACACACTTAAACTTTTGTTCATCCCGAGCAAAATACTCATTCTAAATTATCCACATCTAAATGTGTAAGAAAGTGAAATAAATGGAAGAGAGAAAGAATGACATGACCAAAGATAAGGGAATTATTCAAGTAACATGTGATAATAAAAAAGATGAATAAAAGCAAGTGAGATAGCCTTCATAAAAATCATGCAATCTTCTGATAATATGGTCTTGAAAGAATTAAGCAAGTTCTAGAGTAACGTTAATCATAGATGCATCACACATAAATGGGAATAATAGGATTAGAAAATCCTCACTAGGTATATAAAAATTAGCATCTCAATCTACCAACATGAAATTCATCACCAAGTTGTAATCATATGTAATCCAAGAATCCAATTATGACAATACATCTCCAACTTGACAATTAAATTTAACTCACTTTTACAATTTCTAAAATGATAAAAAGAATGCATAGGAAATTTATTATGAAAACCGATAAGACAAACTAAAAATGAACTACCAAGCAGAAGCGAACAATGTAAAGAAATATATACAAGCGGAAAGAAAAGAAAAAGTGAGATGGAACAGACACCCTTGAAATTCTGGTGGTCGAAGTTGATTCAGTTCTCTAAGCCATGATGGAAGTGGAATGATTGTAAGTGAAGTGAGGTCCTCTTCCCTCACCACCGTCTCCTTAAAAATTTTCTTTGGTAGTCAAAGACGGTTCAATTGGAGTGTCCACTCTAGAAGCTTCATTATTGCATACAGAGTTATTGCATACAGAGTTATGACCTTCTTCAAATACTAGAATGCATCCTTCCGTGATTGACTGTGAATGAAATGTCTGTAGAAATCCTATGTACTAAAAAGAGGATGCAATTCTTATATGCATGATGTGTGAGATGAGCTAGAAATAATCTCAATATTAACAGAGCATGAATCGAAAGATGTGTCACATCTAATAAAAGTAGAATGAATTACCTCCATGGAATTTTCTAAACATTATAAAGAAATATCGACCTTACCATACTGAAAGGTACTTGGAGGGTCTAAAACATTAAATATCGACCTTACCATACTAAAAGGTGCTTTGGATCAGGAAGTCGTACAATCAATGGAAGTGATTCTTGGGTCTCTCCTACACTTCCATTGTTAATAATTAGAATAACAGGCTCGACTGACTCAGGAGGTAGTGTAATCAAAGGAAACAATTCTTAGGGCTTTGTCTTCACAACATTAGTTCCTACACTTCCATACTTATCATCATCACCTGCAACATTAAGAATATTTAGAACAGCAATATCATCAACAATAACATTATCAGGATTAACTATAACATCAGATATAAAAAACTAGAAGAGTCATGTAAAGTAACTGAAATAAGGTCAGGAATAGCTCAAACTCTACAATCCATCTCCTTGGAAATTAATGAGGTATGTTGATCTGATAGCAACTGTAACTGTGTTGATGAATGTGTTCTTGGATGGAATTGGATTTCTTGTTGTTGCAAAAATTGTTGTGACTACTCCCTAAAATCCTGCTCAGGCTACTGATACTGAAAATGAGGTTGGTAGTACTAGAGCCACTCAGAAGTCCCTTGTTATGCATTCCCATACTTGAATCCTGCAATTGAATTGTACCTGTCCTGCTAATGAAGTTGATAATACTGGGGATCAGGCTGATGATAATGGATCCTGATCGAGAATACACTGACAAAGGAATGAACATCTTTGGTAATCATCGGTCTAGTCTCATACTGCTGATAATTTGCTGTCATAATCTCAATAAGTTCTCTGGCCTAAGCAAATGTCTTATTAACTAGAGCTACTCCACTAACTGCATCAACCATACTCCTGTCTATGGGAAGCAATCCCTCGTAGAAGTACATAATTAGTAGTTGATCGCTTATCTGTGCTGAGGGCAACTATCAACAAATTCTTTAAATCTCTCCCAAGATTCTTGAAACGGTTCTCTTGTGGATTACTGAACTCCGCAAATACTCCCTCTAAATAACTACAATCCTAGAAGTAGGAAAGAACCTCACCAGAAATAATTTCTTTATCTCAAACCAACTGGTGATAGAGTTGGGTGGGAGATACTACTACAACCAACTTTTGATGAATCTGCTAGTGAGAATGGAAATGTTCTAAGTCTAACATCATCTCTTGATATACCATATGGGTTCTATGTAAAGGATACCATATCCAATTCTTGTAGACGTCTATTGGGATCCTGATTACTAGAAAGTCCATGAAACATTGGTAATAGATGAACGATTTTTCATAACTCAAAGTCTACCTTCAAATCAGAATATCTAATGCAGAATAAATCATCTGACAAAACTAGTATCTAAAGCTCTCCAAGAGTCTTTTCAGTATTGTTCTCCATTTTGCTTAACAAATCTAAGGTCTTGATCACACTGAAATACTAAAACTGCTAATGGCATACAAGAGATTTCCTGGTCTTACCTGAAACACTCATGCAAATATAATTAAAAGACATAGGAAAATATACAGGATAAAATGCACACATACATGAAATAAATAATTAATCCCTAACAACATTTTGAATTTTTTGCAAACACCAAAGAAATAGAAATAAGAGAGAATAAAATTGAAAAGAATGAAATGCAAAATATTGAAAAACTAAAATGGTGGTCTAAATGATGAAATGTGACCAAAATAGGTCTTATTCATGGTGTAGCTATTAGTATTCTCCCCTTGCCCTTTTCCTCCAACCTAAAAAGTTCAAGAGCAAAAAGGGAGATACTAACAATTACATCGAAAGAAAAATAAAATAACAAAGCAAAAAAGTAAGAACAAAATAAAGATAAAACTTATTTACAGTCTAAAAACAAACGAACACTACTAAGTTTCCCAGCAACGATGCTAAAATTTGATTAGGTCGCAACTGCCATTTGCGCAGATCAAATTAATTAATTTTTAATCTACCGAACACCTTAACATATACTAAGGAAGTATAGTAGAAAACCGGGTCATCTCTCACACGGAACTAATGATAGGACGTTTGTTTTCAGACAAAATCGAATCAGGGGTTTGTTTTGGGGGTTTCTACACCTAATGCAATAAAGGAAATCCTATTTATCCAACAATGGTAAACCCATAGCGCACTGTCACTCTACGCTATGAATAACACCGTAAACAAAAATAGTATATGAAAAATGGAACTAAAATCATATCTAACTATTGAAGACACACTTAAACCGCATTGTCACCCTATGACATAAGAACATCTATCAATAGGCATAACATAAAAACATAACAAATAGCACAAACATGCATAAAGAAAAAAACAATAGTAAAACAAGTGCAATTAAATTAAACAAACTTAATAGCGATTAAACAAAACCTAACTATGCATAATTGATAACCTATATAACATTGTCACACTACGATATAGAAGTAACAATCATGCATAGTGAAACTAACAAAATGCAACACTAAAAAATCAAACATGCATCATAACATAAACATAAGATCGAACATGAAAGTAAACTAACAACTAAACTTGAAACATTCAACAGGAAAGTAAACTAAACTATCCAAACCACTCTTCCATGATCAACTCCAATCTACTACCCTTTGCCATCACACGAAAGACCCGGATCTGGAACTCCCAGAGCTGGTGGACAGCAACACATCTGACAGAGCCTCTGAACTATAGCTCCCCACAACATAACCCATATGAAGTTGACAATTTAGATGGATAGGGAACAACTCAGATTTGCATCACGAACAACGGACCAACTCAAAATTCTAGCACAACATAAACCAAAGTCGGATTTACTCTGCCGGAATTGTGATGAAGGAATAGTGAGGCTGGTGAAGCTTCTGCCGGAGAAGGATGCAAGCACTGAGTTTGAGGAGTCTTCTGCTTCCGCAACACAGTCTGTAGGGGAAACACCTGGCACTCAGTGATGGATTCAAAAAGGCTTCAGCTAGAGAAGATGAAGATAGTCGACTTCCTCCTTGGAATCTTTTGCTTTCACAACGCCATCCACAGAAGAACATCCACTAAGGAAGGGGTGGAAAAGGGGTATCTTGCCAGAGAAGAATGCTCCGCCATCAAGAAAGCCCAAATTAGGAGCTGCCACCTTTTGTCGAGAATCAGGAAATGAGAGGGACTCGCTTTGTCGGCGCAGAATTGCTCCGCCAGAGCAGATGAACCCTAGCTGAAGTCATCGTTCACATGAGTCGCCAGCGTTGTCATCCGTCATCGAATTGAGTAGATCGGAGAAGAGGAGCTTGGGGGCGTTAGGCGTGCGAGGGAGGAAAAAAAACGCGAACAGTGAAGAGGAGAAGAAAACCCAAACCCAATTGTCCACTGTTCCTCCACTTGAATAAAAGGAAATGAAGGGTTTTCCTCCTTCAATTTGAGTCATCCATTTTGATGAGGAAGATAGATGAAGATCTTGTTGGTGCAATCGACCTCTAGAGTTTTGATGTTTGACAATATACCTAAGTTTGGTCAATTTGACCAAGGGTTGATTCAAACAGGATTTGATATTTGGAAGAGAGAAGTCTAGTCAGGACTAGATGACTAGCAAAGGTAATTCCTAACCAAAGGATAGGCAGGTGAGAAGTCTACTGAGTGACTTGTAACGACCCGCCTTCTACTAACTAAGCTGTAAGGCCGATCGTCACATTATGCTGTGCTAACTAATCCATGACCATCATTAAATCTAAGTGCGGAAGCTGTACTAATTAAAATTTTTACTAAACTATTATCATTTCTTGGTTCTACATGTACTAAGGGTGTAATCTAAGCTATTCATGACATCTATTACATCCCCCAACGGTCAAGGAACTTAACTAAGGGTTTCTAGCTAATATAAGGCCTCCCAATCGATCCACCGATCGATTAGAATGGTCAAATCGATCCGGAGATCGATTCAGAGGGCTACTGTATCTGGGACGTGGGTTGGATGGATCCAGTGATCGATCCAGCACGCTACTGTGCTCGGGCAATATTCTGGATCGATCGGCTGATCGATCCAGACTGGCCAATCGATCCAGTGATCGATCCCAGAGCCTTCTGTTCACGACAGAACTTGCTGGATCGATCAGCTGATCAATCTAGAGGCCGACTATTCGTGAGTCCAATTGCCCAGTCGATCCTTCGATCGATTGGAAACTCTCGAATCGATCAGTTGATCGATTCGAGTTTCTGATTTCGTGCCAAAGGCCTGATTTCAGCACTTGTTCGTGCCAAAGTTACTTATAACTATTCTAAACCAAATACAAAACATTCTAACATCATAAAATAGTGTTCTAACATAATAGAATGCATGATTAACTAGTTCATAACATTTAACTTACGAAGGTGCAAAATAACCAAAATGCTGAAAAGTTCTAATGCTTAAACAAGCTTGCTGAAATTCCCTAAGATCTTTATTCCAAGTTCCATCCACACACATCTTCATCGCATTGCCCTCCAGCCTCCGCTAGTCCATCTTTCCCTTATCTTTATCTGCAGTATAAGGAAAAAGTATATGTAAGCTTTCGCTTAGTAAGAAATCATCTACCTCACAAAAACATGCATTCGATGCAATATGCTTTTAAAACATGCTATTTGAAATACGTACTGATTAGACTAAACATGGCATGCTATCATACATAGAGATCAGAGCTAGTCATGGCATACTATCATCTAAAGCATGTGTAACATGAAATGAACGTAAAGCTATCATACATAGTCATAAGAGTGAGCTGAGCTGAAGCATGAACTGAGCTAAACTAAACTAAGCTAATACTGAATTTAAACTGTATACACAACTGATTTGTGAGAGTTTAAAAACTATACATATAATAGATGAAAATATATAATCATGCTGCTAATGGGCCCGACAACTGTACGTGCTATGCGCGCATCCCTAACTAGACCCGGGTTTACAAGTCCCGAATTTAGTAGGGCTACTAGGTTATCTAAACCTAGGGACGACTGTGGGAGCCCAACCCAATGGATATCTAATCCAGTACAGTTGCACTGAAAAGTAAAATACTGAACATAAGCTAATAAATCCTTGTCTTACTTTTACTAGGTTGTCTAAACCTAGAACTAGGTTATCTAAACCTAGAGGCGACTGTGGGAGCCCACCCATTGGACATCTAGTCCTGTAAAAACTGGAGCAAGGCTAAATAAGTATAAAATGCTTCTATTGCATTTATCTAAGTTACTAAAAATTCCTAAGTTGCATTTTTCTGTGCTAACCATTTAATCGAACACTTGGTATGCGCTAATTCGCATCCTCTGTGTCAATAGTCTACATATTACTAAACTAAGACATGGAATTCACACGAAAGCTACTTATACTGCAGGTGAGGGGTTTCTTACCTCCTGTTCGGATTTTCTTACGATTCTAATCGCTAGATTTCCGGAGGAGACGATCCTTTCGACGATCTTCTCGCGTCTATGCGTTCCTCTCGCGGAGGGGAACGTTCTCGTGCTGGAGTCGTCGCCGGAAGGTGCTCCTATGGTCCCTTGGAACGAGACCCTAGCTTCCTTGTGGTTGGCGCCGAGAGAAGAAAAAAAGGGAGAGGTGGCGTCGGTGAGGGTTTGAGGAGAAGAAATCCCGATCAAAAATAAAACCCCACTTAATAATTTCCTATTTATATTAAGTGGTAATTTCGGCCCAACTTGAATATAAATTTAATTGTTTCCCTTTCCTTTCAGCACGGCCCTGCTGGGTTCACCCGGTTACTAAAGCTATCTATAAGTCGTAGGACCCAATAGCTCTCGGCTTCAATTCCCGTGTAGGCTATTTTCGTTTTCTATTTATTTTTGCTACTTTCGCTATTCTAATAATTTCATAAAAATATTCTAAAATTCCATAAAAATCGTAGAATATTTCTAAAATAATTTTGAGAATTTTCGGGCGTTACAGACTAGTTCTAGCTAGAGGTTAGGCAAAGTGGAAGTCCTAGTGAGTGAAGCCAGACCCTAGTGAGTGAAGCTAGGTGATGGAAGTCCTGGTGAGTGAAGTCGGGTCCTGGTGAGTGAAGCTAGGTAGTGGAAGTCTTGGTGAGTGAAGTCGGGCCCTAGTGAGTTAAGCTAGGTGGTGAAAATCTTGGTGAGTGAAGCCAGGTCCTAGTGAGTGAAGCTTGGTAGTGGAAGTTCTGGTGAGTGAAGCCGGGCCCTAGTGAGTGAATCTAGGTAGTGGAAGTCCTGGTGAGTGAAGTCAGACAATGGAAGTCTTAGTGAGTAAAGTTGGGCAGCCCTAGGAGAGGTAACCCTTGGTTACCTGTTAACACTGTCTTACTTTACTGTTTTATCTATTGTCTTAACTCAATGTTGCAGGGAAGTCCAGCTAAGTCAACGGACCGATCGGATAGCTGACATGAAGTCCAGACAGGTCGATGGACTGATCGGATGTCTAGCAAGATGGTAAGTTAAGGTAAGTCATTGGAGGAGAGTGACTTTATGAGGATGTGTTCCCCATTTGAGGGAACAATAGATGTTGTTCCAACTTAGATCCATTTGGAAAATCTAAGTTGAAATCTTGATTAGATTCTGGTCTCAAGAAGACAGAATTTAATTACTACTCTACTTGTTATACTGTGCTAATTTTGTTTTGCAGGGTAGTATAATTTTTTTTACCTCGGACTAACTTGCAGGAAAATAAGTCTGTTGGAAAATTGGGTCCGGGCGCCAAGAGGGGATCCGGGCGCTCGGAGCTAGTCCGGGCGCTCTGAATGCCAAAAGTTATCTCATCGCCAACTTGGAGTACGCTGATTGGATAGGCTGACGTTACAGTCCAGGTGTCCGGAAGGGATCCAGGCGCCTAGAACTGCCTATATAAGCAGCCTTCACCAGGAGCATAGGACAACAACTTTCTTCTGCAATTGCCTTCTTGCGCGCTGCTCCAAAAATGCTCCTGCGACGCTGTGAAGCTTCTCCGACAACCTGTGACTCTGATTTTTATTTCCCTTGTTGTCGGTAACTTTATATTTCTTATACTCATCGTGTAATCCTTTTTGCGAACTATTAGTGGATTGCCCAATGAAAGCACTCGACGAGTGTGGGCCTTGGAGTAGGAGTCGACAAAGGCTCCGAATCAAGTAAAACTTGGTTTGTTAGCATTGTTCTTATTTTTCTCTTCCGTTGTGTACTCGATTTAATTCTCAATTTTCGACGATCGCTATTCACCCCCCCCCCCTAGTGTTCTTTCCGATCCAATAGATCTGGCCCTCAAATCATGAGATGAGTGGTTTAGATCATTTGATGTTAAAATTGAGACTGATTTGATTATGGTTCATGTAGCTCTAGATATGGATGGAGGGATGGATGGCAAGATCTGAGTGAAGGAACAAGATCTCTCTAGATCTTGATTAACGGTTTATATTGATTCAACTTGATCTCCTCCATTTGACCTCCAAATCGAGCCAAATTCAATCTGACTTGACCGTAATCCATGGCTTTTTGAATTTCCTACAAAACCACAATAAAAATATGATATTTAATTCTACATTTATTAAAAATTTATAATTAAGTCAAAAATAAATTTCTACTCATAAATTATGATATAAACACCACATTTATCATACGAGAAGGTAAAAATGTCAAGTCCAAGAGCCAAAATAATAGATAAAAATGCTAGTTATCACTTATACTATAATTTATTGTGTTCTTGAGATATCTCAGAATTTTGGTAACACCTAACAAATGTTATTTGCTGGGATTACTTGTATACCTACTTAACACCCCTATTGCATAAGGAATATCCGAATGTGTATAAGTCATGGCATACATCAAACTTCCTATCACTTGTGAATATTCCAACTGTGATACTGTCGAACCCTCATTCTTGACATGGTCAATTTTAGGGTCCAAGGGAGTTAAAGTCGGCTTACAATCATAGTGATTGAATCTTTTGAGAACCTTCTCAATATAATGAGACTGTAAGAGTAGGATTGATCCTTATTCTCTTTTGATCTTTATGCCTAGGATGATATCGGCTTCTCCCATATCTTTCATATCAAACTTACTTGATAGCAACTTTTTTGTTTCTAAGACTTGTTCTAAGTTTGGACCAAAGATCAATATGTCATCCACATACAAACATATTATGACATCTTTACCATTTGAATACTTGCTACATATATATTTATCTGATTCATTGATTTTGAATCCACTAGCAATTATTACTTGATCAAATTTTTGATGTCATTGCTTTGGAGCATGTTTAAGTCCATACAATGACTTCACAAGTTTACACACATTGTGCTCTTGTCCAGTTATCACAAACCTTCCGGGTTGTTTCATATACACCTCTTCATCTAACTCACTATTCAAAAATGTAGTTTTAATATCCATTTGGTGGATTAACCATTTTTGGATTGATGCAGTTGCAAATATTACCCTTTTGGTAGCTATGCTTATAACTGGTGAGTATGTATCATAATAATCAAGACTCTATTTTTGAGTATAGCCTTTGGCTACCAATCTAACCTTGTATTTGTCTACAGTTCTGTCAACTTTCAATTTCTTTTTAAAAATCCATTTACAAGCCACTGGCTTGGAACCGGAAGGAAAATTCATTAGAATCCAAGTATTGTTTAACAATATTGAGTCTTGATCATGTCTGAAAGTCGAAGAGACGAAAAGATGGGGATGTGGCGCTCACGCTGACCTCCTGTGGATTTCGCACGGACCTGCAACATAGACTACGTCAGTGCCGAGCCAGGGAATGTTGGTTGCTACTCGGAAAACCTAGAGGTTCCATTGTACAAAAATTTTGTACAAAGGTCTGAACCTTTTCCTAGCTACCATGTGTTCTTTTAAATTAAATTTTGAATCGCCTGCGACGAGTTCACGTTCGATCTCCTGCGGAACTTAACACGTTCGATCCAAATCACCTTAAGTTATTAATTCCATTAAATATTAATTTCCATAATTGGTTCCCAGTACTGACGTGGCGAGGCACATGGCCTTCTTGGATATGGGAGCAACCACCACCGACTAGACAAAACCTTTTATGGAAAGCTAATATTTAATTTCCTAAAATAACTTTAGGTTAACCGAAAGGAACAATCAAATCACAAGGAAAAATAAATCAAAAGAACACAACATCGAAAAACATATTCGAAATACTAGAATCGTAAGTCTCTTGTAGTTGGTATTATTTCCAAAAATAACTAGTATGATGCGGAAAGAAAAATTACTAGTTATACCTTTTAGAAAGACCTCTTGATCTTCTACCGTATTCCTCTTCTAACCTCGGACGTTGTGTGGGCAACGATCTTCCAAGATGAGAAACCACCAAACACCTTCTTCTCCTCCTAGCTAGGTTCGGCCAAAACAAGAAAGCTTCACCAAGGAAGAAGAAAAAAACACCAACCAAGCTCCAAGGGATGCAAGCTTTCTCTCCTTCTTCTTCTTCTTCTTCTCCAAGTAGTATCCGGCCATCACAAGAGCTCCAAGAGAGATGAAGAATTTGGCCACCACAAAGAGGAAGAAAGAAAGAGAGGATGGCCGGCCACAACACCAAGGAAAAAAGGGAGAGAACAATAGAAGTTATATCCCATGAAGGCACCCCTACCCCTTCTTTTATATTCCTTGGCTTTGGCAAATAAGGAAATTTATTTATAATAAAATTTCCTTAACTTTCCTTAACAATAATTAATTAAGAAAAATTTAATAAAATTTCTTAATCAATTAATCATGGTCGGCCACCTCAAATAGAAAAATTAGGAGAGTTTCAATAAATAATTAAAACTTCCTTATTTGTCTTTGGAAATTTAAAAAAAATAAAATTTCCCTTTATAATCCCTTCATGGTTGATAAAAAGAAATTTCTATAATTTTAATTTTTCAACATGTGAATAATTTTTAAAGAGAAAATAAAATATCTTTCCAATCTACAAATAAGGAAAGAGATCTAATCTCTTTCTTTAATCTTTTGTAGATCCTTTTAAGAGAGATATTTTAATTTTAATTCTCTTTAATAAACTATATCTTCCACATAATAAAAATTAAAATTAAAATTCTTTTTAATTTAATTATGGCCGGCCCTCACTAGCTTGGGTTCAAGCTAGGGCCGGCCACCCATAAACCAAGCTTAGGCCGACCCCCTTTAGGTGGGTATAGAAGGTGGGTATAGTACTCTATAAATAAGAGGCTACGATAGGGACCGAGAGGAGGAATTGGTTTTGGTCTCCCGATAAAATTAAGCATCCCGTGTTTGCCCCGAACACACAACTTAATTTTATCAATAATAATTCATTCCACTAGAGAACTATTATTGAACTACCGCACCAATCCCAAATTACATTTTTGGGCTCCTTCTTATTATGAGTGTATTAGTCTCCCTGTGTTTAAGATATCAAATGTCCACTAATTAAGTGAGTTACTGACAACTCATTTAATTAATATCTTAGTCCAAGAATAGTACCACTCAACCTTATCGTCATGTCGGACTAAGTCCACCTGCAGGGTTTAACATGACAATCCTTATGGGCTCCTCTTGGGGACATTATCAACCTAGTATCTCTAGGACACAGTTTCCTTCTATAATCAACAACACACACTATAAGTGATATTATTTCCCAACTTATCGGGTTTATTGATTCATCAAATTAAATCTCACCCATTGATAAATTAAAGAAATAAATATCAAATATATGTGCTTGTTATTATATTAGGATTAAGAGCACACACTTCCATAATAACTAAGGTATTTGTTCCTTTATAAAGTCAGTATAAAAGAAACAACCTCAAATGGTCCTACTCAATACACTCTGGGTGTACTAGTGTAATTATATAGTCAAGATAAACTAATACCTAATTACACTACGACCTTCTAATGGTTTGTTCCTTTCCATTTTGGTCGTGAGCTACTGTTTATAATTTATAAGGTACTGATAACATCATCTTCTGCATGTGACACCACATACTATGTTATCTACAATATAAATTAATTGAACAAATGTAGATAAATTGACCAAATGTGATTCTTTATTTAACATAAATGTTTACAAAAGCTTAGGCTTTCAGTATACACTCCAACAGAGGTCCCCGGCGTTGATCCTCCGATGCTTAAGTCAGTCACCGGCGATGAAGTGGAAGCGGAGCAATAAGAAGACTGTAGCACAAATAGTGAATATCGCATATCTCCATCGATGTTTGGACCCCCCTTTATATAGAACTCCGGTAGCGCATGTGCACGCTTCCCAAAGTAAGCACACTTCTCAAAGCATTCCCTGAAAAGACTTGTCAGTAAAGTGTCCCTAACATAGTACCTAAATAGGCCGAGTATATCTTTGAAATGACAGTGGAAGCTTCCGCCGTACGATCTTCTGACAGCCCATGCCCGGTGTCGACGACACTAACTCCCAAAAGGATATCACTGGATATCATCAGGAGCGTACTGCTAGGCCGTGCGGGTTGGCTGCTCGGCTTGAATTCCGCTATCCTGGTGCCCCGTCTGGTCGGCCAGAACCTCGCTGTTCCTCCGTATGTGTCTGCTCGACCAAAGGTCCACTGTGTTACTGCCAAAGTCTATTTCATCATTGATTATCTCTTTCCAAAATGATGCATCTTGTGATTTCACAACTTCATCATATGTTCTAGGATCATCTTCTGTATTAAAACAGAAGGCTATTTTGTTACTTAGTTCATATCTTGTGCATTCAACAAGATAAGTACTAAATTCTAAACCAAATGATTTGGCCTTCCTTGCCCTTTTGCTTCTTCATAGCTCAATGACTTCATTTTGGTCATTTGAGTTAGCAGCATCATCATTTCTCAAGTCATTATTGTTTATATACTTGGAAATGGAATTGAATCTTTGCTCATCAAAGATTGCCTCTCTTGATTCTACGATCGTGTTGATTCCTATAGAATCATTGTGTTCAATTACCATGAATCTATAGGCTTTGCTATTTTGTGCATAGTCTATAAAGATGCACTCTACACCTCTTCCTCCCAATTTTCTCTAATTGGGTTCAGGAAGCCTCACAATGACTCTATAGACTTATGCTCTTAAGTGTTTGAGGTTAGACTTCCTTTTGTTCCAAAGTTCATAAGGGATTATTGAACTTCTTTTATTAGGTATTCTATTGAGTATATAACAAACTGTAAGTACAGCTTCACCCCAAAATCCTTGACTAAGTCTTGCATTAGTCATCATGGAATTGACCATTTCCATTAACACCCTATTTTTTCTTTCGACCACACTATTTTGTTGTGGTGTATAAGAAGGTGCAGTTAATTCATTTTTGATACCGGTTGACTCAAAAAAATCTTTATCATAATATTCCTCACCTCTATCAGTCCTTAAACTTTTTATAGAGATGTTACTTGCAAGTTCAACTTCTTATTTATAAGACTTGAACATTTGATCTTTAAAGTGCAACAAATAAACATAACAAAATATTATGCAATCATTTATAAATGTTACAAAATATTTGTTTCCTCCTAAAGTTGGAGTTGCATGCAAATCACATAAATCACTATGCACCAATTCCAACTTATTGGATTTCCTTTCAATTTGTGAAAAAGACATTCTGGTTATTTTATTAAGCATACAAATGTTGCATTTTTCATTATCATTTTGTGCACATTTAGTCAAAAAATCTAATTTAATCATGTCACAGATTCTTTTGCAATAAACATGGCCTAATCTAGAATGCCATAAAACAGTTAAAGACTCAGTCAAGTAAACAAAGGATGCATTTTTATTGATAGACATAACATTTAGCTTAAACATGTCATTACAAATATAAGCCTTCCCAACAAACATCCCACAGAAAGCACAAACTTATCAACCTCAAAAATTAGTTTGAACCCAAACTTGTTCAAAAGACTACTCGATACAAGATTTTTCCTAACTTCATGAACAAACAACACATTGGTTAAAGTTATAACTTTTTCCAAAGTAAATTTTAGATCCATCTCCCCTATGCCCTTGATGGGTACTGTTGAGGAGTTCCCCGTGTAGACAATGAAGTTTGGATCTTCAATTTCATTCAAGGACTTGGAGAAGCCCTTATTCTTGCATATGTAACGGGTGACCCCTGAGTCAACCCACCAGGTGAATTCTTCATCAACCATGTTGATTTCAGTGATCATGACTACAAGTGTCTTCTCATCATTGCCTTTGTTGTGGAAGTTTGGAGCATTTCCATTCTTGTTGAGAAGACGACACTCATACTTGTAGTGTCCCTCCTCCTTACAATGATAGCACTTGCCTTTCTTTTTCTTGATTTTTTCCATTGTCCTTGCCATAGAAAGTTTTCTTCTTAAATTTGCTATTTTAGCTTTCTTTTATGACATTCACCTTGGTGGTTTGCTCCTTGCCTTTGTCATCCTCCTTTGATTGGGGGATTTTCTGCTTTCTCAATTCTTATTTAATATGAAGAGAGTTAGATAGACTTTCAAGTGAGATCTCTTTTTTTTTTTTATGCTAGAGATTTCTCTTAAAGTCTTTCCAAGAGGGAGAAAGTTTATCAATCAAAGCACTAACAATTATTGTCTCATCCATAACCAAATTGTGTTGAGAAAAATGGTTTAGCATTCTTTTCAATTTAGTGAATTGTTGCATGATGGGCCTATTGTCCATCATTTGATATTTGAAGAATGTTGAGACAAAAAATTTCTTATTTGTGGAGTCTTCTCTCATGTACCTTGCCTTAAGTTTTTCTCATAGCTCCTTGGTGGTTCCTACCGTATGGTAGATGCCAAATATGTTGTCCCCCATGGCGTTGAGGATGTGACCTTTACATATTTCATTGTCTGTCTCCCACTTCTGTTTTACACAGAGCTTGTCTAATATCTCCTCCTCGTTTTCATGCATTGGCTTTGGGGTGTTGAGCACATAAACTACCTTTAGGGCCACCAAGAGGAAATGAACGCTCTTCTTCCAACAGATGAAGTTGTCGGCATCAAACTTAGCTTGTCAAGCTTAACTATACTAGATGTTAGGTCTTTCACAACAGTACTAGCCATTTTGGGTGGTAGCTATTGGTACTCCGTGGTAGTTTTAATGTGATCAACCAACTCAAGTTAGGTTCTGTTAGTATTTAACCCTTGTGTATAAGTGCATAGGAGTTTAGGAACACAAGAAGTCGAGCGGAAGGTGTAGCTAGCGAGAAGGATGGCACGGGAAAGGAGCCGACGGGCTCGGTGCATCCGAGGGACGAGGTGCTGCGGAAGAGTACACCGATGGACGAGAAGGACGTACACAACGTTCGAGGAACGAGAAGCTGAAACGAAAGCCTGCTCGAGGTGAAGGGTAGAAATTGGGTTTAGGTGAGCTCTATTTTGGTTGGCCGAAATCACCCAGGCGATCGGAGTAGAGGAAGAGCTAAAATGGAGCTACGGAGCTGCTAGAGGCGCCTTTAACAGGAGTTGAAGGCGCCTCCACGACCTTCAGGCAGAAGGCACCTTCAGTTGGGCTGAAGGCACCTTCAACTAGCCATGGAAGGTGCCTTCGACCAGGTAGATTTTACTTTTGGCAGTGGATAAACTTTTATCCACTGTGCCTCACTAGGCGCCTTCCAGCTTTATGGATTACACCTTCCAGCCACGGATAAGATTTTCGGGGCTATAAAAAAATCCATGGACCTAGGAAATAGGTAAGAACTACTATATTAATTTCCTAGCTACTTTCTGAGCTTCAAACGAGTGTAAGAGGCTTCTCCGCCCTCAAAGAAGGAGATCTTTAGTATGTTTACTTGCCTTGGATTAACAACCTCCCCGGTTGTAACCAAGTAATTCTTTTAGCCTCGTGTTTTTTATTATTGATTTATTCTATTTCTTTTAATCTGTGTTAAAAGTCGAGGAAGGTTTTTCTTAATAGTAAGTTCACCTCCCCTCCCTCCTGCCTACCTTGGACCAACAAGTGGTATCAGAGCTAAGTTTGCTTCAGGAGGACTAACCACCGAACGAAGCACATGAGATGGCCGGATCAAGCATCTACCCACCGAAGTTTGAAGGGGATTTCGCGAACTGGAAGAAGAAGATGGAAGTATTTTTCAAAACCGATTTTGATTTTCTTTTAATAATGGAATTTGATTTTGTAGCACTCGAAGACAAAGAAAAATACCACTAGACTAAAAAGGAGCAGGCCGATTTCATGGCAAACGACAAAGCAGAATTCCATCTGCTAAGCGTCTTACCGCCACAAGAAGTCAACCGGATCAAGGCCTACGAGTATGCAAAAGAACTTTTGGGAGAAATTTGTGGAACTATATGAAGGAATCTTGGAGGCGAAACTTACAAGACGGGATCTGCTCAGAAACCAAATCAGTAGCATCAAACCGGAAGAAGGTGAAACCGTTGCACACCTTCACTCAAGGATCAAGGAGTTCATCACTGGACTCACGAATCTCGGAGAAAAGGTAAGTAACCGAGATTCGCTAAGGTACACTTTTAACGCATTACCTAGAAATACTGAATGAGTATCATTAGTAGATGCTTATTATATATCTAAGGATCTAGATTCAACTACTTTAGAAGAATTATTTTCAACTTTTGAAGTCCATGAAACGAGATGTGCAGGTCTGAAGAAGGAGCATAACATTGCCTTAAAGGTAAAGGCGGGCGAACAAGATTCAGAATCTTCTCTTGATGATAGTGAAACAACACTAATGGTACGTAAATTCAAAAAGTTTTTTAAAATTAAAAGATTTAATCAAGTGCAGGGTAAGAAAAGAAGGATAAGATGCTACCACTGCAATGAAGAAGGGCATGTGAAATATAACTGCCCTAAATTGAAAGACAAGGACAAGAGCAAGAACAAAAAGCTGACCCAAGCGAACAAGTGCAAGAATATGAAAGCGATGTGGAATGAAACGTCGTCCGGATCAGAAATTGAAGCCATTGTCAGACTTGTGCTAGTGGCAAGTCACCAAGAAAAAGAAGACAAAGCAAGCTCATCCGAAATGAGCATCGAAAATATCGATGAAGGGGGAGCGACATCGGAAGAAAGCAGTACTTCAAGGGGAGCTTCGGATCACTAGATCGACAAGGTAAGTCAGGTACGATTTCTTTCTCATGACAAATTATTTTAATTTATTAAATTATTAACAAAAAATTGTTGTAAATTAGAAAAAGAAGTTAAGGAATTAAAACCAATACTAGCTGAATCTTGTCGATTAGAAGGCTTTGATAAAGTTAAAATTGAGAATGAAAAATTACAAAAAGAGATAGAAACTTTAAAAAGTCACACATGCTCAAATATTCAACATATTAGAAAATATATTAGATTGAATTGGTACCTTAAATACCATAAGGGACAAATTAGAAAAATTTCAAAGAAATACGTACCTAAGAGATTCCTAGTTAAACCAGTTGGAAGGAATCTATTGTTGAATATAAGTGAATGGAGAAGAGGTGGAAGAGGAAAGAGGCTCCATTATGAATGAGACTTTAGTCTCATATTGGGAGTTTCATGAAATGATGGTTGGTTTATATTGATTCATATGCATTGAGGATGTGAACAAATGTATGGGGAGAGGCTCTCCCTCACGCGTGGGTGCGCAGGGGGGTGCAAATCCAGGGCCCGGATTGCACTGAACCGTGTTGACTCGTGTACGGGCACGACCTACGCGCGCCGAATGCCGAACCGGTCGGGGCAAAATTTGCCCAAGTGGAACAATCAACATTTTGCCACATAAACTTTTTGCTGCTGTAACGGATGCATTAAGTTTAAGATTAATGCAGAATCTAAACGTTCGAGTAAGAATGAGTGAAACAGTAGACGTTTCACTGCTCGATTAGTAATGGTCATTAATTGACCATTAACGTTGTCATTGATCTGAGCTCCTATATAAGGAGGCTGCGATCACAGGCAGAGAACACACACGCAGCGAAGCAAGTAGAAGCTCTCCACCTCATTCCCCTCCTCTATCGTGCAACTCCTACTCAGCAGAGTGACTGTGATAGCAATCGGGTGCCACTCAGTTCGCCATGACCACCAGTGCTTGGTGGGGATCACGATCAAACCATTGTATCTTGGAAAATAGACGACCCGAGTAAGCCTCGAAGCACAGCCGGAGGTGGGGACGAATCTGTTTCAAAGAAGCTGTGTTAGTCACAGGCCTCGGTCAGTTTTCCCAGTCGGTCTCTTCATCCACCCAGTTGGCTTCTCCACTCGCCCGGCCTGCATCTCGCTCGACCGACCTGCCTATCTGCTCGCTTGGTCGGCCAGTCTGTTCGCTCGGTCGGCCTGATTGCTTCGTCCGACCTCCATCTTCCCGACCTGTCTGCCTGCTTTACCCGATCGGCCAGTTTGCGCCCAGCCTGTCCGCTTCGCCCGATCGGCCTGTCTGCTTCGCCCGATCGGCCAGTCTGCGCCCGGCCTATCTGCTTCGCTCGATCGACCAGCTTGACTGACTCCTGACCTGTCTGCTTAGATCGGTCTATCCACACTTGGCCTGACTGCTTCGCCCGACCGGCTTGTTTGCCTATCAGCTCGTCGAGCCTACCTCTTGCCAGGCCTTTCTAACCGCCCGACCGTACTGTTCGGTCACTCTGGTTCGCTCGTCGATTGAGTCTGAGCAGCCGCTCTTCGGCACATAGTAGAAACCAACCCCTGCTGGTAGCCTGAGATTATCTGCTCAGGTCATCTCGATTGTAAGTTGAATTTAGATTTTGTAATTTTAAATTCAGCTAAGTCTCCAAAAATCTTCGGCAATAGATTGTTTTGTCCAACAATCTTGAAACAAACTCGATTATGTTGAGATGACCACAGAACAGAATGTTGAGGTGCAATAGACTCAACACGTGTAAGCCTCCTCTGCACTGATTGGAACTGTGCTAATCAATCATGGGGAAAAGACAGAGAACTTCAGTGGATTGAACTTCAAGAGGTGGCAGCAGAAGATGCTCTTCTACCTGATCATGCTCAACCTGTCTCGGTTCTTGACCGAGGACCCTCCCAAGCGTGCTGAGGATGTTAATGCGCAAACCATTAGTGCAGTGGATGCATGGACTCATTCTGAGTTCCTTTGCCGAAACTACATCCTCACCTGCCTTGCCGACTCGCTGTACGCTGTGTATAGCATGAAGTGAACGACTAAGGAGTTGTGAGAGTCCTTGGACAAGAAGTACAAGATGGAGGATGCAAGGGCCAAGAAGTTCATCGTGGGCCGATTCCTGGACTACAAGATAGTTGACTCCAAAACAGTGATCAGCCAAGTCCAGGAGCTTCAGGTGATCTTACACGAGATCCACTCATAAGGGATGGTTTTGAGTGAAACCTTCCAAGTGGTTGCTATCATTGAGAAGTTGCCTCCTGGCTGGAAGGACTTCAAGAACTACTTGAAGCACAAGCAGAAGGAGATGAATGTGGAGGAACTCATTGTTCGACTTCATATCGAAGAAGACAACAAGAGTTCAGAGAGAAAACTGTTCTCTCAAGCTACTGTGAAAGCCAACGTGGTCGAGCACGGTCAAAGCTCAAAACGAAAGAACCCTAAATCTTCCAAGATGAGACCCAGAGGAGGCATCAACAAAAATAAGTTCTCTGGGAAGTGCTTCAATTGTAACCGAGTGGGTCACAAATCTTCAGAGTGTAGGAAGCCGAAGAAGAAGCAGGAGGCCAACCTGAACGAGGGACCAGAAATGGACGACCTCTGCGCCGTGGTCTCAAAACTGAACTTGGTCGGTTCAAACCCGCGGCAATGGTGGATCGATACTAGAGCCACCAGACATGTGTATTGCAACAAGGAGCTGATCCACAACTTCGAAGAAGTAACTGGAGATAAACTGTTCATAGGGAACTCAACAGCCTCGGACATCATGGGCCAAGGAAAGGTGGTGTTGAAGATGACCTCGGGCAAGGACCTTGCTCCGAACAATGTGTTGTATGTTCCGGAGATTCGGAAGAATCTAGTGTCCGGATCACTGCTAAGCAAGCATGGCTTTCACATTGTTTTTGAGTCAGACAGAGTTTTATTGTCCAAAAATGGAGTGTTTGTAGGAAGAGGCTATGTATCTGATGGGTTGTTTAAGCTCAATGTAATGACGATTAGGCCTAAGATAAATAAAACTGAAAGTTCTTCCACTTATATGCTTGAGTCTTCGTGTTGGTGGCATGGTAGACTAAGACATGTTAACTACGATGTGTTGCGTAGACTAATTAATATGCAAAGCATACCTACATTCCACCTTGACCCAAAACACAAGTGTGAGATTTGTGTTGAAGCAAAAATGACAAGGTCATCATTTCAACATATTGAAAGAAGTAACGAACTACATGACCTAATCCACACTGATGTGTGCGACCTAAAAGGTACGTCAACACATGGTGGTAATAAATACTTCATCACTTTTGTAGATGATAACACAAAATACTGTTATGTGTATCTTCTCAAAAGTAAGGATGAAGCTATAGAGAAATTTGTTCTCTATAAGACTGAGGTTGAAAACCAACTTAATAGAAAAATTAAGGTGGTTCGAAGTGACCGAGGTGGTGAATATGTATCACCGTTTGCCGAGTTATGTGCTGAACATGGGATCAGACACGAAACAACAACTCCTTATACTCCTGGGCAAAATGGAGTTGCTGAGAGAAAGAATTGAACTCTAGAGGAGATGATGAATGTTCTTTTATTGAGCTCTGGAGTGCCAGAGTCCATGTGGGGGGAAGCTGTGTTAACAGCTAATTACCTTTTAAATAAAGTGCTTGGAAGAAAATAGATAAGAGCTCTTATGAGTTGTGAAATAGAAGACAACCGTCCTACAAATATTTACGAATGTGGGGGTGTCTTGCCAAAGTGTTAGTGCCTGATCTGAAAAGGATTAAGATAGGACCAAAGACTGTTGATTGCATATTTATTGGATATGCACAGAACAACAGTGCGTATTGATTTTGTGTGTATAAGTCACACATACCAGAGATACACAAGAACTTGATAATCGAATCGAGAATGCCTCGTTCTTCGAGCATGTGTTTTCGTATAAGATCCGAGAGGATGCTAGCTCCTCAAAACAGGTAAATGAAATACAAGGCGAAGAAGAAGATGATGATGATGAGGAACTAATGGAGGTTGAGCCTAGACAGAGCAAAAGAGTTCGGGTAGAAAAGTCCTATGGATCGGATTTTATCACTTTAGTGTTGGAAAGTGAGCCCCGAAGTTACTCAGAAGCTGTAGGCTCTTCTGATGGACCTCACTAGAGAGAGGCAATTGCATCTGAGATAGAATCTATCTTACAAAATCACACTTGGAAACTTGTGGATCTTTCTTCGGGAAGTAAACGACTAGGTTGCAAGTGGATTTTCAAGAAGAAAATGAAGTCAGATGACACGATTGATAAGTATAAGGTTAGATTGGTAATCAAAGCATACTGACAACGAGAAGGCCTCGATTACTTTGATACATATTCTCCGGTATCGAGAATAACTTCCATTAGAGTATTGTTGGCTATTGCCGCTCTATGAAATCTCGAAATACATCAAATGGATGTAAAGACTATCTTTCTAAACGAGGATTTAGAAGAGGAAATCTACATGGAGCAACCTGAGGGGTTTTCTGTGTCAGGACAGAAAAACAAGGTATGTAGATTAGTGAAGTCATTATATGGCTTGAAACAAGCACCAAAGCAGTGATATGAAAAATTTGATAATATCATGAAGGAATGTGGATTCAAGATCAATGAATGTGATAAATGTGTCTACATAAAAGCCACAGAGAGTGACTATGTCATCTTGTGCCTCTATGTAGACGATATAGTTATCATTGGAAGTAATGATAAGATAATAAAATCCACAAAAGGTATGTTGAGTTCAAGATTTGATATGAAAGACATGGGCCTAGCTGATATGATTCTAGGAATCAAAATTCTTAGAACAATAGAAGGGCTTATTCTTAGTCAGTCCCATTACGTGGACAAAATTCTTGAGAAATTCACCAAGGGTGATACTGCATTAGCACGAACGTCGATAGATACGAGTCAACATCTATCAAAAAATCGAGGTGAAAGTATCTCTCAGCTAGAGTACTCTTGAGTGATAGGCAGTCTGATGTACCTGATGGGTTGTATACGACCAAACTTGGCCTATGTAGTAAGTAAACTGAGTAGATACACGAGTAATCCCAGTGTTGAGCACGGGAAAGGGATAACAAGAGTACTGAGGTACTTAAGGTATACTCGTGAATATGGTCTGCACTATACAAGATATCCTGCTGTAATCGAAGGATACAACGATGTAAGTTGGATATCTGATATAAAATGTTGGATCGAGACCGCGCTAGAGGGGGGGTGAATAACGCTCATGGCTATTTTGTTCGATTATCGAAATCGTAAAAGAAACGTAAGAGTTAAAGCAGCGGAGTTAAAACAAAGAAACACAAACAGAAGGACACAGATAATTTATTTCGTTCGGAGCCTAAGGCGACTCCTACTCGAAGGCCCGCGATCCTTGATCGCTTCCGGTGGGCAACAACTATAAGCTCGATAGAAATTACAAATTACAATTTGTAACGACCCAAATTTCTCTATTTCGAGTTCCAAATGTCCATAAAAATATTTGGAAATGTTTTTAAAATATTCTAGAGATTTTAAGGAATTTTTAGAGTATTTTTATGCAATTTTTGGAGTTCGTTTGGTATTTTTACCCAGAGGAAAAAGTTTTAAAAATAAAATAAAAGAAAAGAAAAATAAGTTTGTAGAAGCTAGGGTTCGAACCCAGCTCCTCGGCCCAAGCAGAACTCAGCCCGACCAACCGAGCTGTGCTCGATTTGTTAACTAGATATGAGAACAAATTGATTTAAGGTATAGTTCGGTTTAAACCCTAGTATAAGAAAAGAAATTTAGGTATTATTTTCGGAAAATCTAAATTTCCTCTCGAAATCTTTTTCTCTCTCGCGCGAACGGCGACGGCGGCGGCGACTCCACGGTTTGGGGCGGAGAAGGCGACGGAGCTAGGCTTTTTCCGGCCGGTCTTCACTCCACCGTGACCCTCTCGTCGTGGGGAGCTCGCGGACGCAAAGAAATCGCCGAGATCTTCAAGCTTCACCCGAAACCCTAGAATTTTGCTCTTCTCCGGTTGTAAGTTCAAAACAGCGAGGTGAGTTGCTACTCACCTGCAGTAGGATAGCTCCGAGTTTTATTTCTTGTTATTTTCTTTGTTTCCGAAGCTTTGCATAAGTTTCCTTGCTTACCCTGTTTTCGGATCATGCTGCCTGTGATCTCTGTGTTGTGAATTTGGATGAAATGTTTCGGCTTTGGTGTTTTCATGGCCTCCTTGAGATAGAGTTGTGTTCACAGAATCGGGTTCATGGGTGCTGCAACCGTGGGTTGTTAGGCTTTGGTTGTTCAACCCTAAAGTTTTCCTTACACTACTGGTTGGTTAAATCATGGTAAGTAGAGTTGTGGATTGGTGGCGTTATTATGAATTTTCAGTAAAATTTGATGCTAAGGATTTGGTTCTTCTCCCTTGCTTTCGGAACATGGTGTACAGAATTTAGTTGCTAGGGATTTAGCCCTCTTCCTTTGCTTTTGGAACATATGAAATCAAGATGAGTGGTTCGTCTTTGAGTTAAGTACATATGAAGTTTTATACAAGAAGGAGAACATGTTGTGCAGAGTTGTTTTTAGTTGCCGTATAGAGTTTCCTTTGGTGGTGCAGCGTAGACTCCTTCGTTTTGGTTTTCCTCAGCTGTTGTGAGCATATGCAGATTTTTACTTGCTATTAGTTTTAAGTGGGGCATGTAGTTTAGTTTTGTGGTGTAGCACTTCAGATTTTAGATTCTTGGTTTGCTGCAAATATGAAAAAAAAAAAAGAAGAACATCCCTTATAGTTATCTTTTCAAACATAGATTTCTTTGTTACCTTAATTAGCATCTCAGTCTTAGCATACTAGTTTTATTGCATTTCTGCAAGCATGAACGGCTCTGTTTAGAGCTTAGAACAGTTTCTCTTTTATCGCATATTCGTAAGCAAGAACAATTTCCTTTAGGGCCTAGAACAACCTTTCTTTATTTGCATTTCTGTTTGTGTAGCAATAGATGTACATGAACAGATTTTCTATTTTTAAGTTGCATTCTTTTGCCCTATTTTACAGCATGTTTAGGAAGCTTAAAGTTGTTTTCTTTTGTACTATTTTATAGCATGATTAGTAAGTTCAGATTTGTTTTCCTTTGCTTTATTTTATAACATGCTTAGAGAGTTTAGATCTGTTTTCCTTATGTTATTTTTATATAGCATGCTTGGTTGGTTGTAATTCTACACTTGATAGATATATCTACAGGATTTTAATAAGCTTTAATCAAGGAGTATGAGAAGTATAAGTAAAGAAAAGAAAGTAAAGGCCAAGGCCTTAGGTAAATCCCAAAGTCAAGACTTTAGGGATTTTGGCACATAGGATGCTATTAAAATGCCAAGGCATTTAAAGAAGAAGTATTTAAGATAAAAAGTATTTTACTTTTAAGAAGAGGTTAGTACCCGACTTCCAAGGTTGTCGTTAAACAAATCCAGGTGTCCAATTCCAAGGTCTTGGCCCTGGTAGACCAAGGTCTGCTCTTTTAGGATTGGCGGCTCGCTACCCCAACCTATTAGGGAACGCGCATAAATGGTACTAAGCCTGGGCCCAAGAGAAGTTGATTATTATTTTCAAGTATTAAAGTATAAATTTTAAACAAGTGAAGTAAAAGAATAAGATTAGAGTAAAAGAAGTAAGTTTCACTTTGTTTTAAAGATCAGCAAGTTTAGTTTTCTTTTATGCTAGCAGCTTTTACATGTTTAGTTTCTTACATGTTATGTATTTGCTAGTTGATGAGCATGTTTTGCTTTATATGTTAGCATTCTAGTTAGTTTGCTTTCTTTATTAGTTTATGAGCATGAGTAGTTATACATGTTATCTTTTTCATTAGTTGATTTCTTTGCTATTTATGAGCATGAGTAGCTTTACATATTAGCATTCAGTTTTAGCATGTTTTTATTTGTATACATGCATATCGAGTTTTGTGAGTTAGATAGGCTCACTAAGCTTTATGCTTATAGATGCACTTTCTCCTACTGCAGATAAAGAAAAGGAAAGCTAATATGAAGGAAGGCGACAAGGAGATGCAAGAGGGTGTGTGATGTCTGCACTATGGAAGTTCTAGGGATCCTTGCGAATAAGATGAATTATGATTTGTTCTTTGAGTTAATTAAGTTTTTATGTGTTAAGGAAATTTGATAACTGTTTATAAGGACACTTGATACTATGTTTGCTATTCAGTTGTGGTTGTGGATTAGTTTTCCTTTATTGTTGCTGAGTTAGATTTATTATACTGCGTGGTTGTTAGTTATGTGTTCCAGCCGCTTGTGGCTGAGTATATATACTGCATGTATTGTTGAATATGGTCACCGGTACAGGGGAGACTCTGTCGAAATTTTTCGGTAGAGTTTCCATGTGGTTTTTAATCACACCGGTTAAGTAGAGTTAGTAGTTAAGTAACGGTCATCTTTAGAGAATAGTAGTAGTAAGAAGGGTGGTCGTTACAGTTGGTATCAGAGCAGTGTTCCATTCTCCAGCATCACACACATATCAGCATCATCCTTGCCGTCTTCAAGTAAGAAAGTATTTAAGTTTTCTTTCTTATGCTTTCCTTATTATTTGCAGTATAGAGTATTTGCTTGTATGCGCTTTAGTAAGATAAAAAGTTTGTTTCTCTTTATGCATACATATGTATGTTTAGAAAGGATTATGTTTAGAAAGGATAAAGAATATATCAAGTCCTTCTTTTCTTTGCATAATTAGATGTCAAGAAGAGGATGCTCCCGTACCGTTCGTACTAAGAACCAAGATTAGGAGAACGAAGAGTCCAGAACTCCTGGGTTTATTCTCTCTGAAGTTGTTGCTCAACTTCAGAGACAAGTAGCGAGCAGTAGCAAGTGATTGCCAATCTAATGGCCAATCAGAAGCCAGCTCCTTCCACTCCCCCAACCATTAATGTGGAGACCCCAGTGGTGACTGAAGTCCTATCGGTTGCCCTAGAAGTCGCCACAATACCTAGAAGACAAGAAGCATACCTCATCCAGTGGCTAAAGCTGAAACCAGAAAGATTCTCAGGCATGACTGAGCCCTGGAATGCCAGGCTTGGTTCAAGACACTTGAGAGCACAATGGAGCTTCTTGACTGACCAGAAGTCGAGAAGGGTAAGTGTGCCTCTTTCTGCCTATCTAGAGGTGCTTGTAGGGGGCGGGAGCGAGTTAAGAGTAAGAGAGTAGTCAACCAGATGAGCTGGGTTGACTTCGAGATAGAGTTTTACGAAAAAGTCTTCCGTCAACGGATCACCAATAAACAGTATGAAGAGCTTATGGAATTCAGACAAGGTGACCTACCAGTAGAAGAAGCGGTTAAAAGATTTAACATGCTAGCTCACCTTTGTCTAGAGTTAGTAAGTATAGTGAAAGAATGAGACAGATTGATGCTCCTAATGCTAAGATCAGAAATAACACCTAATGTGAGTAGTGAAACTCACCGACCATAGAATGGTGAAGAGCTGGTCAGTGGGGCATTAGTGAGCACTATCCGAACGACATCAAGGCACAACAAACGCAACACAAGCCAGTCAAGATAGAAGACAAGACAGTGGGGGAACAGAGATCCCAGGCAAGTAATCAGAACTGGAAGGACAAAGATAAAAAGAAAGACCCAAGCAGGAAGGTGTTCGGGTAGTCTGTGAGTATCCAAAGGTATTTCCAGAAGGACTACCTGGACTACCTCCCAACAGAGAAGTGGAGTTTGAGATTGAACTGGTTCCTGGTACCGGTCCAATTTCAAAAGCTCCATACCGCATGTCTCCAGCAGAGCTGAAAGAACTACAGGAACAACTTCAGGAGCTGCTTGACAAAGGCTTCATCCGCCCTAGTCATTCACCATGGGGAGCTCCCGTGTTGTTCGTCAAGAAGAAAGACGGATCTATGCGGATGTGCATAGATTATAGAGCTCTAAATCAAGTGACAATCAAGAATAAGTACCCCCTCCCCAGGATCGACGACCTATTTGATCAGTTGAGAGGGGCGACAGTATTCTCAAAGATAGACCTGCGCTCTGGGTACCATCAGCTAAAAGTGAAGGAAAGAGACATACCGAGACGGCACGAGATATGGACACTACGAGTTCGTAGTCATGCCTTTGGTGTGACTAATGCACTGCGGTTTTCATGGACTCGATGAGCAGAGTGTTCAGAGAATACCTTGACAAATTTGTCATTGTGTTCATCGACGACATTCTAATCTATTCCAGAACCCAGAGGAGCATGACACGCATTTGAGGATAGTCTGCAGACTCTTGAACAAAAGCAACTTTACGCTAAGTTCTCAAAGTGCGAGTTCCGGTTAGATCGGTGGCATTTCTAGGTCACATAATTTCTAAAGAAGGCATTCAAGTGGATCCGGCAAAAATAGAAGCGGTCAACAACTGGAGTAGACCCAAGAACGCCAGGGAGATCGGAAGCTTCCTGGGTTTAGCTGGGTACTACAGAAATTTGTGGAGGACTTTTCGAGGATAGCCTCTCCACTAACACCCTCACCGGAAAGAATAAGAAGTTTGAATAGTCAGATAAATGTGAGCAGAGTTTCCAAGAGCTCAAGAAGAGTGACCGTGCTCCTATTCTGATTGTTCCAGAAAGTGAGTTTTGACATCTACGGTGATGCTTCCAAGATGGGCTTAGGGGACTCATGCGGGAAGGAAAAGTGATAGCTTATGCTTCGGACAACTCAAAGATTATGAAAAGAACTACCCACTCATGATCTTGAGTTGGCGGTGTGCTCTTTGCACTAAAACTCTGGCGACATTATTTGTATAGCGTTCAGTGCAGAATCAGACCATCGAGTCTTAAGTACTTTTCACTCGGAAGGACTTAAACATGAGGCAGTAGGTGGCTAGAGTTGGTCAAAGATTATGATATGAAATCTACCATCCAGGCAAAGCTAATAAAGTGGCGGATGCACTAAGCGGAAAATCCAGTGCATCCCTAATGTCTTTGTCATCATTAGCCCTACCACTGCAGAAGGTTGTCGATTTTGGAATGGAAATTATTTATGGGCAACTCTCTACATTGACCTTAGAGTCAACCCCGCTTGAGGATATCTGAGAAAGCAAAGTGAAGATCCGGATATCCAAAAGATCAAGCAAGGGATACAAGAAGGAAATAAATTTCGAGTATCAGACGGTGGAATTCTTTATCAAGGAAGTCGCTGTGTGTCCCCAATGATGAAGAGTGAGAAAGAAAATTTTAGAAGAAGCTCATAGTACACCTTACTCCATGCATCCGGTTCTACCAAGATGTATCAAGACGTGAAAGAGATTACGGTGGTCCGGACTCAAAGAGATGTAGCTAAATATGTCAATACATGCTGACATGTCGTCAAAGCAGAACACCAGAAACCGGGAGGAGCTACAACCTCTTCCTATACAGTGGAAGTGGGAAGACATATCCATGGACTTCATAACAGGTCTTCCAAGAACCGCAAATGGATATGATGCGATATGGGTGATAGTGGACAGATTGACCAAGTCCGCTCATTTCTAGCCATCAAGGTGCCCCACTCTATAGAGCGATTGGCAGTTGTATGTTAAGAGGTGATCGGACTTCACGGAGTTCCTAAATCTATTGTTTCCGATAGAGATGGGCGCTTCACCTCTCACTTTTGGGAGTGTATTCATGCGCTGGGCACCAAACTCAAGTTCTGACCTTCCATCCTCGAGGACTCCATAGCAGAGCGAGTAAATCAGATTCTAGAGGATATGCTCGAGCTTGTGCACTAGATTTCAAAGGAAGTTGGTGCAAGTATCTATGCTTAGCTGAATTTGCCTACAACAACAGCTATCGGGCCACCATCAAGATGGCACCTTATGAGGCATTGGTAGCAAGAGGCAGGTGAAAGAAGAGAGATGGAAGTGGAACTGGGCATTCAGACAGAGCTGATAGATGAGACTACTCGGGCTATCCAGAAGATCGACAGAGGATTGAGACGCCGAGTAGATAGAAGAGTTATGCTGACACACGCCGTAGGCCACTTGAATTTCAAGTAGGGGATTCAGTCTTCCTCAAGGTCGCTCCTATGAAGGGAGTGATGAGATTTGGCAAGAAGGGCAAATTAAGTCCTCGTTATGTAGGACCTTGCCTGATCACAGAAAGAATTGGGAAAGTAGCTTACAAGCTGGATTTACCACAGGACATGTCAGCAATACATAATGTATTTCATGTCTCTCTGCTAAAGAAGTGTCTCCACGACCCTAGCCAAGTGATTCAGCCTCAGTTAGTGCAGATCCAAGAGGATCTTAGTTATGAGAGCAGACCTACACAGATAGTGGACAGAGCAGTCAAGAGACTAAGAAACAAAGAAGTACCACTAGTGAAGGTTATCTGGCAGAACCAGAAGCATGAGGAAGTCACTTGGGAGCAGGAGGACAGTATGAGACAGAAGTATCCAGAGCTGTTCTAAGTTCGAGGACGAACTTTTTATAAGGTATGGGGAGTTGTAACGACCCAAATTTCTCTATTTCGAGTTCCAAATGTCCATAAAAATATTTGGAAATGCTTTTAAAATATTCTAGAGATTTTAAGGAATTTTTAGAGTATTTTTATGCAATTTTTGGAGTTCGTTTGGTATTTTTACCCAGAGGAAGAAGTTTTAAAAATAAAATAAAATAAAAGAAAAATAAGTTTGTAGAAGCTAGGGTTCGAACCCAGCTCCTCGGCCCAAGCAGAACTCAGCCCGACCAACCGAGCTGTGCTCGATTTGTTAACTAGATATGAGAACAAATTGATTTAAGGTATAGTTCGGTTTAAACCCTAGTATAAGAAAAGAAATTTAGGTTTTATTTTCGAAAAATCTAAATTTCCTCTCGAAATCTTTTTCTCTCTCGCGTGAACGGCGACGGCGGCGGCGACTCCACGGTTTGGGGCGGAGAAGGCGACGGAGCTAGGCTTTTTCCGGCCGGTCTTCACTCCACCGTGACCCTCTCGTCGTGGGGAGCTCGCGGACGCAAAGAAATCGCCGAGATCTTCAAGCTTCACCCGAAACCCTAGAATTTTGCTCTTCTCCGGTTGTAAGTTCAAAACAGCGAGGTGAGTTGCTACTCACCTGCAGTAGGATAGCTCCGAGTTTTATTTCTTGTTATTTTCTTTGTTTCCGAAGCTTTGCATAAGTTTCCTTGCTTACCCTGTTTTCGGATCATGCTGCCTGTGATCTCTGTGTTGTGAATTTGGATGAAATGTTTCGGCTTTGGTGTTTTCATGGCCTCCTTGAGATAGAGTTGTGTTCACAGAATCGGGTTCATGGGTGCTGCAACCGTGGGTTGTTAGGCTTTGGTTGTTCAACCCTAAAGTTTTCCTTACACTACTGGTTGGTTAAATCATGGTAAGTAGAGTTGTGGATTGGTGGCGTTATTATGAATTTTCAGTAAAATTTGATGCTAAGGATTTGGTTCTTCTCCCTTGCTTTCGGAACATGGTGTACAGAATTTAGTTGCTAGGGATTTAGCCCTCTTCCTTTGCTTTTGGAACATATGAAATCAAGATGAGTGGTTCGTCTTTGAGTTAAGTACATATGAAGTTTTATACAAGAAGGAGAACATGTTGTGCAGAGTTGTTTTTAGTTGCCGTATAGAGTTTCCTTTGGTGGTGCAGCGTAGACTCCTTCGTTTTGGTTTTCCTCAGCTGTTGTGAGCATATGCAGATTTTTACTTGCTATTAGTTTTAAGTGGGGCATGTAGTTTAGTTTTGTGGTGTAGCACTTCAGATTTTAGATTCTTGGTTTGCTGCAAATATGAAAAAAAAAGAAGAACATCCCTTATAGTTATCTTTTCAAACATAGATTTCTTTGTTACCTTAATTAGCATCTCAGTCTTAGCATACTAGTTTTATTGCATTTCTGCAAGCATGAACAGCTCTGTTTAGAGCTTAGAACAGTTTCTCTTTTATCGCATATTCGTAAGCAAGAACAATTTCCTTTAGGGCCTAGAACAACCTTTCTTTATTTGCATTTCTGTTTGTGTAGCAATAGATGTACATGAACAGATTTTCTATTTTTAAGTTGCATTCTTTTGCCCTATTTTACAGCATGTTTAGGAAGCTTAAAGTTGTTTTCTTTTGTACTATTTTATAGCATGATTAGTAAGTTCAGATTTGTTTTCCTTTGCTTTATTTTATAACATGCTTAGAGAGTTTAGATCTGTTTTCCTTATGTTATTTTTATATAGCATGCTTGGTTGGTTGTAATTCTACACTTGATAGATATATCTACAGGATTTTAATAAGCTTTAATCAAAGAGTATGAGAAGTATAAGTAAAGAAAAGAAAGTAAAGGCCAAGGCCTTAGGTAAATCCCAAAGTCAAGACTTTAGGGATTTTGGCACATAGGATGCTATTAAAATGCCAAGGCATTTAAAGAAGAAGTATTTAAGATAAAAAGTATTTTACTTTTAAGAAGAGGCTAGTACCCGACTTCCAAGGTTGTCGTTAAACAAATCCAGGTGTCCAATTCCAAGGTCTTGGCCCTGGTCTGCTCTTTTAGGATTGGCGGCTCGCTACCCCAACCTATTAGGGAACGCGCATAAATGGTACTAAGCCTGGGCCCAAGAGAAGTTGATTATTATTTTCAAGTATTAAAGTATAAATTTTAAACAAGTGAAGTAAAAGAATAAGATTAGAGTAAAAGAAGTAAGTTTCACTTTGTTTTAAAGATCAGCAAGTTTAGTTTTCTTTTATGCTAGCAGCTTTTACATGTTTAGTTTCTTACATGTTATTTATTTGCTAGTTGATGAGCATGTTTTGCTTTATATGTTAGCATTCTAGTTAGTTTGCTTTTTTTATTAGTTTATGAGCATGAGTAGTTATACATGTTATCTTTTCTGTTAGTTGATTTCTTTGCTATTTATGAGCATGAGTAGCTTTACATATTAGCATTCAGTTTTAGCATGTTTTTATTTGTATACATGCATATCGAGTTTTTGTGAGTTAGATAGCGCTCACTAAGCTTTATGCTTATAGACTGCACTTTCTCCTACTGCAGATAAAGAAAAAGGAAAGCTAATATGAAGGAAGGCGACAAGGAGATGCAAGAGGGGTGTGTGATGTCTGCACTATGGAAGTTCTAGGGATCCTTGCGAATAAGATGAATTATGATTTGTTCTTTGAGTTAATTAAGTTTTTATGTGTTAAGGAAATTTGATAACTGTTTATAAGGACACTTGATACTATGTTTGCTATTCAGTTGTGGTTGTGGATTAGTTTTCCTTTATTGTTGCTGAGTTAGATTTATTATACTGCGTGGTTGTTAGTTATGTGTTCCAGCCGCTTGTGGCTGAGTATATATACTGCATGTATTGTTGAATATGGTCACCGGTACAGGGGAGACTCTGTCGAAATTTTTCGGTAGAGTTTCCATGTGGTTTTTAATCACACCGGTTAAGTAGAGTTAGTAGTTAAGTAACGGTCATCTTTAGAGAATAGTAGTAGTAAGAAGGGTGGTCGTTACACAATTAAAGTATTGAAATAACTTTGTACCGACAACTTAAGAAAGAAGAAAATTAGAGCTCCGGGTCGTCGGAATGTCACAGCAGCACTTCAGAATGACTTTGTTAGTAGCACGTTGAAGAAGGAAAGCCTGGAACTTGGTGTATTGAAGTGCTGGTCGAAACCCCTTTATAAAGGGTGTTCAAGGCGCCTTGAAGGCTGTTCAAGGCGCCTCCATGCTGCCGAGTCTTCCGCGTGGATCAAATCTGATCTGGTCGAACTTCATCCCTTTAAGGCGCCTTATGGCCTGCTCAAGGCGCCTTCCAAGGCGCCTTATACCCTCACCAAGGCGCCTCCATTGAAGCTTCGCAGCCAGGTCAACTTTTGCACCCGAGGCGCCTCCAAGCTCCATGGAGGCGCCTTGGACACTGTTCATCCGAGGCAAATCTTCATTATTTTGTACCTGCAAGACATGTTAGTCCCAAACAACATCCTGCAACACAAAGTTAGCACAAAATAACAGTATGGATAATAAAGAATGTTTATAACAGTCTCCGGACTGTCCGGATCTGACTTCGGATTTCCCACCGGAAACCCTAGGTCGACCCGACGCCTACTGTTCCCTCTACGGGGAACGCGTCCTCACCTACTCCACTCAGGAGATTTACCTGTTGCTAGTCAATCCTCCAGATCGACTGGACTTTTGCTCAGCACTCGATGCTTCCGGACTTTCTGCTGGACATCCGCTTCCCGACTAGTCCAGTCTTTCACCTGGTTCGCGACACCAGGACTTTCCACCTAGGGTTACCACCCCCTAGGACTTTTGCCTGAAGTCATCGACCTGCCAAGACTTTTCGCATAGGGTTACCACCCCCTATGACCTAAGGTTACCACCCCTAGGGGTTTTCCCTTTGTCTAACCGCAGCTAGGACTTTCCTGAAATCCTCAAGTAGACTTGTTAGAAGACAAAACACCTTAACTTTGAATCCTTTGCCATTATCAAAACACGAGTTCGATCCTCAGATGGTTCCCGCACCAACAATCTCCCCCTTTTTGATTATGACAACTCAAATTCAAAGTTAAGTAAACAAACGAATAGATAACCATTTTTAACACAGACAAATTTGCTAAGAATAGATGAACACATTAACCAAAGCAAATTTGCTAAAATAAACTATATGCTCCCCCTTAACTATTGCTCCCCCTTAACTGATGCTCCCCCTTTTTTATATTAATTTAAATTTGAATTTTACATTTATATTTTTGCTACTCTCCCCCTTTGTCATATATCAAAAAAAAATAAGCAATAATAGACATTTGAATAACTAGATACTTAACATTCATTTCTTATTTATAGCTAAGTGAAAAGATGTATCTTTTTGATAGATTTTAAAGGCTAGGAGAAAAGTTGTTTTTTAATCTTTGAAGGTAATAACTTAAGTTTAAAAAAAAAAACTCTACAGGAATTTACAATGTTAGATTTCAAAGTTAGCTAGGCTCAACAAAGATTTGAACATTAAGATTGTAACTTAGCTTATCTCTTTAAAAGTATTGAATTTGAAAACTTAGGTTAATAGTAAACTTAAGTTTGAACAATATTTAAATTTGGTTTAGGTTATTCATTCAAATTCAGTTGGTCCTTAAGTCCAAGCAGGAGTCATGTTCAATAGATTAACTGACTAGGTATCAGAGCCCTAAAGATCAAACATGCTTAGCTAGAAAATTGAGTATCATTTACCAGCTGTCTAACCTTTAGCTACTTGCTGATTGCTTATAGAGCAATAACTTTCACATGGTTAGTTAAGTTAAGTCAATTTGGTTCAGATAGATTTGACTAGAGCTGAAAGACTTGACTTGATTAATGTATATTGCGTATTTAACGCCCAGACTCATATTGATGCACAGATATAAGCATTCTAGAGTCCAGGCTGTACCCTATGCATCTCACGCCGTTCTATGTTTTTCAATCACAATCAAGGTATACCTAGGTGTTTGTGAGATGCTCTGGCTTAATTCTAGGGGAACATGATTTCTAGGGGGAAAGCTTAGGCTAAGTACAACTTTTGAAAAATCTAGGAAATTGGGAATTTTGAAATTTATTTTTCCTAGAATTTGAAAAATGATAAAAAAACAAGATAAGACACCTACTCTACCCAACATATTCCTATTTGCCTTCTAAGTGCACTGAACTCAAGTTCAGGTAAGGATTTTGTAAAGATGTCAGCTAGGTTTTATTTGGACTCAACATGGTTGAGTGCAATTTCACCTTTAGCTACATGATCCCTTACAAAGTGGTGTTTTACCTCTATGTGTTTAGTCCTAGAATGGTGAATAGGATTTTTGGTCAGATTAATTGAGCTAATATTATCAATAAAGATTTTTGTATTTTTATATTCTAGTTGATAGTCTTTTAATGTATGCATCATCCATAACAACTGAGATGCACATTCTCCTAGGGCTATGTATTCAGCTTCTGTAGTGGATAGAGCAACACAATGTTGCTTTCTGCTTGACCAACTTACTAGGAACTGACCTAGAATCTGGCAGCTACCACTTGTACTTTTCCTATCTAACTTGCACCCTGCATAATCTGAATCAGAATAGTCATAAAGGTCAAAGGTGCAAGTTCTTGGGTACCAAAGTCCTACATTTAGAGTTCCTTTAATATACCTAAGTATTCTTTTAACATATGTTAGGTGTGACTCTTTTGCACAGGATTGGTATCTTGTGCACATACTTACTGCAAACAATATATCGGGTCGGCTTGCAGTTAGGTAAAGTAAACTACCTATGACACTCCTATAGTATTTTGGGTCTACTGGTTTTCCTTCAGGGTCAGAGTCAATGTTTATGCTGGTTGCCATTGGAGTATTTATAATTTTTGAATTTTCCATGCAGAATTTTTAATTAACTCCTTAGCATATTTAGTTTGATAAATGTAGATTCCATCTTTGGTTTGTTTTATTTGTAAGCCTAAGAAAAAGTTGAGTTCCCCAACCATACTCATTTCAAATTCACTTTCCATTAATTTAACAAATTCTTTTAAAAATTTTGAGTTAGTTGAGCCAAAAATTATGTCGTCAACATAGATTTGGGCTATAAAGATGTCTTTTTCTATAGTTTTCACGAACAAGGTTGGATCGATTTGTCCTTAGTTAAAGTCTTTGGATATTAAGTAATTAGATAATCTTTCATACCATGCTCTAGGGGCTTGTTTTAGTCCATATAATGCCTTTTTTAATTTAAATACATGGTTTGGGTAGTCTATGTCTTCAAACCATGGAGGTTGGCTTACATAGACCTCTTCCTTGATAAATTCATTTAAAAAGGCTGACTTAACATCCATTTGGTACAATTTGAACCCTTTATTTGCTGCATAGGCTAATAACATCCTAATGGACTCGAGTCTAGCTACGGGAGCATAGGTTTCATCATAGTCTAAGCCTTCGACTTGACTAAACCCTTTGGCTACTAGCCTAGCTTTGTTTCTTATTATATCACCGCGATCATCCAACTTGTTCCTAAAAACCCATTTGGTGTCTATTATTGATTTATCTATGGGTTTAGGTACAAGGTTCCAGACTTGGTTTCTCTCAAATTGTGTTAATTCTTCCTGCATTGCAATGATCTAGTCTGGGTCAGGTAGGGCTTCTTCTATAGTCTTAGGTTTAATTTTAGAAATAAGGGCAATCTGACTAAGGTTTCTATAGGATAATCTAGTTCTGACTCCAAGATTTGGGTCACCCAAAATTTGGTCAGGTGGGTGAGAGGTACTTACCCGAGTTGGTCTTATCTGTGGGTCAGAAACTGGTTCTTCTAACTCATTAAGATTAGGTTGCATTTCATCATCTTCTATAGCTCTTGGATTAATATCAATATTTTCGTTTATATTAGGTAAGCTGTTTCTTCATCAAATATTACATTAGTTGTTTCTTCAACTTTCAAGGTATTTTGATTATATACTCTAAATGCCCTACTGGTAGAGGAGTATCCTTAGAATATTCCTTGGTTAGTCTTGGGTGTAAATTTTCCTAAGTAATCTTTAGTACTTAAAATGTGAACTTTACACCCAAATACTTTTAGATAGTTTAGATTGGGAATTTTATGATAGTAGAGTTCATATGGTGTTTTATTGTGAGATTTGTTAATTAAAATTCTGTTTTGAATATAATTTGCAGTATTTATCGCTTCAGCCCAAAATTGATGATTTAAATGATATTCGTTTAACATAGTTCTAGTGGCTTCTTGTAATGTTCTATTTTTACGTTCCACTAGACCATTTTGTTGGGGGGTTCTAGGACATGAAAATTCATGTTGGTATCCATTTATTTTACAAAATTGAGTAAACCTATGATTTTCAAATTCCCCGTGATCACTTCTTATTCTTTTAATTTTAGTATCTTTTTCATTTTCCGTTAATTTGCAAAAACTACTAAATATTTCATAAGTTTCATCTTTTGTTTTTAGGAATTTTACCCATGTGTATCTAGAGTAGTCATCAATTATCACTAGGCAATATTGGTTCTTGCTTAATGATTTGGCTCCATGTGAATCAAATAGGTCAAGATAAAGGAGCTCGAGTAAAGAGTTAGTTCTTTCTAGGTTGGTTGATTTGTGGGTTGACTTGGTTTGTTTTCCTTTTTGACATGCATCACAGGTTGAGTTTTCAATAAATTTTAATTTGAGCAAACCTCTAACTAGACTATTTTGACTCATTTTTGAAATGAGTCTTGTGTGAGTGTGACCCAGTCTTCTGTGCCATAGTTCGGTTTCCTCTTGTTGTGTCAGGAGACACTTTATTGAGGATATTGATAAGTCAATTGTGTAGATATTATTCTTCCTAAGTCCCTTAAGTCTAATCTCAGGGTTTTCGATATTTTTAACTAGACATCCAGATTTATCAAAATTAACTAGATATTCGCTGTCACATAATTGACTTATACTTAGTAAATTAAAGTTGAAATTTTCAACCAATAAAACATTTCGAATAATGAAATCGGAATTAAGTTCAATATTACCTTTTCCGATTACTTTAAGTTTACCGTCATTGCCGAATGCAACTGATCCTAACTTCTTGTACTTGAGTTTAGTAAACTTCAACTTATCTCCAGTCATATGTCTGAAACATCCACTATCCAACATCCATTGATCCAATTCCTACACATGAAGTAGTTTGAATTGGTTTTTAATGGATTTAAAGATAGCGTAATTGAAGTAGACTCCTTAGATTTTCTATCTTCATTTAGCAAACACTTAATCCTATGGTTATTTTCAATTGACGTTTTTTTTTTAAGAAGATTTTATAGTTAATTACTTTTGAAATACGTTTAAATAATTTTGAAATTAAAGTTTATAGAATAATTTTGAAATTAAAGTTTTTAAAATAATTTTGAAATTTAAGTTTTTAAAACAATTTTGAAATTTAAGTTTTTAAAACAATTTTGAAATTTAAGTTTTTAAAACAATTTTAAAATTTAAAATTTTAAAACAATTTTGAAATTTAAGTTTTTTAAACAATTTTGAAATTTAAGTTTTTTAAAACAATTTTGAAATTTAAGTTTTTTAAAATAATTTTGAGATTAAAATTTTTAAAACAATTTTGAAATTTAAGTTTTTAAAACAATTTTGAAATTTAAGTTTAAAACAATTTTGAAATTTATGTTTTTAAAACAATTTTGAAATTTAAGTTTTTAAAACAATTTTGAAATTTAAGTTTAAAACAATTTTGAAATTTAAGTTTTTAAAACAATTTTGAAATTTAAGTTTAAAACAGTTTTGAAATTTAAGTTTTTAAAACAATTTTGAAATTTAAGTTTTTAAAACAATTTTGAAAATTAAGTTTTTTAAAATAATTTTGAAATTTAAGATTTTAAAACAATTTTTGAAATTTAAGTTTTTAAAACAATTTTGAAATTTAAGTTTAAAACAATTTTGAAATTTAAGTTTTTAAAACAATTTTGAAATTTAAGTTTTTAAAACAATATTGAAATTTAAGTTTAAAATAATTTTGAAATTTAAGTTTTTAAAACAATTTTGAAAATTAAGTTTTTTAAAACAATTTTGAAATTTAAGTTTTTAAAATAATTTTGAAAATTAAGTTTTTTAAAACAATTTTGAAATTTAAGTTAAAAACAATTTTGAAATTTAAGTTTTTAAAACAATTTTGAAATTTAAGTTTTAAAAACAGTTTTGATTAACTTGATTTAAGTTTAAGCCATAGTTTTATTTCTTAGTCATCTCACCCGATTTAAATTGTCAATCAGGGAATCCTATAATTGTTGTGAGATGAATTATTGTTTAATTTAAGGGTCTGGTTTAACTTTATGTTAGATTCAGGTTTAGCTTTGGGTTCAACAAGTAAGCATTCTTTGGATAAACTTCTGGGCTATGGTGAGTCACAAGGAGCTCATTAAAGTAACCATGCCTTCGAGGTTTTCCAAATAGTCCTACCCATTGAATTTAATACTAATCCTTGGTCTAACTAGTTGGGATCCATTTAAGGGTAGCTTCGGTCAGTTCCACTTGGCCAAATGCACCAGGTCGAAGCCATATCTTCCTAGACATGCGATGCCCAAGTTTCCCTAACGTACTATCATCCAAAAACTTCACCGGTATTGTGGTTCAAGTTAAACTTAACCCGTTTTAAACTAACCTTAATTACCCTGCCGGGTAATCTACTCTTGATTTACCCATTTCGGGTAAATTAGGTTCAGTTACCCTGTCGGGTAGTTCAGTTGGAGGTGCCAGCTAGTTTGGATCCACCATCTATTTTTGAATTTATAATTTAATTTCAAATTTTTGATTTGATTTTTGAATTTATAATTTATAATTTAATGTTGAATTTTTGATTTTGAATTTTGAATTTATAATTTATAATTTAATTTTGAATTTTTGAGTTTTGAATTTATAATTTTTAATTTTTAATTTTTAATTTGATTTTGAATTTTGAATTTAGAATTTAATTTCAAATTTTTAATTTGATTTTGAATTTTGAATTTATAATTTATAATTTATAATTTAATTTCAAATTTTGAATTTTAAATTTTTAAGATCGTTTTTCTTTTAGCTTTCCCTAGATCATATCCTCAATATGGTCTATCGAGGTAGTGTATTTGATCCTTCGGAACCCAGTATTGGCCAAGTCCAACTTGATTGATCAATTTGGACTTGGGGACCCATGCTTGGATTGATTTACTACTTTGTTTGTTTATTAAGGATAAATAAGATTTAAATTTACTTTTATATCCAAGCCCAGTTCTGTTGTAGACGGCTCTTTGTGTCCCAAGAATTAGGTCCAAATTCTTGGAGCCCAGAGAAAACCGTTCTAAGGTAATTTTTAAATTATTTACCTGATTTTTCAAACTAGAATTTTCTTTCTCAAGTTCTTGAACTTGAGTTGAATTTCCAGTCTGAGCTTGATCAGGTAAGGAATTAGTGGTAGTCACTTCTTTAAGGACAGCTACTTCCTTTAGAAGTGATTTAATCCTAATATTTGACTTAGCTAACTTGCGTAATGAGTAATTAACTAAATTATTGAGCCTTGGAATACTTACAGTGGAGTCTGGCCCTTCTGAAACGGATGCGGATCCGTGGCTTTGCTCGGACTCGGCCTCTGACTCGCTCTTGCTCTCGATGATCTGGTCCCGGGCCATCAGTGCGAGTAAACTCGTCTGATCGAGTTTGTCGTCGTCGTCCTCCGAGGAAGATTCGTCCCACATTGCCTTCAGGGCCTTCTTTCTTCTTTGCTTCTTGGCTTCCTTTTGGTTGGGGCAGTTGGCTTTGATATGCCCCTTCTGGTTGCACCCGTAACAAGTGACTTCGAACTTTACCTTTGAGTTCGGTTGGGCCTCCTTGGATTAAACTGCCTTCTTCGGATCTTTCTTATTGAAGCCCTTCTTCTTCTTGTAGAGCTTCTTCACAAGATTCACGAGTTCGTTGGTCAGTTCATCTTCTAAATCTTCTGAGTCGGGTTCGTCTTCTGATTCCGATTCAATTTTTCGTCGTACTCTTGATTCCCGTGTTCGACTCGTACCTGCAACTAAAGCAATACCCTTCTCGGATGGCTGTGCATTAGTTTGTTCATGAAATTCAAATTCAGAAAATAACTCGTCTAACTTTAAGGAAGATAAATCTTTGGAGACCTTGTAGGCATCTACCATTGATGCCCACAATGTACTCCTTGGAAACGAATTTAATGCATATCTTATGACGTCCCGATTTTCGACTCTCTGTCCAATTGCATGAAGAGAGTTGAGAATGTCCTGGATGCGCGCATGAAGCTGGCTCGCCGTCTCACCTTCCTGTATTTTTAAATTATATAATTTATTAAATAATAAATCTCTTTTACTTACTTTTGTGTCGGTGGTGCCCTTGTGGAGTTCGATCAGCTTCTCCCAAAGTTCCTTTGCGGAAGAGAACGGACCGGCCCTATTGAGCTCTTCCTTGGTAAGACTGCACTGAATGGTGCAGGTAGCTTTGGCGTTGGCTTCCACCTTTTTGATAAAGGTTGGCTCCCAGTTCTCACAGGATGTAGGCTTACCGTCTGTATCAGTTGGTAGTTGCAGTCCTGTCTTGACTATCATCCAGGTGTCGAACTGGATCTTCAGATATATCTCCATTCGCCCCTTCCAATATCCGAAGTCTTCTTCGGAAAATAGTGGGGGACGAACAGTGCTATATCCTTCTTGTTGAGCCATTTAGATCTAAGAAAACAAACAAAAACAAAAAGATCTATTCCAAGACTGAGTCTTGGATTAGTAGTGAGGGAGGAAGAAGAAAAAATAACGAGCTCAAGTGGTATTGACCAACTTTGAGCAACACTGATTTGAAAAGAATTAGAATTTTAGCTAATTAGCTAATTTCTAATTGACTCCGAAACAAAATACCACAAAAAAAAAAAACTGTTTTGAATGGTGGTTGCACCAATTCAAAACAACCCCGCTCTGATACCAATTGTTGGATCGAGACCGCGCTAGAGGGGGGGGTGAATAGCGCTCGTGGCTATTTTGTTCGATTATCGAAATCGTAAAAGAAACGTAAGAGTTAAAGCAGCGGAATTAAAACAAAGAAACACAAACAGAAGGACACAGATAATTTACTTCGTTCGGAGCCTAAGGCGACTCCTACTCGAAGGCCCACGATCCTTGATCGCTTCCGGTGGGCAACAACTATAAGCTCGATAGAAATTACAAATTACAATTAAAGTATTGAAATAACTTTGTACCGACAACTTAAGAAAGAAGAAAATTAGAGCTCCGGGTCGTCGGAATGTCACAGCAGCACTTCGGAATGACTTTGTTAGCAGCACGTTGAAGAAGGAAAGCCTGGAACTTGATGTATTGAAGTGCTGGTCGAAACCCCTTTATAAAGGGTGTTCAAGGCGCCTTGAAGGCTGTTCAAGGCCCCTCCATGCTGCCAAGTCTTCCGCGTGGATCAAATCTGATCTGGTCGAACTTCATCCCTTTAAGGCGCCTTATGGCCTGCTCAAGGCGCCTTCCAAGGCTCCTTATACCCTCACCAAGGCGCCTCCATTGAAGCTTCGCAGCCAGGTCAGCTTTTGCACCCGAGGCGCCTCCAAGCTCCATGGAGGCGCCTCGGATACTGTTCATCCGAGGCAAATCTTCGTTATTTTGTACCTGCAAGACATGTTAGTCCCAAACAACATCCTGCAACACAAAGTTAGCACAAAATAACAGTATGGATAATAAAGAATGTTTATAACAGTCTCCAGACTGTCCGGGTCTGACTTCGGATTTCCCACCGGAAACCCTAGGTCGACCCAACGCCTACTATTCCCTCTACGGGGAACGCGTCCTCACCTACTCCACTCAGGAGATTTACCTGTTGCCAGTCGATCCTCCAGATCGACTGAACTTTTGCTCAGCACTCGATGCTTCCAGACTTTCTGCTGGACATCCGCTTCCCGGCTAGTCCAGTCTTTCACCTGGTTCACGACACCAGGACTTTCCACCTAGGGTTACCACCCCCTAGGACTTTTGCCTGAAGTCATCGACCTGCCAAGACTTTCCGCATAGGGTTACCACCCCCTATGACCTAGGGTTACCACCCCTTAGGATTTTTCCCTTTGCCTATCCGCAGCTAGGACTTTCCTGAAATCCTCAAGTAGACTTGTTAGAAGACAAAACACCTTAACTTTGAATCCTTTGCCATTATCAAAACACGAGTTCGATCGTCGGATGCTTCCTGCACCGACATAAAAGACTCTAAGTCTACGAGTGGATATGTCTTCACTCTAGCAGGTGCAGCCATTTCCTGAAAATCTTCTAAACAAATCGTAATAACCAGATCCACGATGGAATCTTAATTTGTAACTCTTGACAAATGTGGTGAAGAGGCTGAATGACTACGATAATTCTTAGAAGATATTCCACGATGGTCGAAACCTGTGCCGGCGATTTGCATACATTGTGATAGTCAATCAACAATCGATCGAACACAAAGTCATATGTATAATAGTAAGTCTAGACAGATACGTTGTAGACATAATATCATTAGACAACTACTCTCAACGGGAGTTATCACTGTTGACTATGTGAAGTCAAAGGATAACCTAGCGGATCCGCTAATCAAAGAGTTAAATTGAGAGTTAGTTGCAAGCTCCTCACGAGGAATGAGCTTGATGTCGTTGTCAGCGATCAGTTCAGAGGACACCCAACCTATGTTGACTGGAGATCCCAAGAACTAGGTTCAAAGGGACAACTAATCTGCACTACCTAGACACACTGTGGGGGATAGCCCAATGGAACAGTGACTAGACGAGGGTAAGCCGATGGGCTTTTAAAGATCAAGAAGAGTATATGACAACTCTTGAGGGATCACCTATGTGAGAAAGAAGTGGGGTCGTTTCGAAAAGAATTGGAAACAATTCTTAGAGCTTCTCACAGAATCAGACGTGTTCATGGCCAAGAACGAACACATTCATGAGAACTGAGTTGTATCAGGGAGAGTTTTGGGTGAAATTTATCACTGCTTACACAGACGACAGTATAGTTCAAGGACATCATGTCTACTATTAGCCAGTAAGCAACCAAATCTTCATAAGGGAAGGTTCAAAGGGTAAAACCTACCTATCCTATACTTGACTCAACTACTGAATGCTATCACATATCCTATCTCCATTCATGTGGGGAATTGTTGAATATAACTGAATGGAGAAGAAGTGGAAGATGAAAGAGACTCCATTATGAATGGGGCTTTAGTCCCACATTGGGAGTTTCATGGCATGATGGTTGGTTTATATTGATTCACATGCATTGAGGATGTGAACAAATGCATGGGGAGAGGTTCTCTCGCTCACACGTGGGTGCGCAGAGGGGGGTGCAAATCCAGGGCCCGAATTGCACTGAACCATGTTCACTCGTGTGCGGACACGACCTGCAAGCGCCGAATGCCGAACCGATCAGGGCAAAATTCGTCCAAGTGGAACAACCAACATTTTGCCACATAAACCTTTTGCTGCTGTAATGGATGCATTAAGTTTGAGATTAATGCAGAATCTAAATGTTCGAGTAATAATCAGTGAAACAGTAGACGTTTCACTGCTCAGCTAGTAATGGTCATTCATTGACCATTAACGCTGTCGTTGATCTGAGCTCCTATATAAGGTGGTTGTGATCACAGGCAAAGAACACACACGCAGCGAAGCAAGCAGAAGCTCGCCACCTCATTCCCCTCCTCTGTCGTGAAACTCCTGCTCGGCAAAGTACCCGTGATAGCGATCGGGTGCCACTCAGTTCGCCGTGACCACCAGTGCTTGGTGGGGATCACGGTCAAACCGTTGTATCCTAGGAAGCAGACGATCCGAGTAAGCCTCGAAGCACAGCTGGAGGTGGGGATGAATCCGTTTCAAGGCAACTGCGTAAGTCGCAGGCCTGGGTCAGTTTTCTTGGTCGGTCTCTTCATCCGCCCGGTCGGCCTCTCCACTCGCCCGGTCTACATCTTGCTCGGTTGACCTGCCTGTCTGCTCGCTCGATTGTCCAGTCTGTTCGCTCGGTCGGCCTAACTGCTTCGCCCGACCTGCATCTTCCCAACCTGTTTGCCTGCTTTGCCCGATCGGCTAGTCTGCGCCAGGCTTGTCCGCTTTGCTCGATCGGTCAGTTTGCGCCCGACTTGTCTGCTTCGCCCGATCGATCGACTTAATTGACTCCTAACCTGTCTGCTTAGACCGATCTATCCGTGCTCGCCCTGACTGCTTCGCCCGACCGGCTTGTTTGCCTGTCAGCTCGCCCGACCTGCCTCTCACTAGGCCTTTCTGACCGCCCGATCGTATTGTTCGGTCACTCTAGTCCACTCGTCGACTAAGTCCGAGCAGCCACTCTTCGACACGTAGCAGAAAGCAACCCCTACTGACAACATGAGATTATCCGCTCAGGTCATCTCGATTGTAAGTTGAATTTAGATTTTGTAATTTTAAATTCAGCTAAGTCTCCAAAAATCTCTAGCAACATATTGTTTTGTCCAACATCTATTTTGAATTCCAAAATCATATTTAGATTAATTGCTTTTTGACTTAAGGCTTTTAGAGAAAATTAAATATTGAATTTCTTTAAGAGGTTTTGTCTAGAAAGTGGTTGTTGTTCCAATATCCAAGAAGGCCTAGTGCCTCGTCACAACTGTTGGTTGCTACTCGGAAAACCTAGAGGTTCCACTGTACAAAAATTTTGTACAAAGGTCTGAACCTTTTCCTAGCTACCATGTATTCTTTTAAATTAAATTTTAGATCGCCTGCGGAACTTAACACGTTTGATCCAAAACTTAATCTATTCGTTCTTTTAGGTTTTGACTTGGGTCTCCTGCGGAACTTAACACGTTCGACCCAAATCACCTTAAGTTATTAATTCCATTAAATATTAATTTCCATAATTGGTTCCCAGTACTGACATGGCGAGGCACATGACCTTCTTGGATATGGGAGCAACCACCACCGACTAGACAAAACCTTTTATGGAAAGCTAATATTTAATTTCCTAAAATAACTTTAGGTTAACCGAAAAGAACAATCAAATCACAAGGAAAAACAAAACAAAAAAACACATCTTCGAAATACTAGAATCGCATGCCTCTTGTATTTGGTATTATTTCCAAAAATAACTAGTATGATGCGGAAAGAAAAATTACTAGTTATACCTTTTGGAAAGACCTCTTGATCTTCTACCGTATTCCTCTTCTAACCTCGGACGTTGTGTGGGCAACGATCTTCCGAGATGAGAACCACCAAGCACCTTCTTCTTCCTTGCAAATTTCGGCCATCAAAACTTCTTCTAGGATGAAAAGGTTCGGCCACCACCACCATGCTCCAAGGGATGCTAGAAAAGAGGCTTCTTTTCTCTCCTTCTTCTCCTTCTTCCGGCCACCAAAGCTATTTCCATCATGAGAAAGTTTCGGCCACACCAAGGAGAGGAGAGAAAACAAAGGGTCGGCCACACCCAAGGAAGAAAAGAGGGAGAAAAATAGAATAGAGTCGTTAGCCTTGAAGCCTCCTCTACTCCCTCTTTTATAATCCTTGGTCTTGGCAAATAAGGAAAATTTAATAAAAACTTCCTTAATTCTTTTGTCAATGAAAAGGAAAATTTATTTAATTAAAACAATTTTTTCTTTTCAAATTTCAATGGCCACAATAAACTCTCCAAGCAAATAAAATTTTAAACACCAATTAAAACTTCCTTATTTGCTTCGGAAATTTATAAAATTTCTCCAATAATTTTATCCTTCATGATTGGTTTATAAAAGAAAATTTAATAAATTAAAATCTTTCTTTTAACATGTGGATAAAAAGAAAGTTATCTCTAAAATTAAAATCTCTTTTAATCTACAAATAAGGAAAGATATCAAATCTTTTCTTAATCTTTTATAGAAACTTATAAAGGAAATATTTAATTTTAAACTCTCTTTAAATCATAAACATGGTTAAAAGGAAAGTTTTCTTAAAATTTAAAATCCTCCTTTAAACAACAAATAAGGAAAGATTTCAAATTTTAAACTCTCTTTAAACATGTAGATGATTTACAAATAAGGAAAGTTTTACCAAAATTAAAATCATCCTTTTAAACTACAAATAAGGAAAGATTAATCTCTTCTCTTAATCTTTGTAGAAAGTTATAAAAGGAAATTTTAATTTTAAACTCTCTTTAAAATCATGATATCCACATGAAATAATTTTAATAAAATCCTTTTAATATTCTAGTGGCGGCCACCTAAGCTTGAGACTGGCCGGCCACCTACATACTCATCCACTTGGTCTTGGCCTAGCTTGGGTTCCAAGCTGGCTTGGCCGATGGATGGGTAAGAAGGTGGGTATCACGGTGGGTATAAATCTCTATATACTAGAGGCTACGATAGGGACCGAGGAGGAATTGGTTTTGGTCTCCCGATGAAATTAAGCATCCGTGTTGCCCGAACATCAATTTCATCAATAATAATCATTCCACTAAAGAACTATTATTGAACTACACCAATCCCAAATTACATTTGGGCTCCTTCTTATTATGGTGTGTTAGTCTCCCATGTTTAAGATAACAAATGTCCACTAATTAAGTAAGTTCTGACAACTCGCGTAATTAATATCTAGCTCCAAGTAGTACCACTCAACTTCATCGTCATGTCGGACTAAGTCCACTGCGGGGTTTAACATGACAATCCTTATGAGCTCCTCTTGGGGACATTCTCAACCTAGATCACTAGGACACAGTTTCCTTCTATAATCAACAACACACAATATAAGTGATATCATTTCCCAACTTATCGGGCTTATTGATTTATCGAACTAAATCTCACCCATTGACAAATTAAAGAAATAAATATCAAATATATGTGCTTGTTATTATATTAGGATTAAGAGCACACACTTCCATAATAACTGAGGTCTTTGTTCCTTTATAAAGTCAGTATAAAAGGAACGACCTCAAATGGTCCTACTCAATACACTCTAAGTGTACTAGTGTAATTATATAGTAAAGATAAACTAATACCTAATTACACTACGACCTTCCAATGGTTTGTTCCTTTCCATCTTGGTCGTGAGCTACTGTTTATAATTTATAAGGAACTGATAACATGATCTTCTGTGTGTAGCACCACACACCATGTTATCTACAATATAAATTAATTGAGTAACTACATTTATCATAAATGTAGACATTTGATCAATGCGATTCTTATTTCTATATAAATGTTTATACCAAAAGCTAGGCTTTTAGTATACACTCTAACAACAACCTGAAAGCCAATTATTAAAATAAGTATTTAATTGACTAACTGTTAAACATTCAGAAGTTATAAAATTGCCTTAATTTTTTGTTAAAAAATTTAAAACATTTTTTTAATTAACTCTTATCTTTTTAACAGTTAGACTTTTTTTTACTCTTAAACTTTTAAAAGTATCCCATTTTTAATGTGATCTAAAGGGGGAATAGTAAGAGATTAAGTCTAGGGGGAGAGTAGTACAACAAATTACAAATTTTAATTTTTGTACTTGTAAAATCTTACTTGTAGAATTTTTATAACTATTTTTTTTATGGTTTACCTGTTAGGATGTATACTAAAAGCCTAGCTTTTGGTATAAACATTTTTCTAGAAATAAGAATCACATTGGTCAAATGTCTACATTTATTATAAATGTAGTTGTTCAATTAATTTATATTGTAGATAACATGGTGTGTGATGTCACACACAGAGGATCATGTTATCAGTACCTTATAAATTATAAATAGTAGCTCACGACCAAGATGGAAAGGAACAAACCATTGGAAGGTCGTAGTGTAATTAGGTATTAGTTTATCTTAACTATATAATTACACTAGTACACTTAGAGTGTATTGAGTAGGACAATTAGAGGTCGTTTCTTTTATACTGACTTTATAAAGGAACAAAGACCTCAGTTATTATGGAAGTGTGTACTCTTAATCCTAATATAATAACAAGCACATATATTTGATATTTATTTCTTTAATTTATCAATGGGTGAGATTTAGTTCGATAAATCAATAAGCCTGATAAGTTGGGAAATGATATCACTTATAGTGTGTGTTGTTGATTATAGAAGGAAATTGTGTCCCAGTAATCTAGGTTGAGAATGTCCCCAAGAGGAGCTCATAAGGATTGTCATGTTAAACCCTGCAGGTGGCCTTAGTCCGACATGACGATAAGGTTGAGTGGTACTACTCTTGGACTAAGATATTAATTAAATGATTTGTCAGTAACTCATTAGTGGACATTCGACATCATAAACACGGAGACTAACACACTCATAATAAGAAGGAGCCCAAATGTAATTTGGGATTGTAGTTCAATAATAGTTTCTTAGTGGAATGATTATTATTGATAAAATTAAGTTGTGTGTTGGGGCGAACACGGAAGCTTAATTTTATCGGGAGACAAACCAATTCCTCCTCTCGGTCCCTATCGTAAGCTGTATATAGATATTTATACCCACCACATACCACCTTCTTACCCATCCAATGGGGGCCAAGCTTGGAACCCAAGCTAGGGCCGCCAAGACCAAGTGGATGAGCTGTTGATGGTCGGCCAAAGCTTGGGTCCCAAGCTTGGGTGGCCACTAGAATATTAAAAAGGATTTTTATTAAAATTATTTCTTATGTGGATATCATGGTTTTAAAAGAGAGTTTAAAAATTAAAAATTTCCTTTTATAGCTTTCTACAAAAGATTAAGAGAAGAGATTAATCTCTTTCCTTATTTGTAGATTAAAAGGATGGTTTTAATTTTTAGTAAAAACTTTCCTTATTTGTAAATCATCTACATGTTTAAAAGAGAGTTTAAAATTTGAAATCTTTCCTTATTTGTTGATTAAAAGGTGGATTTTAAATTTTAAAAAAACTTTCCTTTTTAACCATGTTCATGATTTAAAAGAGAGTTTAAAATTAAATATTCTCTTTTATAAGCTTCTACAAGAGATTAAGAAAAGATTTTATATCTTTCCTTATTTGTAGATTAAAAGAGATTTTAATTTTAGAGATAACTTTCTTTTATCCACATGTTTAAAAGAAAGATTTTAATTTATAAAATTTCCTTTTTATAAACCAATCATGAAGGGATAAAAATTATTAGAGAAATTTTATTTTAAAATTTCCGGAAACAAATTAGGAAGGTTTTAATTCTTGATTGAATTAAATTTCCTTTGCTTAGATTATTGTGGCCGGCCATGTTGATTAATAAAGGAGAAATTGATTTTATATCAATTAAATTTATTTTTCATGGCAAAGGAATTAAGGAAGTTTTTATTAAAATTTCCTTATTTGCCAAGACCAAGGATTATAAAAGAGGGGGTAGAGGTGCCTTCATGACAAGAACTCTATTCTATTTTTCTCCCTCTTTTTCTTCCTTAGTGTGGCCGGCCATCCTCTCCTCCTCTCTTCTCTTTGATGGCCGAACCTCATCCTTCTTGTGGAGATTCATATGGTGGCCGGATCAAGTTTAAAGAAGAAGAAGAAAAAGGAGAGAAAGAAAGCTTTGTTTCTAGCATCCCTTGGAGCATGGTGGTGGTGGCCGAACCTCTTCATCCTAGGAGAAGTTTTGATGGCCGAAACTTGCAAGGAAGAAAAAGGTGCTTGGTGGTTCTCATCTCGGAAGGTCGTTGCCTACACAACGTCCGAGGTTAGAAGAGGAATACGGTAGAAGACCTAGAGGTTTTTGTTTGCAAAAGAAAAAGGTATACTAGTATTTAATTTCCGCATCATACTAGTTTTATTTCTTTGTAAAAATACCAAATACAAGATGCATGCGATTCTAGTATTTCGAATTTGTTTTCGATATTGTGTTCTTTTATTTTTTCTTTTCCTTATGATTTGATTATTCTTTCGGTTGACCTAAAGTTATTTAAGGAAATTAAATATTAGCTTTCCTTAAAAGGCTTTGTCTAGGCGGTGGTGGTTGTTCCCATATCCAAGAAGGTCATGTGCCTCGCCATGTAGTCCTGGAAGCTAATTTTGGAAATTAATATTTAATGGAATTAATAACCTAGGTGATTTGGATCAAACGTGTTAAGTTCCGCAGGAGATCCAAGTCTAAATCTAAAAGAACAAATAAATTAAACTTAGGATCAAACGTGTTAAGTTCCGCAGGTGATCCGAGTTTAATTTAAAAGAACACATGGTAGTTAGGAAAAGGTTCAGACCTTTGTACAAAATTTTTGTACAGTGGAACCATTAGGTTTTTCGAGTAGCAACCAACATTACCCTAACTTACGTTGGGTTTGATCACATCAAAAAGGGAGAGATTGTTGGTACCTCGTGGTAGTTTTGATGTGATCAGCCAAATCAGGTTAGGTCCTGTTAGTGTTTAACCCTTGTGTCTAAGTGTACAAGAGCTTAGGAACATAAGAAGTCGAGCGGAAGACGCAGCTAGCGAGAAAAATGACACGAAAAAGGAGCTGACGGGCTTGGTACATCCGAGGGACGGGGTGCTACGAAAGAGTACACTGGTGGACGAGAAGGATGTGCGCGATGTTCGAGGGATGAGAAGCCAGAGCGGAAGCCTGCTCAAGGAGAAAGTCGGAAATTGGGTTCTGGTGAGTTATATTTTGGTTGGCCGAAATCACCCAGGCGATCAAAGTAGCAGAAGAGCTAAAATGGAGCTATGGAGCTGCTGGAGATGCCTTCAATAGGAGTTGAAGGCGCCTCCACGACCTTTAGGCAGAAGGCGCCTTCAACCAGCCATGGCCATGGAAGGCGCCTTCGACTAGACATATTTTGTCGTTGGCAGTAGATAAACTTTTATCTACTGCGCCTCGCTGGAGGCACCTTCCAGCTCTGTGGAAGGCACCTTCCAGCCACATATAAGATTTTTCAGGGGCTATAAAAAGACCCCTAGACCTAGGAAATAGGTAAGAATTGCTGTATTCATTTCCTAACTACTTTCTGAGCTTCCAACGAGTGTAAAAGGTTTCTCCGCTTTCAAAGAAGGAGATCTTTAATGCGTTTACTTTCCTTGGATTAATAACCTCCCCGATTGTAACAAAGTAACTCTTTTGGCCTCATTTTTGTTGATGTTCATTTATTTTGTTTCTTTTAATCTGAGTTAAAAGTCGAGGAAGGTTTTTCTTAGCAGCCAGTTCACCTCCCCTCCCTCCAGCCTACCTTGGACCAACAGTAGCATAAAGACTTAAGATTGTTGGTGTATTACGAGGCTAGTTCTCACAAACAAGACCGATCTTAAACTCCAAATCGTGTTTCAAATATTATCCTTAAGGCTTTATTTGATCTATAAATTGTGCACCATAAAGACCAAATATCCTACGAGTGGATATGTCTTCACTTTAGCAGGTGCAGCCATTTTCTGAAAATCTTCTAAGCAAACCGTAATAACGAGATCCATGATGGAATCTGAATTTGTAACTCTTGACAAATGTGGTGAAGAAGATGAATGGCTACGACAATTCTTAGAAGATATTCCACGATGGTCGAAACTTGTGCTGGCGAATTGCATACATTGCGATAGTCAATCAGCAATCGGTCGGGCATAGAGCCATCTGTATAATGGTAAGTCTAGACAGATACGTCGTAGACATAATACCATTAGACAACTACTCTCAACGAGAGTTATCACTGTTGATTATGTGAAGTCAAAGGATAACTTAGTGGATCCGCTAACCAAAGAGTTAAATCGAGAGTTAGTTGCAAGCTCCTCACGAGGAATGGGCTTGATGCCGTTGTCAGCGATCAGTTCAGAGGGCACCCAACCTATGCTGACTGGAGATCCCAAGAACTAGGTTCAAAGAGACAACTAATATGCACTGACTAGACACACTGTGGGGGATAACCCAATGGAACAGTTACTAGACAAGGGTAAGGCGATGGACTTTTAAAGATCAAGAAGAGTATATGACAACTCTTGAGGGATCACCTTTGTGAGAAAGAAGTGGGGTCACTTCGAAGAGAATTGGAGGCACAATTCTTAGAGTTTCTCACAGAAGCAGATGTGTTCATGGCCAAGAAGAAACACACTCATGAGAACTGAGTTGTATCAGGGAGAGTCTTGGGTGAAATTTGTCATTGCTTACACAGACGGCAGTATAGTTCAAGGACATCGTATCTACTATCAGCCAGTAAGCAACCAGATCTTCATAAGGGAAGGTTCAGAGGGTAAAACCTACCTATCCTATACTTGACTCAACTGCTGAATGCTATTACATACCCTATCTCCATTCATGTGGGGGATTGTTTAATATAAGTGAATGGAGAAGAAGTGGAAGCGGAAAGAGACTCTATTATGAATGGGTCTTTAGTCCCATATTGGGAGTTTCATGGCATGATGGTTGGTTTATATTGATTCACATGCATTGAGGATGTGAACAAATGCATGGGGAGAAGTTCTCTCTCTCACGCATGATGGTTGGTTTATATTGATTCACATGCATCCAGGGCCCGGATTGCACTGAACCATGTTGACTCGTGTGCAGGCACGACCTGCGCGCGCCGAATGCCGAATCGATCGGGGCAAAATTCGTCCAAGTGGAACAACCAACGTTTTGCCACATAAACCTTTTGCTGCTGTAATGGATGCATTAAGTTTGAGATTAATGCAGAATCTAAACGTTCGAGTAATAATCAGTGAAACAGTAGACGTTTACTGCTTAGTTAGTAATGGTCATTAATCGACCATTAACGCTGTCGTTGATCTGAGCTCCTATATAAGGAGGTTGCGATCACAGGCAGAGAACACACACGCAGCGAAGCAAGCAGAAGCTCTCCACCTCATTCCCCTCCTCTGTCGTGAAACTCCTGCTCGGCAGAATGCCCATGATAGCGATCGGGTGCCACTCAGTTCGCCGTGACCACCAGTGCTTGGTGGGGATCACGGTCAAACCGTTGTATCCTAGGAAACAAACGACCCAAGTAAGCCTCGAAGCACAGCTGGAGGTGGGGATGAATCTATTTCAAGGATACTGTGTTAGTCGCAGGCCTCGGTCAGTTTTCCCGGTTGGTCTCTTCATCCGCTCGGTCGGCCTCTCCACTCGCCCGGTCTACATCTTGCTCGGTTGACTTGCCTGTCTGCTCGCTCGATTGGCCAGTCTGTTCGCTCGGACGGCCTAACTGCTTCGCCCGACCTGCATCTTCCCAACCTGTTTGCCTGCTTTGCCCGATCGGCTAGTCTGCGCCCGGCTTGTCCGCTTTGCTCGATCGGCCAGTCTGCGCTCGACCTGTCTGCTTCGCCCGATCGACCGACTTGATTGACTCCTAACCTGTCTGTTTAGACCGATCTGTCCGCGCTCGGCCTGACTGCTTCGCCCGACCAGCTTGTTTGCCTGTCAGCTCGCCCGGCCTGCCTCTCACTAGGCCTTTCTGACCACCCGATCGTACTGTTCGGTCACTCTGGTCCGCTCGTCGACTGAGTCCGAGCAGCCGCTCTTCGACACGTAGCAGAAAGCAACCCCTGCTGGCAACATGAGATTATCCGCTCAGGTCATCTCGATTGTAAGTTGAATTTAGATTTTGTAATTTTAAATTTAGCTAAGTCTCCAAAAATCTCTAGCAACATATTGTTTTGTCCAACATCTATTTTGAATTCCAAAATCATATTTAGATTAATTGTTTTTTGACTTAAGGCTTTTAGAGAAAATTAAATATTGAATTTCTTTAAGAGGTTTTGTCTAAAAAATGGTTGTTGTTCCAATATCCAAGAAGGCCTAGTGCCTCGTCACAGCCTGAAAGCTAATTATTAAAATAAGTATTTAATTGACTAACTGTTAAACATTAAGAAGTTATAAAATTGCCTTAATTTTCTATTAAAAAATTTAAAATATTTTTTTAATTAACTCTTATCTTTTTAACAGTTAGACTTTTTTTTACTCTTAAACTTTTAAAAGTATCTCATTTTTAATGTGATCTAAAGGGGAAATGGTAAGAGATTAAATCTAGGGGGAGAGTAATGCAACAAATTACAAATTTTAATTTTGTACTTGTAAAATCTTACTTGCAAAATTTTTATAACTATTTTTTTTATGGTTTACCCTAACTTAAGTTGGGTTTGATCACATCAAAAAGGGAGAGATTGTTGGTACCCCGTGGTAGTTTTGATGTGATCAGTCAAATCAGGTTAGGTCCTGTTAGTGTTTAACCCTTGTGTCTAAGTGTACAAGAGCTTAGGAACATAAGAAGTTGAGCGGAAGACGCAGCTAGCGAGAAAGATGACACGAAAAAGGAGTCGACGGGCTTGGTACATCCGAGGGGCGGGGTGCTACGAAAGAGTACACTGGTGGAGGAGAAGGATGTGGGCGATGTTCGAGGGACGAGAAGTCGGAGCGGAAGCCTGCTCAAGGAGAAAGTCGAAAATTGGGTTCTTGTGAGTCATATTTTGGTTGGCCGAAATCACCCAGACAATCAAAGTAGCGGAAGAGCTAAAATGAGCTATGAAGCTGCTGGAGACACCTTCAATAGGAGTTGAAGGCGCCTCCACGACCTTTAGGCAGAAGGCGCCTTCAACCAGCCATGGTCATGGAAGGCGCCTTCGACTAGACAGATATTTTCGTTGGCAGTAGATAAACTTTTATCTACTGCACCTCGAGGCACCTTCCAGCTTTGTGGAAGGCACCTTCCAACCACGGATAAGATTTTTCAGGGGTTATAAAAAGACCCCTAGACCTAGGAAATAGGTAAGAATTGTTGTATTCATTTCCTAACTACTTTCTGAGCTTCCAACAAGTGTAAGAGGTTTCTCCGCCTTCAAAAAAGGAGATTTTTAATGCATTTACTTCCCTTGGATTAACAACCTCCTTGATTGTAACCAAGTAACTCTTTTGGCCTCATTTTTGTTGTTGTTCATTTATTTTGTTTCTTTTAATCTGAGTTAAAAGTCGAGGAAGGTTTTTCTTAACAGCCAGTTCACCTCCCCTCCCTCCAGTCTACCTTGGACCAACAGTAGCATAAAGACTTAAGATTGTTGGTGTATTACGAGGCTAGTGCTCACAAACAAGACCGATCTTAAACTCCAAATCGTGTTTTAAATATTATCCTTAAGGCTTTATTTGATCTATAAATTGTGCACCATAAAGACCAAATATCCTATAGGATTAGAAAATTCAGAAAACAAGAGGAAAGGAGAGCAAGAATGTGTTTTCTTTCCATCTAACTTAGTCATTTTATAGATAATCAAGTACATCATGATATTAAGATGACCAAATGTTGTGACTTTTCCCAAAAGTTATGACTTTTTCTTCAAGTTTTTTCATTTATTTAAAATATCCAACAATATAAATTTGAACTATATTTGGTTGCATTTAGTTTATAAAATATATCGCCTGCACATCTAGGTAACTTAGCAAAATAGTTGATTCAACATTATGTTTCCTTTTGCTTCAAAACTTAAGAATGAAATTCTAATTTTTTTAAATGCCCACTTGAAAAGATTGGAATTTCAATCTGCACAGTTTGTTCACGTTATGAAATTGACATTCATAGGGTCTGACTCCAAGCATTTGATAGAGTAATAGTTTAAGAAATGCGTCTTTAAACTGTATTTTATTCCTTCTGTGTGGGCATGGACATCGAATTGATAAAAAAAATGTTGTTTATTTGAGCGCTTGAACATGTTAAGTAAGCCTGCTGAAAGAGATGCCAAGGCATATGATGAATTATTAGACTCTAGTCACTCTACCTCTTGAGAAACAAGATCCTGAACTGCCAGGTTACTCACATTCAGTATTTACATTCTTTGCTAACTATCCTCCTGTAGCACGCCTCCTTTGAATTTTTTTACTATTGATTTATCATATAACTAATTAAGTCGGATTATCTTACTCTTAAATTACCAAGACCATTTCATTGCCTTAGGAGGTTTACCAACAACTCTAGATCATGCAAATCTTTCAATGTTTGTGTTTAACTCTTTAAAGCTCCTGATCCTTCAAATAGATTTTGCACGCCACTAATCTGATAACTATCCCCTAGAATGTCACTGCAAGTTTGATTATATTACTTTCATCTGCAAAACCAATCAACTTATAGAAACAGTATTTTTTAAAATTCAGTGTTTGTTGTTAATAGTATTACTTGCTGATATAAATCTGGTTGATGTTTCTCAGGATGGATTCCATCGTGGTTGTTAAGCTATAATCAATATTATTCCACCACTAGAATTGAAAATCGTAGTTTTCTAGAGTCGAGAATCCCTTGAAGCCTGTATGTTTATGCCAAGCTCAATTGTGCATGCCACACAAAGATATGGAAAATACTTTCAATGGGTATCTCCAGTAATGCTCGGCTGCTAGTGCTACTATCATTTTGACGTATCAAATCGCAAAGGACATCCCTCTCATATCCTAGCCATGAATCAGGCCATGAAAGTTGCCGTCTTTGGAGGAAATGCTTGCTTATGTGCTATAAAATGCCTTCTACTTCCATGGCTTCATTCAGATTATACTTGTAAGGTAACAGAAAGACGAAAGGTGAGTTCTGTATTTGACAGCATAAACAAAGTATCCACTTTCTCATTTTTGGAATTATACCAGCTTAACTATTCTGTCCAACAGAGGTCATTTTCTTGTTAATTGATTGCCAGCCTGCAAAATAGACTCATCAACGATCTTTGATTCATATAGGACAAGGCCATTGTTCTTGATTGGCCTACTATTAATTTAAAACTATCCACTTTATCACCTTTACTACTGTATCTGTTTACTATTCCTCAGCAGTGTGCATTCAGGGCCAACAAAGGTCACTTTCTTGTATAATCCTTTAGTGTTTATTGTCAAAGAGACGACATTTGTGATTGTTTGAAAGCTAGCAATCTTTAACAACACGATAAATAAGATCATCACTGGTTTTATGACACTTGATAACCTAGAAAACCAAGCGCTATCTTTAGTTAAGTTTTTACACCATCGTAACCAGGAACTTTTAGACAGAAATTTGGAGTGATGAAGCAAGTGACTATGGAATCAAATGTTAATCACTCATATGGTCACCATAACAATCATACCTAACCCTATAACGGCTCCATTGTGGTCCACTTACAAATTGGCTCTAGTGGACCAATAAATGAAACCATGGATAAGGATCGTCGATAAGGCGATAGCAATGCACTAACAACCGAGAGCCATGCACATGCATAAGCAATCAAGCAATGCAAATTATATGGTTTACAAATATACAATGATTTATTATCTCTTGAAGAAGTTGAATTTAATGAACAATTGTACCCACCATTTTTCCATATGAAATGGCTCTTGCAGATTGTTGCTTGTCCTGCCTCGGAGTGTCGGTGAGGACTTCCCGTGAACTTGCGTGTGGTTTGACGACTGGCCACTTGGTGGAGCCACTGCATCAGTGTCAAGATAAGAACTTCACAGAATCTCTCACAACCAAATTTCTGAGTACAAGTTACTCTCGTGTTCCCCACGTCACATATAAATTGAGATGCAAGGAATCATTCTCTCATCAACTGGCAGCTGAAGGGGACAGAAAAAAGATGGACACAAAGACGAGAGTGTTCGTTATATTAATCCTTGCATGTTGGAGTTCTCCTTCCAGAGGTCAGTTCAATTCACAACTTTTCTTATGGCTGTATCACAAATTTTGAACTTGAACTGGTTTTGCAGGAGAAGGTGTTGGCCTCAAACTAAACTTCTACTCCAAGAGCTGCCCCAAGGCCGAGGAGATTGTTAAGCAAGAGGTTGTGAAGCTCTACAACGAGCATGGCAACACAGCTGTGTCTTGGGTCAGGAATCTCTTCCATGACTGCATGGTCGAGGTCAGATTTGCTTAATCAATTCCTTATTTCTGATCAGACTAAAATTAATGTTTGTGTTTTGAGCTGTGAATTGTTGTCGAGCGCAGTCTTGTGATGCGTCTTTGTTGCTGGAAACGGCCGGTACCATTCTGTCTGAGCAATCAGTTGATAGGAGCTTTGGCATGAGAAACTTCAAGTACGTGAACACCATCAAGGAAGCCCTGGAGAGGGCGTGCCCTGCCACTGTGTCTTGTGCCGATATCGTTGCTCTCTCTGCAAGAGAAGGTGTAGTCATGGTACGATGACTATAAATACGCTTATATATATATATATTCATTTTTTTTTTACAAAAAATAATCCGATGGGTTTTCTTTGTAGCTTGGAGGTCCATTCATCCCCATGAAAACTGGTAGAAGGGACAGCAAGCAAAGTCACGCAGACGTGACCGATAAGTCAATTCCCAACCACAATGACTCCATGTCCGTCGTTCTTTCCAGATTCAAATCCATAGGAATCGACGCGGAAAGAACTGTTGCTCTCTTAGGTACTTGTCTGGTTGTTTTTCTTATTTTCTACTCGCCAAGTAAACAGAGTCGACTCAATCCTTTTTGTTGCTTTTAGGGGCTCACTCTGTTGGCCGAGTGCACTGCGTCAACCTCGTCGGCCGCCTCTACCCCACTGTCGACCCGACCTTTGACCCCGAGTATGCTAAGTACGTCCTCAATCGCTGCCCGTCACCGAACCCTGACCCGGAGGCAGTGCTGTACTCCCGGAACGACCGCGAAACGCCGATGATAATTGACAACATGTACTACAAGAACTTGCTGAATCACAAGGGGCTGCTCAAGGTCGACCAGCAGCTGCTTTCTTACCCAGCCACTGCCCAGTTTGTGAAGCTGATGGCAGCTGACAACAGCTACTTCTACAGTCAGTTCGCGAAGGCGATGCTGTTGATGTCGGAGAACAATCCGCTGACCGGGAATGAAGGGGAGATCAGGAGAGACTGCCGGTTCGTCAACGCTGCTGCATAAGCGCTGCAGGCTGTGTGATAATGTAACTGCTGTGTGTAATATCGTGTCGAAGTGTATCAAGTTTGTAATCAATAAGCACAATGTGCAAGTGCAGATATAGTGATATATGGGGAAAACTAATGGAAAAGGAATCAAAGGTAAAACCGAAATGTTGGAAAAGCAAGCATTTTTAGATCTTGCAAGAACAGGAGCATTTTTAGACCACTCAGGATGAGATAAGAGTGGATTAAGTACAAGTAGGTGAACTTAATCTCTATAAGATTGATTGACACACATATAATTAATTATCATTAAAGTAACTAAACTCGGCAAAGTATGTCCCTTCGGATGGGTCTAGTGGCTAACACATGAGATGTTGTTACCATGAGGTCTAGGGTTCGAATCTCGACAAAGCCGAGATAAATACCTCCCTTATGTGCTAGTCATTATTCCAAAGGTTAGTAGTCGTCCGTGATTTACCTCCTCCATGTTGACTTTAGGACGGATTGACGAGGGCGCGGGGGGCGAGCGTATTCGCCTTTTGTCATCATTAAAATAACTAAACTCATTTAAGTGATCTAATATTTCAAACATATAAAGAGGGTTTAGATTAAATGGATATGGATTCAATATATAGATCCAAAACCTAGTTCATTAATATTGATGAGTTGTTAATAATGAATAAACTTTAAGGTGGATAGTCCCTATATAATGAGCGTGGTATATAAAGGAAGATGCTCATGAATTAGGACAAGATTCTAGAGCTTTCTTCAACCTCTTTCTTACCCATTGTGAGAGGATTAAGGATTGTCACCGTCCACTCCTATAGAAGACTTTTCCACAATCACAGGAACTTCGGGGTGACGAGGAAGAAGCAATACTCTTTTGTGATAGATTTAGATTAGTCATTCATGAGCTATCGTTTCGATTTGTATAGAGGTTTAGAGATTTATAAAAGTTAAATCCTGTTGTAGATGCATCCTTTAGCTCATACATAATGTATTGCAAGTCTTTCAATTAGTATCAGAGCTTAGGATTGACTTATTATCAGCTTTTAAAGCGTAAAGATTATTTTTCAATATTTTTGTATACATACATCAATTTTTTTGTATTTATCCATATAGATAAGTGAATTGATGTTTATTCGTTGAATGTAGTATGGATAGATTAGGATTTAACCTGCGAATCAAATTTTTTCGCATTATCTACGAAGAACGAGATTGGCGGCATGATTTTAGGGAAGAAAATCACCTTCAGAAATGGGTGTTTGCTAATATCAATCGATAGGGAAGGTTCCCAACCGATTGGGAGTCGTAGCTTCGCGAACAGAAGGGTCCGGAGTCGATCAACTAACGATTGGTTTTTACCAATCAATTTGCATGAGGAATCAATCAATTTAGATTGCTCGATCGCGACAAGAATCCAACAGGAAGCTCCTGGATCGATCAGTCAATCAATTAAAGGTTGCAAGATTCAAACAAAAAGCTTTTGGATCGATTGGCTGATCGATTGGGGTCACCAATCGATCAGTCAATCGATTAAAGGTTGCAGGATTTAAATAGAAAGTTTCTGGATGGATCGATTGGTCGATTGGGGTCACCAATTGATCAGTCAATCGATTGAAGGTTGCAGGAATCAAACATAACGCTTTTGGATTGATCAGCTGATCGACTGGGGTTACCAATCGATTGAAAATTGAGAGAAGCCAACAGAGAGCTTCTAGATCGATCGGTTAATCGATCGGGATTCACCAATCGATCAGTCAATCAATCAGAGTTTGCCAAGTTATCCACAGAAGATTTCTGAATTGATTGACGAATCGATTGACATTAGTCAATCGATCAGTTGATCGATTGGGGTGGATGAACGAGCGAACAGAAGACTTCTGGATTGATCAGTGGATCGATTCATATGTGTTCAATCAATTGATCAATCGATTGGCACGCGTATATCGATTCACATCCATACTTGATCGATTAAAAGGGTGTCAATCGATTGATATCTAATATCAATCGATTGATAACTGAATTTAGCTTAGTTTTCAGCAATTTCTTCCTGGATTCTTCTTCGCTCTTGCTACTTAGTCAAACCTATACTATCACCAAAGTGAGAACTATTGGGGAGGCTAGGGGTATTAGTGTAGAGGAATGTATGTTCATGCCAAGGGCAATTGCCCAAAGGAAAATCATTCTTATGCCGGATATATGTTTAAAGGAAGATCACAAATTAAGTTAAACTTCTTGATCATGCACATGGTGTGTTAGCCCAAAGGTAGGGGCACTATATGGCCGATTAGAAGCATTGTGAGTGATGCTAGAAAACATAAGCTAACTAAGGAAGTTCATGAATAAAGTATCATGTGCATAATGTGTTGGCCCAAAGGAAGTCGAATTTTATGGCAGATGAAGGTGATCATGAGTTATTTATAGAGTACCAATAGCAAGTTACAATTTAGTTCAAAGACTTAATGTAATGTTGCATTAGATATCTCTATTAATGTTCATGTAGTAGCATGTTTTGTTTGTTGCATTTTGTTATTGCACAACTATAAAGATATATGCCTTATTTGTTAAATTGAGTTGTATTCTTTACTTTTGTTTATGTAGTACTCTCAATGTTTGCTAATTTGAACAACATCCTCATGCTTACTGACACAAACTTTAGACAATGGAAAGAGCATATTATAATTTTATTGGACTGCATGGATCTAGACTTTGCATTTAGGCATGATCATCCTGCACCTTTGATTGATGATTCCACTGTGGATCAAAAGGTGACCTTTGACAAGTGGGAGAAATCTAATTGCATAAGTCTGATGATCATGAGAATGTCAATTCCGGAATCACTAAGGGGTTCAATAACTGAGAAAGAGGATGCTAAAACCTTCCTTAAGGAATTAGCGGACCAATTCGTCTCAAACGAAAATGTCGAGACTACCATACTTCTTATGAAATTAGTGTCCATGCAGTACATAGGGAAGGGTAATATTAGGGAGTATATCATGGAGATGTCCAACTTGGTTACAAGACTTAAGACACTAAAGTTAGACATGTCTAAAAGTGTCCTTGTGACCCTTATCTTAATCTCTCTGCCTACATAGTTCACTCCTTTTAAGATTAGCTATAATACTCAAAAGGAGAAATAGACACTAAATGAGCTCATAGCTTAGTGTGTACAGGAAGAAGAGAGATTGAGAGGTGATATATCTCAAAGTGCTCACTATGCATCCTCATCTCAACATTCAAACAAGAAAAAGAAGAAGGGTAATAGTAAGAGTAAGAGTAAGAGTAAGGGTAAACAACTTACAGTGACTAGGGTTTCAGGGCACAAGATGCAAAAATAACAAGATCCTAACCCAACTTATTTCTTTTATAAAAAGAAAGGTCATCTGAAGAAGGATTGCCCTAGATACGTCAATTGGTGTGCTAAGAAAGGTATGCTTCTTAACTTTGTTAGTTCATAAGTCAACCTAGCTACTGTACCTAATAACGCTTGGTGGATAAATACTGGTGCAACTACTCACATAAGTGAAACTATACAGGGTTACCTCACGAGCCGAATGTCAATTGATGCCCAAAGATTCATCTATATGAGAACGGGCAAGAAGGCAAAAGTAGAGGCAATAGGTGTCTTTAGAGTTTGTATAGGGAATAATGTACTTTTGAATTTAGAAAATACATTTATAGTGTCATCTTTTAAATAGAACTTAATTTCTATTTCATGTTTGGATAAATCCTGTGATATGGGTTATAAGGAGTAAGGTTCATATAATAATGTGAAAAGAGATATAAGGAGAAGAAATAGGAAGTAAGGAGGTTCGGTCAAGACAAATGCGCTCGGTAAGCCAATATCGGTCCCCCACCTTAAACAGACCGGGATAGAAATAACCGAGTACATGATATGAATAGGCATATGAGATCAGATAAATCCAAATGGGTGAAATACTAGCAAGCGCGCCCACACCCAACGAGGAAGTCTTGATCAAGTAGGAAAAATCGATCGGGAAAGTAGGACTGTTCGAGAGTATAAGCCAGATCGAATTATGACGAATGAAGGATTAGCGTGTGTTGATACACTCGGTGGTATAAGATCGATCGGTAATGTAAGCTTGGGCGACCAAGCAGGCGTACAAACTCAAATCGCCAGAAGGGACTCAACTTAACACGGTCGATAGAATAACCCCGGACGAATATATATATATATATATATATAACTCGGTCGTTAATGTGAGCTCAGGCAACCAAGCAGACGTGCGAACTTAAGTCGCCAAAAGGGACTCGACTTAACACGGTTGGTAGAATAACCTCGGACGAACATATACATAACTCACTTGGTAATGTGAGCTCGGGTGACCAAGCAGGCATAAGAACCCAAATCGCCAGAAAGGACTCGACTTAACACGGTCGGTAGAATAAGTTCGGACAAGCATACTCATAATTCTCTCGGTAATGTGATATCAGGTGGGTATACCAATACACACCTTTGGAAGGCTATTAGTATAAAATCAACCTGACAAAATCCGGTCGAACATAAAAATACACACATTCATTAAATCTCGTGAACATAGTTAGTAAGGAGTATTACAACCAAATATAGGTGATGTAATAATATACAATCATATGACAGTTTGGCGGGAAACGATTTCTAAAAACTCCTGTAAATGTGCTAGACGACAAAGAAGATACATATAGGGTACGAAAAGATTCCTTAAACTATTATTGCAGGTACTTACGTCATCTCATAACAAACTCTAACAAACTGGGGTGTACTCATGACTACGGAGGTTATATGAAATGGTATAAAAAGGGGAATCTCCTCCGTTGGCCAGATACGCGCAAGACCATCACCGGAACCCTAGTTTTCATTCCAGTTTTAATATATTTTTTCTTCTTCGGGCGGAAAGAGAAGACTGACTTGAGCGTCGGAGGGCCTAGCCAAGGATTCCAACCCCGGTCTTAAGTCACTGACGTCTTGTGGATTGGCTGCGTGGTGTGCAGGAAGTGATAACCGCCGCAGAAACCGTGAGTCGGGTTTTCTTCGTCATAGTATTTCCATTTGTCGGGGTCGAGATTGGCTTTGGGTTTCTCCGATTTATCTTCAATTTGCTATCCTCATTGCTAGGAGGTATTTTTCGATTATATTTCTCTAGGATCTGCTTTGGTCTTCTTAGATCCGCGGTGGTTTCTCTTCTCCGGAGTCGTCATCTGCTTGCTCCCTGAAATCTTCACCCGTCGCCTCTAGCTCTTCGTCGAGTTACGCTTTCAGACAAGATCAAATTTGGCGTCGTATATGGGAACTCTCGCCTGAATATGAGACTTTGTGATGGAGGGTGCTGAAAAACTCAATACTATTACTCTAACTCAAGAGGATCTGGAGTTGCTCATCAATTCCAGGGTTCAAAAGGCATTACAACAACAACAACAACAAGCGAACACTGAAGGTACTTTACCGGTCGCAATAAATCCAGCAATTTCAACTACGGATCGCCAGAAAAACAAAGGTATGGAAGAAGACGATGTTGCTTACATAGCTCCTGCTCCTGTTTCTCCCACTCGACATCCTCATGCATTCTTCCGTACTCCTCTGGAACAAGGAGGACAAAAATCGGCGCTTCAAGAATCCTCTGATGAAGCACTTGTGAAGGAAAAACGCAGAGGGAAAGTGGTGACTAGTGACAGTTCCCCGGAGAGAATTGCTTCTCCGTTCTATCAGAGAGTTCTTGACGATCCGCTACCCAAGCGTTGTTAGAGCTTAAACATTGGAGAATATTCTGGGACCACTGATCCTGAAGATCACCTGTCTAAATTCGAAAGTACGGCTCTGCTACAGCAGTTTACTGATGGGGTCAAGTGTCGGATGTTTCTCACTACTCTAGGAGGAGGAGCTCAGAGATGGTTCAAGAGATTGCCAGAAAATTCCATCAGGCATTTTAAAGATTTCCGTAAAGTATTTCTTCATCATTTCTCCAGCAATAGAAGATATCATAAGACTCCTTGGAGTCTTTTTTCTATTAAATAGGGGTCTAAGGAAAACATCAAAGCCTACATTAAAAGATTTAACTATGTGGCTATTGATGTCCCCAATGCCACTACTGAAATTTTGGTAAGCGATTTCTCTCAAGGGCTTAACGATAATGACTTCTTCAAGGATTTGGTATGTAATCCTCCAACAAACTTTGATTTGTTAATTGAGCGAGCTACTGAGTTTATTAATGTAGAAGAAGCTCAAGCTGCTCGTAGGAAAGAGAGTGGGATACCTATCCTTACCCCAGTTAGCGACAAACCCACAACTAGGGGTGAGCAAAAATTCGGAAAAACCGAATTAACCGAACTGACCAACCAAATTTAGAAATTCGATTCGGTTAATTCGGTTTTCGATTTTTTTTTTGAAAATTTGGTTCAATTTTCGATTAATTCGGTTCGATTTCGATTTTGAATTTTGTAATTCGGTTAAATCGAATAAACTGAAAAAGAATATTATTTTAATTAATTTTTATTTTAAAATATAATTAATTAAATAAAATCTTTTTTTAAGGTAAAACTGAATAGGGTTTTAAAATTCGGTTAATTCGGTCTAAAACCAAATTAACCGATATCTTATCGGTTCGGTCGGTTCGGTTTCATAGGGAAATTCGGTCGGTTCGGTTGGTTGAAAAGAAATTCGGTTTATTCGGTTTTCGGTCTATTCGGTTCGGTCGGTTCGGTTTCGACCGAATACTCACCCCTACCCATGACTCCTATTCATCCACCACGTGGACCTCGTACAGCCCCTCCTCCACATCGTCAGTCAGAGTTTAGACCTCAGGCGGTGCAGCATGTGGGGATGCCATAAGAAATCCCTAGAAGATTGTGTACATACCATATGTCTGGTACTCACTATACAGAGAATTGTTTTGCTTTAAAGAACTAGAGGATGAATAATATTTTGTATCGTCAACGATCCCCCAACCGACAGCCCTACCCAAGGCAAAATAATCCACTCAAGCTGGAATATCGGGCGACTGAGCCACGACAGGGAACATTACAAGTACCGGGCGGACCATCTCGAGCGCCCGAACCAACACAGACCGAGATAATAATCGCTCGACAAGAAGAAAATCGAAGTAATGCCGCCCGAGATAATATTAATATGATAGCAGGTGGACCTACTGATGGTGATTCAAACCGGACAAGAAAGTCACACGCTCGGCGATTGCAGATCCATGCGGTAGGATGCAGCACGGAAAAAACAGCAGGACCAGAGATTAGTTTTGGTCCTAAAGATCTGGAAGGGGTAGAAGTACCCCATGATGATGCGCTAATAATCAAAGTTGTCACAGCTAATTACAATATTTCTCGTACTTTTATTGATATTGGTAGTTCTGTTAATATTATCTTCAAAAAATCTTTTGACCAACTGTAGATAGATCCGAGCGAGCTTCAGCTCATGGTGACTCTTCTTTATGGTTTCACGGGCAATGAGGTGCAGCCACTCGGCCAAATAAAATTAATCATATCTCTAGGGGAGGAGCCCCTAATGAGAACCAAGAGATCTTATTTCATGATGGTAGATGCACCTTCTACATACAATGTCATATTGGGTCGACCGACCCTGAACGAGTTCGGGTGGTCGTTTCTACTTTCTGCCAGAAGGTGAAATTCCCCGTTGATGATCAAGTTGGAGAAGTCCGTGGAGATCAATTACTGGCACGAAAATGTTATGTGGAGATCATCCGGACAGAGGCCAATGTCGCCCACGAAGCTCAAAGGATAGAAGTCAATGTTATCCAGGAAAAAACCGCCTGGGCTGGTATATGAAGAGAAAGAAGAAGTACATATACAAATTGGGTGACTAGAAGTTGTGACTTATGTGGTGGCCGACCTGGGCCTTCCACTCAAGACTGAGCTGATACAATGTTTGATGCGGAACAGCGATGTGTTTGCATGGACCCCCAAGGAGGTTATAGGTATATCTCCACTTGTGATGGAACATGAATTACATGTTATCCTGATGCTCGGTCGGTCAAGAAAAGGAAGAGAGATTTTGGGGCCGACCAAATCATCAAGGAGGAGGTAGACAAATTAATGGAAGCCGACTACATTCGAGAAGTGCAATTCCCTAGCTGGTTAGCCAATGTGGTTCTAGTATCTAAGCCAGGAAATAAGTGGAGAGTATGCATTGATTTTCGGAATCTTAACAAGGCTTGCCCAAAGGACTATTATCCTCTACCTCGCATTGATCAAGTAGTGGATTATACGGCTGGGCGTGAGTATATCTGTATGTTGGATGTCTATCAGGGTTATCATCATGTAAGATATGCGAATTTATTTTTAGGGTTACCATGGAAATACGCATTATGAGAGTTTAATGGAGGAATTACTTAGGGCTTAATTCCCTTAACCCTAAGCTATTTATAAATAGGGCTCACATCTCTCTCACTCGAACCCAAATACCCAACCCGCACTCTTCCTTCCTCTCTTTCTCTCTCGCACGGACGAACCCGATACCGACAGAGGGATTCTTCCCCGACGATCCTATTCTCGCCGAGTCACCGGAGGAAGAGCATCGGATCACAATGGTATCGGCCATCTTCGAAGGAGCGACCACCTCTTCGGCCATTCCTTAAGCGCGATCGACGATGATCCAGCGTCTAGGGCACGCGGGGGGCTTGACTCGCATTGTCGCCGATCGATCGAGTTCCTTCGTTCTTCCTCCTTGATCTGTTCAGCGGAAGGCGACTTGTGTCATCACACATTGGAGCGGATCGGATGACGTCGTCTGTAGGCGACGATTAAGGTAAGTGTCGACGGGAAAGATCTTGTGGATTCAAGATTATGGTTTACGGGGTTTTCAATTTCGATTTCCTTTCTGTTCTGGATTAAGGAAGGGTGTCGGATCAACCTGGTGATGGATCTCACCTGAGCAGATCTTGATCTTCTTCCTCCTTGCAGCAGATTGGGGTCTCAATTGAAGAAATTAGGGTTCAATTGAGGTAAGTGTGGTCTTGTTTCTTGGGATTTCCAGCAAATTCATTCTGTGCAATTGTTTCCTAGACTAATTTTGGAAAGATTCGGTTACTAGTAGTTGTAGGTAAGGGTTTTGTTGGCTGGGAGATTCGGAAATTGCTATCAAAACCCCAAGGTAAACATTTTTCCAGTGTATGCTTTTGATTTCTGATCAGTGAGCTATTTGATTAGTGTGGCTAACGAGTCGTAGGGGCTTTTTGTTTTGCTTAGATGAATGGTAATGGGTGGGTGTATTTCTTAATCCACATTAAAACTAAATTGCCATGTTAAAATCAGATTAAATATTAAATTAAAAACTATGGATTTGGGTGGGAATTTAAAGAGTGAATCATATTGAACCTAATCTAATTGATTAGGGGATGTTAGGGTGATTTCACTTTAATCATAAAAGGAGAAATAGTAGCTTTAATTTAATTAATAAAAGGGGGCATTAATTAGAGTTAGCTAAATGCGTTAAGGATAGATATTTCTTTTGATACACGATTTATACATCGTAGTGTATGTATATACTTGATACATTAAATGATACAGGACCTTGATCATTGACGAGTCGTGCGACGTGGGGAGGGGGGCGACGTGGGGGGGGGGGGGGCGGGGGTTCTGTTGATACGAGATATCTCGAGATGGGTATTTCTTCCTATTTCCCATTTAGTTCTTTGAACTTTAAAGCATGGTTATATTTGGATGTTTAGGTTGCATTACCTTAAATTTGTATATTTGTTTCGTTCTTGCTTGTCACTTCTGTTTGACCTTTGATATAATCTAATTTACTTTGATACTGTCTCAACTCTTGATATCGGAACTCTGTACATATGCATATGTAGAGTTTGTATCATAGAGATATCCGGTTTGTACGATTAGCATGTTTATCATGTATATTGATGTCGAGTATACACGTGATGGGTATGTGTTATTGAAGTTGCATAGTGGATTGATCATTTTGTATATTGGAGTATGCATATACGTTTGTTGTGGTTATTGGGGGTGTTTCTGGGGTTGCATGATTGATAATAGTATCTATATTGTGACTATTCACATCATTTCATCATTCATTGCATACTAACAACTATTGTCTCCCTTGTGGTGTGAGGTTCGTCAGTTGGTTATAGCTGCCCATTCGGCCACTGTTGGAGAGTGGTAGCTAGAAGTGGAGTTAGTCCTGTCGCACTTACTCAGTCGTTTGGTGTTTATACTCTATCAGTCTCGACCACTCTGGAGTAGTGGGTCTTGAGGATACAATAGTCAGAGGGCTTAAGTTGTGAGTGGTCAGTGACCCTTTGCTATGTAGTTAGATAACTACTTAGCGAACCATCCGCTTTAGCCGCCTATAGTGGTGCATGTACTATAGGCTAGTATGGTTTGTCACGGACCCAAACCTCTCGGCCATACAGGGGTCGTGGTGTCTAGAGAGGTGGCGGGGTGACGATGGAGCATGCATACGCATTTTACATATGATGCGCGGTGCATCTGTGGAGATATTTTTGCATACATGCATAGTAAATATTAGTTGCATGTGATTATGTGTTGTTGCATTTGTTTGAGCTATGTATGCTGCATTTGGATATCATACTGCATACATGTCATTTATTTTACATGTATATACAGTCATATTTATATTTGCCCAAGTGTCACGAGTAGATCTGCTGCTGTTCTGGTGAGTTTACTGATTATGGTATCATGGTATTGATTCTAGTCGAGCATGTGCATTTATTGTGTCATGTATGTTTATGTATAGTTGTTGTATCAGATGTGGCTAGATGTGTTATATTTTGACAGCATGATTTTATTCTTATTTATGGAGACTGTGTTCCTTGGTTCCTATATCGTCATATTACCCATGTTCTGGAGATGTAGCAGTCCTTGCCGAAACGTTACAGTCGAATCCTGCAATGCATTCCTTCTAGGGAAGGACTTAGCATTATGGTACGCTCCGCAAGTGTACGAAAATGTCGCAAGTAATATAAAAGATTATCGTATCCACAGGGACTGGAATAAGCACTAGAAATGTCTCAATGCGAATTAGCTAAACAACTATCCAATCGTTTCAAAAGCAAAGTAAAGGTAAACAAGTCTAATCTTAAAGATCAACAAACAAGAATTTAGTGTTTTGGGTTATGATAAAGGGAGATTCTAGGAGTTTCGATTTCTTTGTAGGATTTCTGGAATGTAAATGGTTCACCAATTCTTATCCCTCAATTGTCAAACATGTAGAAAGTTGCCGGTTCTCTCTTGCAATAGACAACCGGCTAAGAACTGAGAAATGTATCTAAATAGGATTAATTAGACATGAACCTATGTTGTCCTTACACAGAAGTGCACCTATTACTATGCCTTCCTCGGATATCAACATAGAAGCCCACGACTTATTAGTCTATCAAGATACAAGAAACTAATCACAAAATCCATCCTACTCTCTTGAATATTCCTATTTCCTCTTCAAGATTGTCTCTCAAACGTCCTTACATGGGCTTGCACCTGTCACGTGGATCCCTCGGATGATCGAGTGAGAGTTTATCTTTACAAAGTCCATAAGAAGTCCAAACAATTAATCAAGAATGAGAACTAAGCACGCATCACCATTAATCATTCAAGATTTAATTGATACAAGTAAGATAATGTCATTGGAACAAGAAAATGGCAAATCCATAAGAGATTACATCAATCCATCATACAAATACTCCCTTCATCCTAGAATACAAGATCTACTCCATGAATCGAAGAAGAATACCCGAAGAAATAGAGATTACAAGCATTTCTTAAATCCCCAATCCAAGAAATCAAGAAGAGGGGGAAAGAGAAAACTTATTTACGAAGAAGCCTCGTCTTCGGATCCAACCCTCGCTCCGGAGTCGAAATCGTTAAGAAATCCCCTTGAATCGCCCAGAAATCCTCCCAAGATTGGAAGGAAACCACCAAATCTTGCCTTCTCCCGAAGGGGGAGAGATCCCCTTTCAATTCATGAAGGAGAGCTTAAATAGAGGAGGGAATCGGGCGCCACACGGCCCCGTGACACGGCCGTGTGAGATCCACACGGCCATGTCCAGTTCCTTCTCTGCCAATGCTGCACGGCCGTGTGGTGCACACGGCCAAGGCCCTCCTGCTCTCTGGAAATGTTACACGGCCGTGTGGTGCACACGGCCACAGCCTCCTTGGTCTCTGGAAACCTCACACGGCCGTGTAGATCCACACGGCCATGTAAGGCTTCTGCTCTGGTTGGCTTCAAATCTTGACACGGCCGTGCGAGGTTCACACGGCCATGTCATCTTCCTCTTCTATTGGTGCCAAACTCCACACGGCCCGAGCTCCATACCAGTGCAGGGCCGTGTGAGGTACACGGCCCGGTACTTTCTCCCTTTGTTTCCTCCAAGGCTTGCCCAAAGATGTAGATTCTTCACCAAATCGACTCCTATGTACAGAAAATGCACAAAAAGTAGATCTCCGAACCAAAAGAGTAAATATGCTAAAAGGAAAGCTGGAAGTATAAAAATGTATAGATCAAGCATGCTCAAAGTATGTAAATGTACGTAAAAACATGCATAAAAGAGTATATAATCTACGCACATCACACCCCCAGACTTAAACCTTTGCTTGTCCTCAAGCAAAATGCTGCAGTCTAAATTCATATGTTCTACAACACATTCATAAACCCAGTGCACTTTCCTAACTCTATCAAAAAGTTTCATTAACAAGCATGATCATGGAAACAAGTAAAGTATGGTTCAAGCATAAGAATCTTGTGCGCAGTGCAAAAGTAACTCAACACCCTTCAAGTTTCAATCCATGTCCTAGTCAAGTCGTCATCAAATTTGAATTCCTAGTGTTCCCAGTGAAAGACAAGTAACCAGTGATAGGCACTTACTCACCATTCACTTGGTTCATATTTCTCAACTAACCCAAGGTCTCAAAGGTGTGCTCAATCTCAAGGGAAGCTAAGCAGTCATTTCCCCAGTAACCTAACTCGGTCTCAAAGGGGTGACTTGCTAGATTCCACTCATGACAACTATTTTTTATATCCCTTATTATTCTTTTATATTTTTTTTTATAAGTGTTTGCATTGTGCAAAACTTATTCACAAATGTACTTTTAGCACACATGTTGGGATATTTTGATTTTTCCAAATGAGCTTTAATGATTTGAGCCTCATCCAGTAACCAAAATGAAAGTTGAGAAATCACCATGGAAACCAAGTACTAAGCAAACAAGATGAATCATGACTATTTCAATAACATCAACTATTCAAGCATCAAACACAAGTGTAGTGAAGATAAAATCCTTAAGGTTGAATCAAAACTAAAACTCATCACCATAAGATTCTTAGCTTATTAATGCTTCCCAAGATAGAAAAAAGAACTACACAAAGTTTACTACTAGCATCATTTGAACATCATGAATCAAGACAATAATCATGCTAACATTTCACTTGAATCCAAGAAAGCATATAAGTGAAGATTTGATGTTCTCAAAAAAAAATTTTTGCCATGATTATTTCAAAAACAAGCAAAATAAAGCAATAAGCAATGATTATTTCAAAAACAAGCAAAATAAAGCAACAAGCAATGAAAATAAGAACCAACATGAAAAACTAACAAAAACTAGAAGCTGAAAACCAAACTAAACAATACATGACACCCCCCCAGACTTAAACTTTTCATCGTTCCGATGAAATCAGTATAGTGGTGGAGGTGGAGGTGGACGAGGGAAAGGAGGTCTACGACGTGGTTGGCCAATAGGAAAACTAGGAAAACCTGGAATCTCACCCAAGGATCTATGATACTCATATAAAGCATCTACTTGTTGACTAGTAAGCGTCATACTCTGCATAAAATCTCTCATCCTAGCCTGATCAGTATCATAATCCTGCACAAACTCAGCCACTTGACCTTGAAAATTCCTCGTAAACTGAAAATGATTTTGTACCTCCCTAAACTGATCATCAGATAAAGAGAAGCGCCCCTCTAACATTTTTCGTTGGGAATCTTGCTTCTCATGAAGTGATTCTAGAGACGTACGAAAATCTGAAAAATCAAACCTAGAAGATCCCGTGCCATATGCAAAAGAATGCCTAGCAGGCTCCATAAAACTAGTAGGCTGCGTGTGTCCAGATGACGAGGGCTCATGATGTGGCTCAGTGTCTCCAGGTATAGAAGGGTTATCCTCAAAATCCAACTCAGAAATTACCCAATTAGCCAGGTTACGGATAGTAGTTCGTTCAGGAAAAGGAAGGGGTAAAGGAGAACCACTCCTCCTAGGAAACGCGAAATCATTCTCATCCCGAACGATCATTTTCATAGCAAGACATGCATCAATGTCAATCATGTCATTACCATGAATTATTTCCAACCCATCAACATCAAGATTTAAATTATAAGCTATTCGGGTAATCAAATCACCAAAAACAATTGATCCCAATGATGCCTTAGCAGATCTTAATAAGGTTTGAACAAAATGAAAACCAGAATCAAATTCAACCTTATAAAGCATAGCCCATAAAGCATCAAGCTCTATCTTTTTAACCACCCCATCACTCTCTCCCCTACCAAAAATAGTTTTACTCATGACTCTATGTAGATACCTAAAGATGGGGTTTTGTATATTGGAGGCCTTAGCTCTTGAAGGCTCATAAGGTTGACCTAACCCAGTTATTGCATTCCAAAAATGATTCCAATTAAACCTTGAATCAAACCTACGAGGGCTACCGGTGGTTATTCCAAAACAAGAATTAAAGTCACCAAATGTCCATAGAAATTCTTGATTCATTAATCTAAAAGAGATTTTTCCAAACTAATCATCTTCATTAGTAAAATGGACATCCAATGAACTTAAAAATTCCAAAACAAGACGAGGATATGTAGGCAAATGTGTGTACATAATATCACCCCAATCTAAAAAACCAATCATCAAGTCTACATCTTCCCTAATTCCAAGCATATCAAGAACAGTTGGGTCCATATATCTAGTACACACTATCTTTCTATTGACAAGAATTGCAAATCTAATTACTTGATCATCATTTCTAAACACGATATTGAATTCATTGTCATTACCTTCGTTGCGTGAAGTCCTTTTGCCTTTGCCCTTCACTGGTTGTTTTCCCTTGTCCTTTGATGGCTCCTCCTCTTTGTCCCCACTGGATCCACCACCTCTCTTGCGAAGTTTCTTCAAAATGTTGGACATCTTGATGAGTTTAGACAGGGGAAAAGTTATCTAGGGTTGGAAGAATGAAACTCAAAGAACAAAACTTCAAAGATCAAAAATCTTAGGTTAGGAGGATGAAAAGTGAAGAGGAGAACCCGGATCTAAGATCTTTTGAGAAATTAGAGAGGGGTTTTTAAGAGATTGGGAGAGAGAAAGATGTTTTAGAGAGTTGGGGGTGTGCGGAACACGGCCAAGATCTGCCCTTGTGAGGTAGAAGAAAGACTTTAATAGTTCTCCTACACGGGTCGTGTAGATCTACACGGCCTCCCCATCTTTCCTCTCGGGATTCTTTACACGGGTCGTGTAGATCCACACGGCCTCCACCTCTTCCTTCTCTGGATTCCTCGCACGGCCGTGTCTGGGACACGGCCTCTCCATCTCTCCTCTCGGGATTCTTTACACGGCCGTGTTTGAGACACGACCTAGATCCTTTTCTCCTCGGAAGATGCTACACGGCCGTGTCTGGATGACACGGCCTAAGCACTTCCCTTCTTTGCAACTTTTACCTGGCCGTGTATAGCACACGGCCGAGCTCCGTTTTGCACCTAACCTGAAAACAAAATCAAAAGAATGCATCAAACTAAAAGAAATTTAGATGCAGATCAAAACTAACTAAAAGAACCCTTGGGTTGCCTCCCAAGAAGCGCTTGTTTAAGGTCTTTAGCTCGACCAAACTTTATCATTCGCTTATTTTCCTCGCCCTTGGAGGACAGATATACTTTTCATTTTTGTTGGGAGATCTTCTCCCAACATCTTCCACCACATTGTCTCCTTCGTTTGGTGGCCTTCCATGAGGATGGAAATTCCATTCCTCAAGTTTATAAATGCTTGTCCTGCTACAAGCATTTAAAAGAGACGAGACATGGTTAGAGATATTAGATAAATCATATTCCAACTTTTCCTTACCAATTACCAAAGAAAGCTTATGATTTTTGACATCAATTATAGCTCCAGCTGTAGCAAGGAAAGGTCTTCCTAATATGATAGGAATCCTAGGGTCCTCTTCCATGTCCAACACGACAAAATCTGTGGGAATAACATTCCCATCCACCTCTACTGGCACATCTTCTATAATACCCAAAGGGTACCTGCAGGAATGATCGGCAAGTTGAAGTGCCATAGTAGTAAGTTTAATGTTTTTGAGACCTAATTTATTACAAATTGAATAGGGAATGAGGCTAACACTTGCCCCCAAATCACAGAAAGCTTTTTCAAAAAATTCTTTTCCTATGTTGCAAGGAATATAAAAGCTCCCTGGGTCCTTCAATTTTGGAGAAGTGTTCTTCTCAAAAATAGCACTACATTCCTCACTAAGCGCAATGGTCTCGACCTCTCCTCTTCTTCTCTTATTTGACATGAGATCCTTCAGGAATTTGGCAAATCTAGGCATTTGTAGAATAGCATCAATAAGAGATACCTCTACACAAATTTCCTTAACTTTTTCTAGAAACTTGCCAAATTCTTCATCCTTCTTGAGCATTGTAAGTCTCTAAGGAAAAGGAACAGCTTTGCTCTGATGGTTCAGTGGAAGAGTCTCTTCAACCTCAATGGTACTCTCCTCATTAGCTTGAATCTGATTTGGTATAGGAGGAGAGAGCTCTTCTTCTTTTTGTACCCCTTTTGAAGCAGTCACTTGGGAGTCTCCCAAGGTCCGTCCGCTCCTAAGCTCAATCCTATTGCAATGCTCCATAGGATTCACATCAGGTTTTCCTGGAAGCTGTCCTGGTGCTCTGGATGATGAGGAAGCTAGTTGGGCAATTTGACTATCCTGGATCTTTTGATGCTTTTCAGAATTATCCATTCTCTGAATGAGCTTTGCTAAATCTTGCTTCATTTCATTCTGACTTGAGATAATTTCTTCAAGCATCTTTTCAACATTTGACTTTGGTAAGCCTTGAGAAGATAGATGTTGAAAATTTTGTTGCCCAGCTTGAAAATTTGGTCTTGCCCCCATAGATGGTCCTTGATCTTGATTGTTCCTGTAAGAAAAATTTGGATGACTCTTCCATCCAGGGTTATAAGTATTTGAGTATGGGTTGTTCTGCCTTTGATTGTAACTCATGATTGCATCACATTGTTCAAGTTGATTGATTTGTGCAGTGATAGCTCCCAATGGACATGAGTCATTTGAATGCTCTGAACTCCCACATACTTCACAAGATGTACTAATAGCATTGACCATATTAGCACTAGTCCCCATATTCTCAAATTTCTTTGTAAGAGCGTCCAATTTTGCAGACAAAAGAGTGACTGCATCTACATCGAACTTCCCTGATGCTTTAATTGTTGGGTTTACAGAGGAATAGCCACCACTTCTTTCATTTGCCCATTGATGATGATTTTGTGCTACACTTTCAATGATTTCTTCGGCTTCATCTAAGCTTTTGTTCATAAGTGCCCCTCCAGGTGAATCAAGGGACACTTTGGTATGATAATTGATGCCATTATAAAAAGTGTGCAACACTAACCATCTTTCCAACCCATGATGTGGGCATTGTCTGAGCATACTATTATATCTATCCCATGCTTCAAAAAGAGATTCTGAGTCAGTTTGCTTGAAGCTTGCAATTAAATTCCTCATATGAGTTGTTTTGCTTAGTGGATAGAACTTATCAAGAAACTGTTGCTCACACTGCTCCCAAGTGGTGATGCTATTAGGGGCCAAAGAATTCAGCCATTGCTTTGCCCTATCTCTTAGAGAAAACCCAAATAACAATAATCTAACTGCATCTGAAGGAACTCCATTCATTTTCATGGTACCACATATTTCATAAAAGACCTCTAAGTGTTGATTGGGGTCTTCATGAGGTCCTCCACCAAATTGGTTCTGCTGCACCATAGATATGATTGCGGGTTTGATCTCAAAGTTATTAGCTTCCACTGAAGGCCTTGAAATACTAGATCGAAAACCTCTTGCATAGGGTGCTGCATAATCCTTAAGTGGTCTATTTGCCATGTTCAAATGTTCCTGTTCTTTAATTTGCCTTTGCAGAATTCTTCTTTTATGGAAAGTTCTATCAATCTCAGGGTCAAAAGGAAAGAATTCCCCTGCAAAGTTAGATCTTCGCATACACAAGAATAAGATGGCAAATGGCAATTCGACAGAAAAAGAAAGATAGAAGAATCAAAAATGCAGAATTGAATTTGTACAAAAAGAATTAACAAGAAGTGAAAGTTATACATAAAAGTAAAAACAGAAATCTAATGATTAGTTACAACCATGCAATATGAAAGGAAAACAAATGTTATGTTTAGTCTAACTCAATTGATAATTCCTAATGTTATAGTGCAGTCCCCGGCAACGGCGCCAAAAACTTGGTACGCTCCGCAAGTGTACGGAAATGTCGCAAGTAATATAAAAGATTATCGTATCCACAGGGACTGGAATAAGCACTAGAAATGTCTCAATGCGAATTAGCTAAACAACTATCCAATCGTTTCAAAAGCAAAGTAAAGGTAAACAAGTCTAATCTTAAAGATCAACAAACAAGAATTTAGTGTTTTGGGTTATGATAAAGGGAGATTCTAGGAGTTTCGATTTCTTTGTAGGATTTCTGGAATGTAAATGGTTCACCAATTCTTATCCCTCAATTGCCAAACATGTAGAAAGTTGCCGGTTCTCTCTTGCAATAGACAACCGGCTAAGAACTGAGAAATGTATCTAAATAGGATTAATTAGACATGAACCTATGTTGTCCTTACACAGAAGTGCACCTATTACTATGCCTTCCTCGGATATCAACATAGAAGCCCACGACTTATTAGTCTATCAAGATACAAGAAACTAATCACAAAATCCATCCTACTCTCTTGAATATTCCTATTTCCTCTTCAAGATTGTCTCTCAAACGTCCTTACACGGGCTTGCACCTGTCACGTGGATCCCTTGGATGATCGAGTGAGAGTTTATCTTTACAAAGTCCATAAGAAGTCCAAACAATTAATCAAGAATGAGAACTAAGCACGCATCACCATTAATCATTCAAGATTTAATTGATACAAGTAAGATAATGTCATTGAAACAAGAAAATGGCAAATCCATAAGAGATTACATCAATTCATCATACAAATACTCCCTTCATCCTAGAATACAATATCTACTCCATGAATCGAAGAAGAATACCCGAAGAAATAGAGATTACAAGCATTTCTTAAATCCCCAATCCAAGAAATCAAGAAGAGGGGGAAAGAGAAAACTTATTTACGAAGAAGCCTCGTCTTCGGATCCAACCCTCGCTCCGGAGTCGAAATCGTTAAGAAATCCCCTTGAATCGCCCAGAAATCCTCCCAAGATTGGAAGGAAACCACCAAATCTTGCCTTCTCCCGAAGGGGGAGAGATCCCCTTTCAATTCATGAAGGAGGGCTTAAATAGAGGAGGGAATCGGGCGCCACACGGCCCCGTGACACGGCCGTGTGAGATCCACACGGCCATGTCCAGTTCCTTCTCTGCCAATGCTGCACGGCCGTGTTGTGCACACGGCCAAGGCCCTCCTGCTCTCTGGAAATGCTACACGGCCGTGTGGTGCACACGGCCGCCTCCTGCTCACTGGAAATCCTACACGGCCATGTAAGGCTTCTGCTCTGGTTGGCTTCAAATCTTGACACGGCCGTGCGAGGTTCACACGGCCATGTCATCTTCCTCTTCTATTGGTGCCAAACTCCACACGGCCCGAGCTCCATACCAGTGCAGGGCCGTGTGAGGTACACGGCCCGGTACTTTCTCCCTTTGTTTCCTCCAAGGCTTGCCCAAAGATGTAGATTCTTCACCAAATCGACTCCTATGTACAGAAAATGCACAAAAAGCAGATCTCCGAACCAAAAGAGTAAATATGCTAAAAGGAAAGCTGGAAGTATAAAAATGCATAGATCAAGCATGCTCAAAGTATGTAAATGTGCGTAAAAACATGCATAAAAGAGTATATAATCTACGCACATCACATTAGTACAATAGTTTAATTGATCCATTTATTGAATATTTACCATAGTTTTAATGTTAGCTGGCAACCTAACGCAACTTTCCTCCTTTATCCAAGCTTGGGACCGACCATGATCAGTCATCATGGGTGGAGTTTTAACTATTCGTTATTAATGAGATAAATTTTATTTAAATATAAATAATAATATATATAATTTTATCTGGAAGCCATGTGAAATAGAATGCCAATGAGCTAACTAGGATATACGAATCAAGTTGTCATGACCTAAAGGGGAAAAAGGGTGATGAGCTATCTTCGAGGTTGACTGAGTCGCTAGAACTCCAAGAAAAATGCCAGTAACAGAAAGCTGAGAACCTCAAAAAGTCCCTGGTCAACGATACCTGTAAAGCTGCTAGAAGATAGGAAAAGGTAGACAGAGCATTAGAGGGAGTCAGGATTGCCTCGGCCTTCCACTCCGATGCTCAAGTCAGTCTCTAACGAAGTATATGAAGTAGATAAACAGTACTACCTAAAGACTGAATGTCAAAGCATACCTAGCCCACAAGAGCAGGAGCACAGGCCATAGGCATCATAGAGCCAAAGGGGCATGGAGCCGGAGGCGACGCGAAGCCGGAAGTGACGCAGAACCGGGGGGCTAGAGGCATGATGAAGCCATTTTTGCATGTCACGTGACACTTCAAAATTAATAAAGATTGGAACCTATTAAAACTAAAGATAAGAGTTGTAGTAAGAACTCCCAAGTCATTTTTTTTTCCAAGGATAACTAAGAAGTGTGTGAGTTCTCTAGACTGAATTCAAATTAAATTCTTACATCAACAAGGTCAATTAGGCATTTCCATTTGATTCATATTACAAATTGAATTAATCTAATTCTCAATAGTGCATTAGTAAAATCAAGAATAGGATCAAAGAAAGGTTAATCTCATCTAAACATGATCCACTTCATTTCATCAAATTGGTATCAATTAAGTTCGGTTCTAATGCATCATTGAATCAATTAACTTAATTATCATATCTTCAATTCACAATCATAGTAACAATTAAACTCAAAGCTCAAACAAACTTGTAGAACCTGAAATAGCATTCAATTCACGATCACAATCAAATTAAACAATTAAACTCAAAAGCTCAAACAAAATAACGTTGAACAGAGGTAACAATCAAAAGCTCAAGTTAAGCATTCAACATTCAAGTATGATCACAGTCACAAAGATCAATTGTATAGAGCAAGGATTTGCTAACTAAATAACCGACATTAAGAAACTAGCAATAAACGGAATTACAAATTCAAAACAGAACGTAGATTGCAAACTAATTATGTAGCTTAAATAAGATATGAATTGCAAAAGTTCAACAAGATCGGAATTGCAAGTAAGAAATCAGATTTGATGATCTGAGCAGTCACAATTGAAAACATAAGTAAAGAAAGTAAACATTCACACAAACATAGCAAACTTCTTCCCTTTGCTGTGACACAGAGGTGCTCTTGGAAACTTCCCTTCAAACATCCAACAAACAATAAACAAACTTCCAGCTATTACCAGGCGACGCTCACAGCTCCTGGAAACCTCCCTCAAAGCTCCGTTCATCTGATAATCTCATCCGTCGAAAAAAAACAGAGAAAGATTCTGTGATTTGCCAAACCAAATTGATTGATCAGATCAACCTAGTTTCGCTACGGAATGAGGATCGGAAAAGAATCAGAAACTCCTGGAAATCTCCCTTGAAGCTCTGTTGAATGCGAAGATCACTGATCGAGAACCTCCCTCGAATAGGAACGCGACGGTGAAACAGAATCAAAATCGCGGCTGAAGAAACCTCCCTCTGCCACTCTCTAATCTCGGAGGATGAACGTCGGTAGCTCGGAGATAGTCGTCGGAGAAGAAGATTAACTCTCGGATATGGAATGTGGAAGGAGACTGCGAGGACGACGATGAACAATGCTGAAATATCGCGTGAAACGCCCGAGTCCCCCCCCCCCCACACTGTAGCTTCTCACGCGATTTAAATCACATCTTATTTTTGATCCAACGATCCAGAATGCTTCGATCTTGATCAACGGTCCAAACATCTCAAATCTAGATCAAAAACTCTGGGTCTTCATCAATGGCTGAGATCTACTCCTCATTAGGTTGGATGGGCTGCATCTTCAACGGATGTCTTAGATCTACTCCGATCTGGGATGAACGACCAAGATTGTTCCAGAGCTTGATCGTCTTGTTTAAACTCTGATTCGAGCACAAATGTGGTCTGATCTGATCGGGTCCATAAAGAATATATCGAATATTAGCTTCAAATACCATGATTATAAGATAATTTGTAATTAAGTCCAATATTAAATGTAATTATGAAATATTATGTAAATACGAGTTTATCCTATAAAAAGATCATTAAAAGCATGCATTATGAATCAAAATAATATAGCAAAATCATGGTTATCAAGGCGGTGTGGAGCCAAGGCTAGAGGGATCTTGCGACTGGAACATAATAGAAGCTCACATGCTGAAACATAACAGTGACTCGCATGTCGGAACATAACAACAATTTGTTAGAGTGTATACTAAAAGCCTAGCTTTTGGTATAAACATTTATCTAGAAATAAGAATCACATTGGTCAAATGTCTACATTTATGATAAATGTAGTTGTTCAATTAATTTATATTGTAGATAACATGGTGTGTGGTGTCACACACAGAGGATCATGTTATCAGTACCTTATAAATTATAAACAGTAGCTCACGACCATAATGGAAAGGAACAAACCATTGGAAGGTCGTAGTGTAATTAGGTATCAGTTTATCTTGACTGTATAATTACACTAGTACACTCAGAGTGTATTGAGTAGGACCATTTGAGGTCGTTTCTTTTATACTGACTTTATAAAGAAACAAAGACCTCGATTATTATGGAAGTGTGTGCTCTTAATCCTAATATAATAACAAGCACATATATTTGATATTTATTTCTTTAATTTATCAATGGGTGAGATTTAATTTGATAAATCAATAAGCCCGATAAATTGAGAAATGGTATCACTTATAGTGTGTGTTGCTGATTATAAAAGGAAACTGTGTCCTAGAGATACTAGGTTGATAATGTCCTCAAGAGGAGCTCATAAGGATTGTCATGTTAAACCCTGCAGGTGGACTTAGTCTGACATGATAATAAGGTTGAGTGGTACTACTCTTAGACTAAGATATTAATTAAATGAGTTGTCTGTAACTTACTTAATTAGTGGATATTTGATATCTTAAACACAGGGAGACTAACACACTCATAATAAGAAGGAGCCCAAAAATATAATTTGGGATTGGTGCGATAGTTCAATAATAGTTCTCTAGTGGAATGAATTATTATTGATAAAATTAAGTTGTGTGTTCGGGGCGAACACGGGATGCTTAATTTTATCGGGAGACCAAAACCAATTCCTTCTCTCGGTCCCTATCGTAGCCTCTTATTTATAGAGTACTATACCCACCTATACCCACCTTCTATACCCACTTAAAGGGGGCCGGCCAAGCTAGCTTGGAAACAAGCTAGGACCGGCCTAGGTATAAATTGGGGTGGCCGGCCCTAGCTTGAACCCAAGCTAGAGGGGCCGGCCATATTAAATTAAAAAGGGATTTTAATTTTAATTTTTATTATGTGGGAGATATAATTTATTAAAGAGAATTAAAATTAAAATATCTCTCTTGTAAAAGATCTACAAAAGATTAAAAAAAGATATTAGATCTCTTTCCTTATTTGTAGATTGGTGAGATATTTTATTTACTCTTTAAAAATTATTCACATGTTGTAAAATTAAAATTATAGAAATTTCCTTTTATCAACCATGAAGAGATTTTGAAGAGAAATTTTATTTTTTAAAATTTCTGGAAACAAATTAGGAAGTTTAAATTGTTGATTGAAACTTGTCCAATTTGTTCTTCATTGATGTGGTCGGCCATAAGATTTCAATTGAGGAAATTTTATTTTATTTTTCTCAATTAAATCATGTCAAGGAAATTGAGGAAATTTTATTGTAATTAAATTTCCTAATTTGCTTAGGCCAAGGAATATAAAAGAAGGGGTGAGGGTGCCTTCATGGGTGACAACCTCTATTATTTTTCTCCCTCTTTTTTCCTTGGTATGGTGGCCGGCCCTTCCCTTTCTCTCCTCTCCTCTTGATGGCCGAAACCTATCTTCTTGGTGGAGCTTTTGTTAGTGGCCGGATCAAGGAAGGAGAAGAAGGAGAGAAAGCAAGTCTCGTCTCTAGCATCCCTTGGAGCATTGGTGGTGGCCGAAATTCTTCATGCTTGAAGAAAGTTATTTTGGCCGGCCATCTTCTTCTTTTCTTCCTCTTTGTGGTGGCCGAAACTTATCTCTTGCTTGGAGCTCTTGTGGTGGCCGGATACTACTTGGAGAAGAAGAAGAAGAAGGAGAGGAAGCTAGCATCTCTTGGAGCTTGGTTGGTGTTTTGATTTTCTTCCTTGGTGAAGCTTCCTTGTTGTGACTGAACCTAGCTAGGAGGAGAAGAAGGTGGTTGGTGGTTTCTCATCTTGGTAGATCGTTGCCCACACAACGTCCGAGGTTAGAAGAGGAATACGGTAGAAGATCAAGAGGTCTTTCTAGAAGGTATAACTAGTAGTTTTTCCTTTTCCGCATCATACTAGTTATTTATGGAAATAATACCAAATACAATAGGCTTACGATTCTAGTATTTCGAATATGTTTTTCGATGTTGTGTTCTTTTGTTTTTTTCTTTTCCTTGTGATTTGATTGTTCTTTTCGGTTAACCTAAAGTTATTTTAGGAAATTAAATATTAGCTTTCTATAAAAGGTTTTGTCTAGTCGGTGGTGGTTGCTCCCATATCCAAGAAGGTCATGTGCCTCGCCACGTCAGTACTGGGAACCAATTATGGAAATTAATATTTAATGGAATTAATAACTTAAGGTGATTTGGGTCGAACGTGTTAAGTTCCGCAGGAGATCCAAGTCAAAACCTAAAAGAACAAATAGATTAAGTTTTGGATCAAATGTGTTAAGTTCCGCAAGCGATCCAAAATTTAATTTAAAAGAACACATGGTAGCTAGGAAAAAGGTTCAGACCTTTGTACAAAATTTTTGTACAGTGGAACCTCTAGGCTTTCCGAGTAGCAACCAACACAATTCACAGGCTGGAACACGCCAACGACGCAAAGGCCGGAACATAGCAACGACATAAAGGCCAGAACATGGCAGAGACGGAACACGGTCAAATCGGCGACAAACGGTGTCTACGGCAACAGTGGGGTCTGCGACGACAGTGGCCGGTTCTATGCTAAGGGCAGCGGCTGCTGGAGGCGATGCCCAAGAATGCGATGTTGGCTCACTATAGTGCAAGGACAGCGTCGACTGACTGTGTTGCTAGGGTGGTAACCTCGGAGCATGAGGACAATGCCCTTAATGCTAGAGAGGGCCAAGGGTGGCCCACAGCTAAGGTGTTTGAAGCTGCCGATGTGCGGAGGGAAGGGTTGGCGATGCTAAAGGCGGTGTGGTCCAACCAAGGGCAAAGGTGGCAAGAGGGGTCGTGGGCTATGGCATCCCGAGCATAAGGAGAGAGGAGGCGGCGCTCTAGCCGGAGATCAGGGACGGGGAAAGAGTAGAAGATGTTGCTCGGTGATGGTGAAAAGGGGGGTCGTCGCCTGAAGCGGCTTGGTCGGTGGCATAGATGGAGAGAGAGGCAAAGAAAAGGAGGCGGTCGACAACTCACAGAAGGAGGTGATGAGGCGGTGTCTGGGCCGACCATGGCTACCTGCGGCATTGACGATCCGGCTACCCGCGACACCGACAGTCCTGCTACTCACGGCGAAGGATGCGGTGGCGTGCGTGAGGCGGAGTAAACGAAGAAGAAAGTCCCTCACTCCCTTTTCTTCTTCTTGAAGAAAACCCCAAAAAGGAGTAAAAGTCAAATCTCCAAAATGCCCTTCCCCATTGTCCTCATCTCTATTTACTGCATCAAGTCTATAGTAAGGTTGAATCGCTCCAGACTACAAAATCAAATTATTGGGCATGTCATATGATGCCAAGCAAATAACTATAGCGATACCGAGCGAGCGACGATAATGGTGCTGAGCGAGCGACGAAAACAATGTCGAATGAGTAGCAAAAATAGTGTCGATCAAGTGACGAGCGGATGATTGAGTGGGTGACAGAGCGAATGCCAAGCAAAAGGTGACAACGGTAGTGAGAGAGTGGCAAGGACAATGTTAGATGAGCTGTGAGTAAGGCGAGTGCCGACTAAGCGGTGAGTGCCAAACAAATAACAAAAACAGTGAGACAGTGCTCACCCCACGATTCCCAAGGATCCACAGAGTCAAAGATTTGAATAGTCTGAGCCCTAAGTATCTGATCGAGGATGAAGCCCCTATAATATCTGACCGGGGAGCTGAACCCCCAGTCTCTTGATCGATGAGCTAATCTCCTGAAGTTAGTGGGTGTTAAGTCCTAAAGTAAACAAGAGTTGAGCCTAGATGTCAATGGGAGCCAAACCCTGAGGTAAGCAGGAGCTAAGCCCGTAAGGATCCGGTCAGAGCCAAGAGTGGAGTGTATAGAGGGTCTATCCGATTAGCAAGAATTGAACGGGAGAGAACGGGGAGAAGAGCCTCGTGTGAATTCGGGCAAAACTAGGGAGTGGGCCCCTGAGAGCCTGTCCAATCGGTTGTAACCGAACGGGAAACGATGAGGAGCAAAGTCCTGTAAGTGTCCAAGAGAGCTGGAAAGTGCGTTCGTGGGGAACCCATTTGATCGACGTTAGCTGATCGAGAGAAAGTGGGATGTGGTGCCCTATAAATATACAAGAGAGCTAGAAAGTGGGTACATGGGGGACATGTCCAATTGGCGGTAGCCGACAAAGAAAAAATGGGAGTCGAAGCCCTATAGATGTCCGAGAGAGTCGGGAAATGGGCATGGGGGTTGCGTTAAATTGCTGGTAGCCGACTAGAAAAAGGTGGGACGTGAAGCCTTATGGATGTCCAAGAGAGTCGGGAAGTTGACCCATGGATAGCCCGTCGGATTAGCGGTATCCAACCAAGAAAAGATAGGGTGCGGAGCCCTGTAGATGTCCGAGAGAATTGAGAAGTGGGCCTGCTAACCGAGAAAAAGTGGAGAGTGAAAGCTTGTGGATGTCCGAGAGAGCTGGGAAGTCGGCTCGTGGGGGTTCCGTCTAATCAATGGGAGTCGATTCAAAAAAAGTGGGGCACAAAGCCCTATGATGTCCGAGAGAGAATATAATAAAAAATCAATCTACTAAGAAGTTGACTTGATCTCTCGACTCTTAAATACCGACAAAATCAAAAAAAAAATATATGATAAAAAATTAATTTGTCAAAGAGCTAACTCAACCCCTCGACTGTCGAACGTCAATGGAGTCAAGGAAAGAATATAATAGAAAATTAATTTGTCAAGGAGCTGACTCAACCCCTCAACTCTCAAACGTCCGTAGAGTTGGAGAAAAAATATAATATAATAGAAAACCCAACGTTTGTGCCACCTGAGGATTTGGAGAATAAGGATTCTGTTGAGACTAAGATCCGTGGGCTTCAAGCGCAATGGTCGAACGTGAACAATACCTTAAAAAGTATAATTCCTTGCTCATGCATTGTGGTCGAAATCTTTCAGGATCATGACGATGGCAAAGAATTTTCCAAACGTTCCAGATCAGACGAAAAGATTTTCAGAGACAACATCAAATTTAATATGTTCAAAAGTGGTGTGAGATAAAATGTCAATGAGCTAGTTAAAATGTGGACCAAGTCATCATGATCCATAAAGAGAGGAAGGTGATAAGATGTCTTCTAGATTAACTGAGATCCTTCTAGGTTAACTGAGTCGTTGGATCTCCAAGAAAAAAAACTTGGAACAGGAAGCCAAGAATCCTACAAAGTCCATAGTCAACAATGCCTATGAAGCTGCTAAAAGAAAGAAAAAGATAGATAGAGGGAGTTCGGGTTACCCAGCCATCCAGTTTGATGTTCAAGTAAATCTCCAACGAAATATACGAAGCAGATAAATAATACTATAATGAGGTTCCTAAAGATTAAATGTAAAAGCATATCAAATCCGTAAAAGCGGCCGGAGGCACTGGGAGCAGAAGGTGGCACAGAACCGGAGACGGCGCAAAGCTGAAGGTGGCACTGAGCCGAGAGGCCAGAGGCGGCAGGAAGCTGGAGGTGGCTGGCGGCTAAGGTGACGAAGCTACCGGTGTGCAGAGGGAAGGGCCGGCGACGCCGGAGGCAGTGTGGTCCGGCCGAAGGCGAAGGCGGCAAGAAGGGCCGTGGGCTGTAGAGTCCCGAACGGTAGGAGAGGGGAGGCGGTGCTCTATCCGGAAATCAACGAGGGGGAAGGAGCAGAAGACCTTGCTCGGCCATGGCGAAAGGGGGGCCGTCGCCCGAGGCGGCGTGGATGGAGAGAGATGAGCAGAGAAAAGGGGACGGCCAGCATCTCACAGAAAGAGGTGATGACCAGCATCTCACAGAAAGAGGTGATGAGAGGCGGCGTCTGGGCCGCCTGTGGCTGCTTGCGGCGCCAGCGGTCCGGCTACTCGGATGCGGCGGCGTGCGTGAGGCGGAGCAAAGGAGGACGAAAGCCCCTCCCTCCCTTTTGCTTTGTCTCGAAGAAAATTCCCAAAAATGGAGCAAAACCCAAATCTCCAAAATGCCCTCCCCACGTGTCGTCATCTTCGTTTACCGCACCAATATATTTAGAAATTAAGTATAAACGTAGAAGTATCTATATAATTACTTTAGTTAGTACGATAAATATTTTGTTGATTTTGTTTATTATCATTTCGTATATTTTGAGTTAATATAATATTATAATTCATTTTCTGTTTTCTCTTATATTTCTATTATTATTAATTTACATATAATAATTTAGAAAAATAAAAAGATTTTAGTTTAGAGATATTTTTTTAAGATAAATTAAAAATGGTTGAATATTAATGAACATTAATGATGAATTAAGCTATAATTTATAAAATTTTAACTGTGAATTAATTTGATGAAAATAATAAATTATTATAATATCAAAATTTATTATTTTAAATTTTTTATAAAAAAAAGATTTTCAAACGTGTTAATATAAATTTATATATATCTATATTTATAAAAAAATTGCTGGGCAGAACTTATTTGCTTAAGTTTCAGCTATCGTGGGTTAAAAATACTGTCAAATTGGCCAATCATCGAATGGTTGATCCTTCAAAAATATTGATGTTTAATGAAGCTCATTAAAATAAATAAATCAAACTTAAATTTTATAATATTTAATTCGTTAACTCATGAATATATTTGTTAAACTAATGAATTAAATTATAAATAAAATAATAATAATTTTGATATTGAATATGTAAATTTTATATTCTATTTATGAAATATATATGGATAAATATAATAATTTTATTTATTAGAATAAAATTATAAATTTTAATAAAAATATTATAATTTTTTCTAAATATATAACTTAATTTTTAATGAATATTTAAATTTATAATTTATATTTATTAAACTTGTTTAATCTCAATAAAAACTTAAATAAGTTCGTGAGTCATAAATATATTATTTAAATAAAGTTCGAGCTCAATTTAATTATAAACGAGTCAAACTCAAACATTTAAAAATTCGACTCAGCTTGGCTCGATTACATCCCTACAGGTCGATAGAATAATCATAATTTTAAATCTATAAATTTAATTTTATTATGAAACTTATTATGTCACATTATCATCATATTAAAAATACAAAATTCATAATATTTATAAATCTCATTAATCCACACATCATTATCTATATTTTCTATTTACTATCATTATTTATAATATTTATTTATTAAAAAAATAAAAAAATAAGTGGCCGACCTGAACCCAACATCCAATTTTAATTGCTGAGTTCTTGGGTCTAAAAAAAAATCTAACATTACAGCCACCCTTAGGGCTCCACAGTGCCATATCAGTCAAAGATAAAATTCTTACTCATTTTAAAATATCTTTTTATTATCATAAAATCTTATTCTTTTTTAAATAACTGTCATCTCTTTTCACTATCATAAAATCTTACTCTTTTTTAAATAACTGTCATTGCAAATGCTCTTATAATTGTACGTTGGAAATCTTTAATCCAATTTAATTTAAGATGAATTGCAGATTAAGCGGGTTAATCTTTAAAAAAAAATAAAAATAATTATAGAAAAGATTAAAAAATTTTAAATTTAGGTGTGAATTAGGTTGTAGTCCATTGAGTTTCCTAATTTTTTTTAAATTTTAAAATAAATATTTTTTTCTTAACCTGCGTCAACTCAAATCCATGGACTGATCCGTGCAGATGACGAGTTTAGACAGATCAGTCTACCTAGATTGATTTTAAAATAAATTGATAAAATTGTAACCTAATCTTTTAAATTATTTGGCAGAATGAACTAATATGATAAATTCAATTTAAATTGACAGCTCTGGAAAGGATCTGAACTGGGTTATGCCCAAATCATACTGGTTCGGCCCAAGCTTGTGACGGCCCACCTACGGGGCAATCACTATATATTCCTCCCGAGCTTGTCACGGCCCACTTACGAAGGGCTATCAATTTATGCTCTCCAAACTCAACCTAAGCTCATCGAATCTTCGATCGCGGCCGGTGAAAGGATATTCCTCCACCGAAACTCAACCTAAGCTTCTCGATCGCGGCCGGTAAAAGGATTAAGGTTGATGGCTCTCTCGGGGCGCCTAAGATCTGTCCTCTGTGCTCGATCGGCCGGCGCGTGGTCCCTGGGGAAACTCAGCACGGTAAGATCGGCAGCCTTATCCTATTCTCTCACGTTGAATTTGGTTTCGATTCGTAAGGTCTTATATCTATCTCTGCAACTTCTGATGTTCGTATGCTTTGATTTTTAAAGATTGAGATATTTTCTGCAGGGGTTAAGGACCTTTGCGATCCAGACACAACCAACTGAAGCAAAGGTCAAGGTAAATGCCATAATGAGATTTAATATCTATTATTTTTTTGTTATGCTATTGCTGCCTTTTGGTTTATTCGTGAAAAAACATAGGCGCAGGGTGGTAGTGGAACTTGTTGGATTTGATGCATTGCTATTATTCAACTCTATGAGTTTAGGAAGAAGTAGCTCAAACTGAACTTTTTTTAGTGGTTTGTCATAATGTAATCTGATAATGTATGTGCTACAATATGTTCAATTCATCAATTTGTTTTTTAGACTTCTACACTATTGTAGATCTTCTTGGGGCCATATTCCATATCACTTGAGTATGAAACTCTCATGGAGGATTTCAAAAGATTCATGCATGGGAATGAGAAACAACTGAAACTTTTTTTTATCTTGTTCGTGTGGTTTTCTATGATTGAAACTAGTTCCTCATTTTTATTTCTAGCATTTAGTTAGTGTTTCCTTTCTTGTTGGTAATAGGATACTTGACCTGTGCGTCTTGCCTTATAGCTATGTACCTTATACTTTCTACAGATAAGATTTAGATGCGCCGCATCATGATATATATTGGCATATAATTTCATATATGTGGAATGTGCTTTTATTTGTGCAAACTATTCCTTTATTTTTCCATTGTAGATGTAATTGTATCCTCTGTATGACATCTTAGTTATAAATAGACTTTAACCATATCATAGTTTATTGATTGGACTCAAACCATATCATAGTTAACAAATGGTACAAATTAATTTGTGAACTGTATGAACCTTGAATCACCTGATGTTCCTTTCAATAGGGTTTTTGTGTTTTGAATTTTCACAAAATAAACCATACATTTACACCCTTTGGAGTGAGAATAGTAAACATGCGTGTAAGGCATTTTGTATATGCAGATACATGCACAATTGTGAAAACTAAATTAAGTAATAAATATACATGAGGTGGAAGGAAACTAAACTGCCTTTTGAGAAGAAAGGTGAAAGTTTCTAGTGGATTATCGAGAAGAACATAGCTGGTTTTCATTCTACCCTACACTTCATAGAACTAAATGTTCTTACAATGTAGGTTTCTTCTGGACTTAAAAAATGAAAACTCTTTATTATTAGAGATTAGTCAAAGTGGGAACGAAAATGGTGCATGTGTTGGGTGATTGGGTGAACATATGCCAAATAAGGAATTCCCAATGAGTGCTGCTAAGCAATTTTTTTTGTCTGACAAATAATTGTAATTGATTTCCTATCTTATGTTAGTTCATTAAATTTTCTTGTTTTTATTCATTTTATCATCGTTGAATACAGGTGCCCTTGAAACTATTTGGAGGTTCTGGAAATTATGCAACTGCTCTTTTCATTGCTTCAACTAAAGCAAATGCATTGGACAAGGTCGAAGCTGAGATTCTTGATGTGGTAGAGGCTTCCAAGAGGAGTCCTCGGTTTTCAAAGTTCATCAAAGACATGTCAATTCCTAAAAAGACCCGTGTCAAAACTGTCACTGAAATATTTTCTGAAGCTGGATTTTCTGACGTCACCAAGAATTTCTTAGGTATTATTCTTTTCATTTCCTGTTTTGTGAACACTTTTGTCTACAAGTCATAAAATGTCTATATTGCCATTAGTTTACTATGTAACCTACACATTGCAACGTGTCTATCTGTTAGTTTACTATGTATTCTATTCCATTGCTTTTTTGGTGCTCTGATATGTTTTCTTGTGCATCGTAGTCGTAAAATGTCTATGCTGCCATTAGTTTACTATGTAATCTACATGTTGCAACATATCTATACTGCTATTAGTTTACTATATGTTCTATTGCATTGCATTTTTGGTGCTTTGATATGCTTTCTTGCACATGATAGACTATCACTTTTTACTACATATGCTATTCATAGTCATTTTAGGTGGTGTAGAGATGATATCTGGTTTATGCTAATCTTATCCGATTTTCTTTATGGCCTCTTAATATTGTTTGTTTATCTTTAAAATTAGTGTCTTGTCAAAGTGTGTCTCACTGGATTTCAGGTACCTGATACATGATTTTGTGTTTATGGCTAGCTTTTTTTCAGTAATTTCTCTAGTAGTTGGATTAAATAGTTGATCATATGAATTACTATGGATGATAATTGATAATGATTAATGACTACATACATGCTTATGCCTTAGGACAAGTTGTGTATGCCTACCATGTTTTGATCATGCATCACCCTTTTTTCTGCAAAATTTCTACAAGCTTCATGGATAACTTGTATTGGTTAATATTTAGTACTCAAGGAAAGGTTCATTTAGCTTTAAACCTATTGCGTATCTCAGTAAACCTATGTTGGTTCTTGGTATGATTTTCTTTTAATAATGTCATTATCTATTCCTCTTCAGTATTCATATTTGAAGAACATTAGTGGTTAATAGTAGGTCCTACATGTGATGATTTATTTTGTTTGAATTATTTCAGATTTCCAGTGTTAACTGTTGTATGAACTGAATGAAGCATTTGTCCTATGTTTCTATCCATTTAATGAAATCAAGTGTTGAGGCTTTCTATGAGGTTCAATTGCAATTAATGATTGTATAACGTTGTGACTTTTCTTCCCCTTTTATTTATGAAAGCTGTCTTGGCTGATAATGGAAGGCTTGCACACATAGATCGTATTTCTAAGAGATTTGTTGAGTTGACTATGGCACAAAGGGGAGAAGTTAAAGTCATTGTTACAACAGTGATCGTAAGTCCTCTTAAATGATTCCTCACCTGCACAATGGCTAATTTGGAATTCATTGTTAGTTATAAAGCTCATGATTCAATATAAATGAACCATAATAAATGCTTATCTCTGTTTGAAAATAAGATATCAGTTGATATTACATTATAGTTATTGTCTACCTCTTATAGGGGTAGTACACTCCTTTAAACATTGAGGTCTATGAGATTCTTCGTGATTTAGTTCATCAATTGAACAGAGTGTTATGGGTCATGTTCACTTTGAGTCCTAATTATTTACAGTCAAAAAATTAGATGGGCAGAATGCTTGGGAAAAAAATTGAATTAACAAATGAGGAAACCAATACATAGAATAAAACAATTAATTAGCGAATATGGTATGTGCAATGATTTTTCTGATGCACTTTCTTCCTTCCACCTCATTAAACATGTCAATCAACTAGTATTTCCATTAAAATGATTTTGCCTAGCATGTGTCTAGATTTTCATATTTTCTTTGCATGTTTGTTCAGCAGTTGTTGATGAGTACTACTTGTTATTATTATTAATCTACAAATTGAATTCTTCATGGTAGCTCAACTTTGACAGTTGGTGGTCGCTTTATCAAAATTTAACTAAGGGGGTGTTTGGTTAAATGATGGGAATGACTATGGGTATGGGTTTGATAGTAGGGTAGAATGGGAATAGGAATGGAAATGAAACCCATCAAGTTATATGGGTTTGGTTGATTCTCTTAAATCTAGTAATCATTCCCAAAATGTCATTCCCAAACCCACAATCCAAACACTATCTTTTACTATCATTCCATTCCCTCATTTCCAAATCCATCAACCAAACACCCCCTAAATATTAGATCAGCAGTAAGTGATCAGTTAAATCAAATTTTAAGATGGTACCCAATCTAGAGGTCTTGTAATAAAGTCCTTTAATTTCAATTATTTAAGAGAAATAGTAAATTTTGTGAAGTTGATGCAGTGAACTTGTTGGACTGGCAGCTAGATATTCCACTCTTGCAAATTATCTAAGCAGATATTTTTAAGAATTTTACCTGTGATAGGTTAAGCTTTAGGAGTAAGTAACCCCAGTGAGAATCTAACATGGTCCCTATGCGCCTTCCCGCATTCTAGCTGCTAAATACGATTTGGTGTTTTTGTTGCCAGCCACTTCCTGCGGAAGAAGAGAAGGAGCTTAAGTTGACTATGCAAGATATTCTAGGGCATGGAAAAACTGCCAAGCTCGAGCAGAAGGTACTTTCTTTACCTATCATGTTAAATACAAGAGTGGGTTTAATAAACTTCTCACTTAACAGACTTTGCTTTTAGATCGCAACATATCTGTTTCCACAAACATGTTATTAAAAGAGATGTGGTTTCCTGCAATATATTCTTAAAGCTTTTCTAATAATCTCTACATTTCTTGCTTTTGCAATATGGCAACAGATGTATAAATTCAAACTTCTTCATTATAACCCCAGGTAGTTCAGAATGAGAGAGGAGACTGTATACTGAAACAAACTAGTTTAATGTTGTATACAACTTGTGCAAATGTTCATGATATTTGCATTTTGTTACTTTTTTGCATAGTGGATTAAATTCTTTATTTTCATTCATCCGAAATAGCTTTATTTGTTTTTGCCTTTTAATAAGTTCTTAGATCTTTGTTTATTCCAATTGCTTCGCCTTGAGACAGTCAGAATATTCTTTGTTGAACCATCAGTGTAAAAACCAGAAACCAGTCAGTTGATCTCCTTCCAGCTCGCTTTGTTTTCTATGAATTCTTATCTTTTTCACCTTTTGTGATTCTGTTCTATGAATTCTTATCTTTTTCACCTTTTGTGATTCTGACAGATCGATCCCAGCATTCTTGGAGGATTGGTGGTCGAGTTCGGAAACAAGGTCTTTGACATGTCGATAAAGACCAGGGCCAAGCAGATGGAAAAACTCTTGAGGGAGCCTATTAATTTTGACAACCTCTAGGCCCTCTCCGACGTCCCTCGACCTGCTGTTATTCAATGGTGGTTGACCTGAAATAAATTTATGTGGAGAAGTGAACCCTAACATCCATTGACATGTCTAGCTTGGGTTAAACCCTAACGACAACCATGGAGCATAGCAGGATTATATGCCTGTGTTGGTACTCTTCAATTCATTTTTCACCAATAAAATTAAATTTATTATCTTTAGTTTTCTTTTTTACTTCTCTATCGTTTAGGAATACATCGAACGGAATATTGATTATTTTATAGGTTAGTTCTAAAAGAGAAATTTGTAAGAAAGATATAAAAAATTGCCAAACTAAGGGTTTAAATAGTAATTTTAATAAAAAGATAAAATTTATTCGGAGGTAGTATTCAACAACTGCTGAACTAACCTACGAAGAAAGTATGAAATTACATATGATAGGCAAATCATTCTGATGGAAATACTATTTGATGGAATGTTTAATGAGGTGGAAGGAAGAAAGTGCAACAAAAAAATACACGACTCAGTTTTTTAAAGGACGGTACTGGTAGCCAAAGGTGATGTAGGTAAATTATGATAATCGTTTTTTTTAGTAGATTCGAGAGATTTTATTCGTAAAGAGATTTTTTTACTGGACTATACTTTCCCTATAAGAGGTAGACAATAATTATAATGAGAGGTGTTTGTCGTCAAATTGATATGACCATAATCAGCATAATATATTCATAATTAAATAATTGCGAATTGAAGAAGCCCTAGGATAATATTGAACTTAACAAGCGTAACTGAATTATGGCTTGAATATTAGAAATTGAATATTCCCCATGCCACTAAACTCTGTTTGAACCTTCACAAGTATTCATGTTCATGAAATCCATATTATTCTTTACCGAGCACATACATCAACCATTGCAATATGGTAATAAGTTTTACACATTCTATGACCTTAATAGTGATTTATTTTCAACATCCACTAGTGAATAAAAGAACGCCCACACGACGGATCACTCAATAAGGATCTTTTCATTTGAGTCTCAGTTTTTCTCTTTATCCTTCTGGTAAGCCTTTTCGAAGGATAAGATTATCAATTTGAAAAAAGAGGGGGATAACTTTCTTGTTGTATGCCCAAGTAATCATGCAATTCATGAAAAGGCTTACGTTCTTTCTTCAACCGAGTCAAACTCTTCATATCGAGAAGTTTCGTTGTCTTCTGGAGTATAAGTAACAATTCGAGAGGAATCCAATGCTACTTTGACTGGCATCACAACTTCAGCTACATACACTATGCAAAAGAGGGTTTCTCCAGTGGTACGACAAGGTATAGCTCGGAAAGCCCATAAGATATATTGCAATTCTTCCACCCGGTGCCAACTACATGCTCTAACTTAGTTTTTATTTCGTGCACAATTTCCTAATTGATCACTTTAGCTTGTTTATTGCCTTGAGGATAGGCCATGGATGTAAATACTTGCTCTATTTATAATTCTTTACACTATTTATGTATCTTTCTTCCCTGAAGTACGACTATTATCAGAAATCAATCATCTAGGAATGTCATACCTGCATTCAACATTTTGCCACAAAAATTTTATTACAGCTTGCTCTACGATGTGAACTACTTACTACCTCCGTCTCGACCTATTTGGAATGATAAACTTTTTTTTGAGTTGTTCCCCTAGGAAATGGACTTATTATATCTATTCTCCATTGGTCAAATGGACAAGAAGCAATTGATGATTTCATCAATTAGGCTAGACGTGTTTGTTAGTTTTGGTGTCATTGACATCTTTCACAAAGTTTTACCACTTACATTGTGTTCTTTTTTAAGGCGGGCCAAAAATATCCAACCAACAGTGCCTTTTGAGCTAGAGATTGTCCTCCTAGATGGTTGCCGTAGGATCTTTCATGTATCTCTTTTAATGCATACTCAACCTCCTACTCTCCCAAACAACGTAATAAAGGTCCTGCATTGGATGACTTATATAAAACTCCTAAAAGGCAGAATTTGGTTGCTCGGTGTCTAAATTGTCTAACTTATACACTGTCTTCAGGTAATTTTCCTTCTTGAGAGAAGCTTATAAATTCTATTTTCCAATCATTCGTTACTAGACCTAGGGTAGCCTCCAATTGAGGCATCATTTTCACTTGAGATACTACCTCTCGAGAGGTCCATTCACCTAGAGAACTAGCCAACCACGCTAATTCATCAGATCATAAATTGTATGGCCGAGCAATTTTCTTTAATAAGAATTCTATAAAATTTTCTTTGGTCTTCTCTACTATTTAGCAATATCTGTGACATTTCTCATCTTTAATTTTAAATACTTTATTCACTTGTAGTACCACCAACTGAGCAGTCATTATATCAATACTCGTTCCACTCCTACATTTCGAGCAGATCACAGAGCTACTAATAAATCTTCATATTAGGATTTGTTATTAGAGGCCCTAAATATGAGACGTGTTGGAATACTTCAGAGCTAGAGGAAGGAGGGTGAATAGCTCATCTGGCTTCGTTGATGTTGATTTGCAGCGGAAAATAAGACGCAAGCTCCTCCAATGTTAACTCAAAGAATTTACTTGGTATCCACCTCAAGAAGAGGTGATTAATCCAAGGATTCACACACGAACACTCTCTCCCCTATCAAAAGCACTCCTTTTCAGAGCAATCTGGAGGTGGAGAAATCTCGTACAAGACTCCAATACAACAAGAAGAAAAAGGGAAGCTAATACAAACAAATCTTACAAGATTTATAACATTGAAATCCTAGTTTACTCCTTCTTGCTTGTCCATCTCTTGATCAACTTGGAAATGCAACAACACTTCCCTCTAAGTCTTCAAGAACTCTGGTGGTGAGTTGGAGAGAATCAATGAAAGAGATGTGAGAAGAGTTGCTCCTTTGAAGCCATCGAAGTGTTTTTACCTGCGTCCTGTGCCAACGGTCATATCTCAATTGATCATCAGATTAATTGGAGAAGCTGAATTAATTGACCAATCAATTCAGAGCACTTTTGTGTTCTTAGGAGAAGCCCCAGAATCAACTGGGAAGACTCCCAATTGATTCAACACAGCTAATATTGCGCTTTACGAAAAAAGGCTTCCCAATTGATTGACTGATCAATTGGGAATGCTTGAATCAATTGACCAATCAATTCAGGGCTTTTCTGTGTCGCGATGAATGACTTCCAATTGATCAACTGATCGATTTGTGTAGCCCTAATCTATTAGCTAATCGATTGGGTTGCCTTTGCACGTAGCACTCTCCCAATCGATCAATGACTCTGGTTCGATAAATTGACCAAATCTAACTTGCTTAACTCAAGTATAGGATTCCCTTGCCCAACACCCAGTCAACCATGATTTGTTGAAACTTCTCATTGCCTAGCATCTGGTCAACTTTGACTACTGGAACTTCGTCACCAAGTATCCAGTCAACACTGACCCACTTGGACTTTTCTCCTCGTGTTAAGTGTCCAGTCAACCTTGACCCACTTGGACTTACCGTCTCATGTCAAGTGTTTGATCATCCATGATCCACTTGGACTTTCACTCACTAGATGTCAGGTTAACCTTGCCCCACCTGGATTTCAACTATCTTGCTTCATTGACTAGGACTTTCTCATTGCATAACTTCACTCACTAGGATTTTTCCCACCAAACTTCACTCACCAGAATTTTTATTTGCTTAGCTTCATTCACTAGGGCTTTCAATCTTCCTAGCTTTACTAACTAGGGCTTTCTAACTATCTGGCTTCACTTACTAGGACTTTCCATCTGTCTGCCTTCACTTATTAGGATTTTCCAATCTATATAGCTTTACTCACTAGGGCTTTCCAACTGCTTGAGTTCACTCACCAAGACTTTTCAATCTGCTTAGCTTCATTTACTAGGACTTTTCAATCTACTTAGCTTCACTCATTAAGGCTTTCCAATTGTCTAATTTCACTCACTAGGACTTTCCACACCAAGTATTCGGTAAACACTAACGCACTTGAATTTTCTTCTTCTTTCAACCTTTCCGTTAGTTTTGCCCTTGTCTAATCTCTAATTAGGACTTCCTAATCAAGTACCTGTTCAATTTTGACATACTTGACTCTTCTGGTCAACCTTTTACCGTCAATATCTCATATGGATAATTACACCTGCAATATCCATATATTGTCAAATATCGAAACTCAAATATCAAAACTCAAGTTTGAGCCAAATCAAACTTAGTCAACCTGGTCAACCTTGATTCAGGAGAAATTACACCAATAATCTTCCCCTTTTTGATGTTTGATAATATGTTTAAGTTAGGACAATCCCATAGCCTCAACTTTTCTTCATGCCAAAGCATGAATGGGGGTTTCTGTCATTCTCTCCATTTCTAAGTGGGTAAACTACCCCTTTGGGTAATGAAGGTCTAACTTAAATCCTATATTCTTCCCCTTTAGCATATATCAAAAACTCTTCTCCTAAAGAGTTATCCATATGTTATTTGCAATATTATAATGAAGGTCTCATATCCTTCATTATATCCAATGCTCACCCTTGAGCATTAACCCATAATACAATGCTCATTGTAGAGCATTCATACTCCACAATGAAGATATCCAATCTTCCATTATTTTCCAATATTCAACCTTGAGCATTCATTATAATAAAGGCTTCTAACCTTCCATTGTTTCATTGTTTTGGAATAAAATCAAAACCATGTCTTCAAGGAGTGTTGGTGTAAGGAGCACCAGATGATCAAATCTATATTTTGATAATGGCAAAGGGTTCAAAACTTAAGTTGTTTTGTTATCTAACAAGTATGAATGAGCTTATAAGAAAGTTCTAAGGGTCTTAGATAAAGGTTCTAGTGGATTATATGCAGGTGGAAAATCCTAGGGGGAGGTAACCCTAGGTCCCAGGGAGAGGTAACCCTATGTTATGGAAAGCCCTAACTGCGGTTAGGCAATGAAGTCTTGGTTTGGGGAACTGGATAAAGTCTTGGCAGGTCGAGGACGTCAGGCGAAATCCTAGAGTCGGGGACTCTAGGTGAAAATCCTCGGGGTCACCGACATCAGGTGAAAGACTGGATGGGTCGAACATCAGACGTCAAGTGGAAAAGTCTTGAAGTTTCGGATGCTAAGCAAAAGTCCAGATGGTCTAGAGGACCGGTTTGGCAAAAGGTAAACTCTCTTGAGAGGAGTAGGTGAGGACGTATTTTCTGAAGAGGGAACAGTAGTTGTCGGTTCGACCTAGAATTTCAGCAAAACTCAAAGTCAGGGCCGGACAATTTGAAGGCTGTCAAAACTTATTTTTATATACTGATTTATCTTTTATTTTAACTCTGTTTTGCAGGAAGACTAACATTGTTGCAGGGTCAGATTATGCCTTGCTCAGTCGACCAAACCTCTGGATCAGTCGATCGAACCACTAAGCTAGAAAAGTATATTTTGGCTCGCGATGAAGTGTAGATCGAGGGATCGGTCGACGGAATAGGGAGGCTCAGTTGATCGAACGGTGGATAAACTTCAGACCTGGTTGATCAGACTAGATAAGCCAAGGAGTGTCGAGGGTTCGGTCGATCGAATAGAGGAATCAGTCGACTGAAGGAAGATTCTATCCGAAGTCGCAACATCTGGATGGAAAGCTAAGCAGATTCAGCATGTTCGGTTGACCGATTAATGTCGAGTCAAACCTAATCCCGGATCAGTGGATATGGATCAGGTTTAGCTTGGCTACAAAAGGAGGCCTTGACCCAGCACTTCGGGACAACGAATTCTGACAATCATTAGCTTCCGCGTGTTGCTCTGAGAACCTTGACACCCAAACTCTGCTTCGATGATAAAAAGCTCAACCATTTCAGATCCTTAGAAGTTGTCGGTATAATTTTAATTAAGAGTACTTCAATTGTATTATTCTTATACTTCATATCTGTATTTGTAATTTTTGAATTGATAGTGAATTGTCTAACGAAAGTGATCAACGATCGCAGGCCTTGGAGTAGGAGTCGTCAAAGGTTTTAACCAAGTAACCAAAAGTGTTAATGCTTGCTTTATCTTATCTTCTATTTCCGTTGTGTTTTACTCCAATTGATTTCAGACGAAAACGTGAAAAAGGCGCAAGTGCTATCCCCCCCCCCCCCCCCCCCCTCTAGCATGTATCGATCCTACATGGAGTAGCTTCCTGTCAAAACATACTCCAAACTTCTGTCATTGCACCAACAATGACTTAAAATTTCTAAATCTTTAGGAAATCTAAAATTTGATATTTTGAGGTTCAAAATTTAATTTTGAAACTAAACCTCATCCTAAACTCTAACTTAATCTACCTTAACCATTTAATTCTTATTTCCATCAAGAAAACTATCCTTAAATGTTCGTAAATGAGTTTTATAGGGTTAAGGATGGTTAACATGACTAAATACGACTTAATGGACTAAAATTAGATCATTTTGTCCAAAATCAGTCTTCTTAATCGATTAAACCCTTTCAATCGATTAACTGATCGATTCCGAGGGGGCTTGATCGATCACTTGATCGATTCAGTGACATTTTATGCTCGTGAAAATAACCTTAATCATTCGCCTGATCGATTCAAGTCTGGGCTAATCGATCACTTGATCAATTCAAGTCTGGGTCAATCGATCACTTGATCAATTCTGTGGGCTTCTGTGCTTGCAGAAAATGACCTTAATTGATTCACCAATCGATTCATGTCTGTGAATCGATTACTTGATCAATTGGGATTTCTGAAATTTCTTATTTTGATTTCACACCAAATTTCAAAAATCCATAAATAATTTTATGATTATCAAAAAATCATGAAATTTTACGTAGACATTATTTATGTCATATACTATCATGAAAAAATAGTTTTCTAAAAAAATAATTCCTCAAAACTTGAAACAACTGAAAACTTCAATGTTTTATTCTAGTTTGTGTTTGACTATCTAATGGTGATTTCTATAAAAAAAAAATAGCCTTCACCAAGGTTTTCCAAAAGCATTTTGAAATGATTTTCAAAAATAATTTCCAACCATGTTTTTTGGGTTGAATGTACATGACTTATACATTAGCTTTCCCAATGATTGAATAATACATAAACTATGTGTTTGATGAAATTAAAGCTTAAAAAGATACACTAAATTAATATCTTGAGTTTTGTTCATCTTCTTAATATCTCACTTGTGTCTAATGTGCACTAAAACACATACAAGCTAACTTATAGTCTTTGTAAGATATTGATATTAGTTTTCCCTAATCTAAGGGTTCATGCATATCTAACTAGACATTTAAATTATGATCATCCACCTAAGGTGTCATTTGTTAACTAATGTCATTGTCCTTGACTACAAAGAATTATAATAATACATGATGATTTATGACATACATCAAAATGAATCATTTTCAAACGAAAATATACTATAGTTATATGATGTATGTATGACATGACATGTCATATTTTTCATAATGATATGGATGTAAAATATGATGTCAGTGCATATGATGGGCAATCAATCATGATAATTTAGAATAAATAATATACCTAGATTATCTATCTATCTCTAATTAAGTACTAAATTTAAAAAATCAACATAAATTTGCCCTTATCTCGCAAGAGAATGTCAAATCCCAACTTAGTATTTCTTTTACTCTTCCTATTTGTGTCAATTTTCATTAAGTCCAAATCTTCAAATTTTAGCATATTTTATTATTCCAAAAGAGTAAACATTTAAATTTATATTTTCAAAAGTTAACAAAACTTTAAAAATGTCTTCAAGTGTCAACTTCATCAAGATTAAGTTTACTACCCTTCCAATTAGAGTGGACACCTTCTAAACCCATTTAGGGTGTAAAGAACATACTCTTAAAAATATAAAATTTATTGGTATTCCTTGGGTGTATTAGGTACTCACTAGGGATAACTTCTCTAGTTACCATCCTAATGACTTTCCTAGGCTTCTTAGAAGTCTTGGTCATGCTAGACTCCTCTATGTCCTAGGGATAATTTCCCTTGTGACCTTCTTAGTGACTTTCTTAAGCTTCTTGAAAGACTTAGTCATATTACTTCTAGGGATAACTATTTTGTTATCTTGACTTGACTACTAGACCTAGGGTTAGTTTCATAACTATATGAAACTCTATGATAAAAAGGGGCATCCTTCTTGGCTTGAGGTTTGTATCTCAAACCCTTCCTACCATTGGATGGATCTTGTCTATCTATCCCTAGATTTTTCTCTTTTAATATTTTTAATTTTTTAGGGTATTTTCTAATTTATCAAGTCTTGACATTAAGAGTTGGTTTTCCATCCTTAAATTCTTGGATGTGGATTTTCCTAAATTTCCTTTGGCATTTTTATTCTTAGACTTATATCTAAAATCCTTAGAATTCTTACCTAAATTATAATCTACATTCCTAGCCTTAGGTATGGTAGTTTTAGCATAATACACTACATTTTTTTTAACTCTATCATGCTTCCTATTTTCATGATAAATTATATTAAAATGGTAAAGATAACTTCTAGCATGCTTTTTATCATTACTCAAAGGAATTGAATTAATAAATGATACCTTGCGTTTGCTCTTAAGAGTTTCCCCTTGAGTTGAGCTTCCTCCTTTGACCTTGGTCAGTTTCCTCCCATTAGGATATTGACTCCGATAATGCCCTTTTTGATTGCAAGAAAAGCACACAATGTGCTCCTTACCTTTTTGCACAATGAGGCCAATTTTCTTGGGCTTCTCTTTGCCCTTTGGTGTCAATTGACTATTTTTTTTGGTCAACTTCGGACATTTACTTTTGTAATGCCCACTTTCCCTACACTCAAAGCAAATAATGTGACTTTTATTATTTATAATTGAAATTGTTATACCTTCTTTGCTTGTAGGGGTGGCACATGATCCTTCTTTTGATCCGGATGTGGAGGTTTCTTCTTGATCCTATACCAAGGGTTGGTGCTCCCCCTCAATCCTTGAGATGGATGCCTCTTCATCTTCATCCTCGGATGCTGAGCATCTCTCAATATTCGAATCCTCATCTACGTGAAACAAAGAGTATCTCCCTTTGCTTTTGTCCCTGTGCTCTCTTGAGGATGAATCTTTTCAATTTCTTCTCCTTTGAAAGATGAGCATCTCTCAACTTCCAAATCTTCTTCTTCATGATCCAATGAGTCTCCCTCTTTGGATTCTTCTTGATTTGGTGTAGTGGAGAGGACTTCATGAACATTTACCAATTTGCTCCAAAGCTCCTTGGCATCTTTATATTCTCCTATCTTGCTCAAGATGCTAAGCAATAAATGACCAATAATTTAGTCACTTTGTCATTGGCCTCACATCATTGAATTTGATCCTTGCTCCAATTGATTCTCTTGATGATTTTACCTTTGCTATCCTTTGGAGCCTAAAATCTTTCCATTAGAGTAAACCATTGTTTTATCTTCACCATCAAGAAATTTTTGATCCTTGATTTTCAAAAATCGAAGCTTGAAGATGTGTATGATGGAGGTGCCCTTGTGTTGAATCTAAGACCATCTCGAAAATCCATTTGAAGTCGAGTTTGTTGATAAAGTCTTTAACTTTGTTAACTTTAGAGTTTCAACTTCTTCTTCTTCTTTTAGCTCTTTTTCCTTTCCGGTGATGAGTTCGGTGAAGAGCGATCTCGCTATAATATTATTTGTTGGAACACTTTGGAGCTAGAAGGGGGGGGGATGAATAGCTAGTCTTGCTTCATCGATGTTGATTTGCAACAGAAAATACGACACATGCTCCTCCAATGCTAACTCAAAGGATTTACTTGGTATTCACCTCAGGAAGAGGTGACTAATCCAATGATTCACACATGAGAACTCTCTCCACTATCAAAAACACTCCTTCTTGGAATAATTCGAAGGTGGAGAAACCTCGTACAAGACTCTAATACAACAAGAAGAAAATGGGAAGCTAATGCAAACAAATCTTACAAGATTTACAACACTAAAACCCTAGTTTGCTCCTTCTTACTTGTCCACCTCTTGATCAACTTGGAAATGCAACAACACTTCCCTCTAAGTCTTCAAGAACTCTGGTGGTGAGTTGTAGAGAATCGATGAAAGAGATGTGAGAAGAGTTGCTCCTTTGAAGCCGTTGTAGCGCTTTTACCTGCATCCTGCGCCAACGGTCATATCTCAATCGATCGACAAATCGATTAAAGAAGCTGAATCAATTGACCATTCAATTCAGAGCACTTCTGTGTTCTCGTGAGAATCCTCAGAATTAATTGGGAAGGCTCCTAATCGATTCAGCACAGCTAACATTGCGCTTCGCGAAAAAAAGGCTTCCCAATCGATTGGGAATGCTTGAATCAATTGACCAATGGATTCAAGGCCTTTTTGTGTCACGATGAACGTCTTCTAATTGATCAACTGATCGATTGGCGTAACCCCAATCTATCAACTGATTGATTGGGTTGCCTTTGCTCACACTCTCCCAATCAATCAACGGCTATGGTTTGATCGATTGACCAAATCTAACTTGCTTAACACAAGTGTAAGGTTCCCTTGCCCAACACCTTGTCAACCGTAATTTATTAGGACTCCTCATTGCCTAGCATCTGGTCAACTTTAACCTGTTGGGATTTCGTCACTAAGTGTCTAGTCAACATTGATCCACTTAGACTTTTCTCCTCGTGCCAAGTGTCCGGTCAACCTGACCCACTTGGACTCATCGTCTTGTGCCAAGTGTCTGATCATTCATGACCCACTTGGACTTTCACTCACCAGATGTCTAATCAACCTTGACCCAGATGTCCAATCAACCTTGACCCATCTGGATTTCAACTACCTGGCTTGACTCACTAGGACTTCCTCATTGCATAGATTCACTCACTAGGACTTCCCCACCTGGTTTCACTCACTAGAATTTTCATCTGTCTAGCTTCACTCACTAGGACTTTCTAATCTACCTAGCTTCACTCACTAGGACTTTTCAACTATCTTGCTTCACTCACCAGGACTTTCCACCTGCTTAGTTTCACTCACTAAGACTTTCCAATCTACTTAGCTTCACTCACTAGGGCTTTCCAACTACTTGACTTCACTCACTAGGACTTTTCAATTTACATAGATCCACTAACTAGGACTTTCCAATTTGCCTAGCTTCATTCACTAAGATTTTCCAACTGTCTGGCTTCGCTCACTAGGACTTTCCAATCTGCCTAGCTTCACTCACCAGGACTTCCACACCAAGTGTTCGGTCAACACTGAACCATTTAGATTTTCTTCTTCTTCTAACCTTTTCGTTGGTCTTGCCCTTGCCTAACCTCTAATTAGAATTTCCCAATAAAGTATCCGGTCAAGCTTGACCTACTTGACTCTTCTATTCAACATTATTTGTCCGTCAATATCCCATATGAACAATTGAACCTGCAATATCTATATATTGTCAAATATCGAAACTCAAATATTAAAACTTAAACTTGAGCCAACTTAAACTTAATCAACCTGGTCAACCTTGATCCCGGGGGAATCGCACTAATAAGATGAACAACTAACTTAATTTCTACACCTTGTGTGGAAATTAGAACCACACCTACACCGCTATCTTCCTTGTTAGAAGAAATATATACATAGATTTTCCATGACCCTTGTTGTTTAGTTCGGAGAGATTCCATTAATTAGGAAGTCTATTAAAGCATGTGCTTTGATTACCTGGCTAATATTCAATATCGTATTGTTAGTTCAGTTGACCACTTGATGAGGCATTCAGTGGCCCCTGGATGAGTAAGTATTCGAATGATTGTAATATTTGTCAACACAACAATTGTAGTATCTGTCAACACAACAATCGGTTGACCACTTGGTAATCCCGAAAATGTATTTTTTGAGATTGTACCTCATACAGTATTTATGTAAGGTAGCAAAAGTTTCTTCGAAGTCCAGTATTAAATCACCTGCACGCAAAGATTTAATTTGTATGTCATCAACATATATCTGCACATTCCTTCTAAGTTGTTCAGTGAAGATTTTATTCATCAATATCTGATAGATTGCCCTTGTATTTTCCAACCCAAAGGGCATCACCGTATAACAGAAAGTATTATAAGCTATGTTGAAACTCACTTGGTTTTGAACAACTTTAGCTAAGAGAATATGATGATATTCTTGATAAACATATAACAATGAAATATATTGATGTCTTTCAGTAGAATCTATTAGTTGATCGACGTGTAGGAGGAATAACAATCTTTATGACACACTTTGTTTAAATCTTAGAAATCCACTTAGATACGTCATTTCCCTGAGGGTCTAGATGCAAGCACCACATTGGCAAACTGGATAGGATATTATATTTCTCTGATGTTGTTGGTGTTTAAAAGCTTGTTTACTTCTACCCAAATAATTTTATCATTTTCGACTTCGAAATGACGTTGCTTCTGTTGATTGGTCGGGTATCTTGTGAAGTTTGAAGTTGGCATTTCATTATTTCTGGGCTCACCCCAACTAAGTCCTTAGCTGTCCATGCAAAGACATTTGCATTTCGAATAAGGCATGATGTAACTGAAGCTCTTAACTCATCGGAGAGGTCTTTTGAGACTTTAGTGGTTCTTTCTGGTTGAGCGAGAACTATAGAAACAATTTCTGTTTCTGGCTTGGAAGTTTCTGAATGTTCTCCTTCTTTGATGGTGTATACTTCTTCCATGAGTTGATATCGTTGATTTTCCCATGCTTCTTAATTGTTCTTTTTCTATCCTATTCGGATGGTCTCAACATAGCACTTTTGAGACTCTCGTTGAGCTCCTCAAACCTCTTCGACTTCATTGCTCACATGAAATTTGATTTTCTGGTGATATGGAGAAACCGATGCTATGAGCCAATCTTCCTAACAAAATATTAAAAGAAGAAGGAGCGCCCACTACGATAAAAGTAGTTAGAATAGTCTTCCTTTGTGGTATTTCTCTGAGAGAAAGAGGTATTTAATTTGACCAAGCGATCGCACTTCCTATCTAGAAAACCCAAACAAAGAGGTAGAGACAAATTGAAGATCCTCAACTTTGATCTCCATTTGCTCTAGAATTGGCAAATAAATAATATTAATCGAGCTACCTACATTCACAAACACCTTGCCAACATTATAATTAGCTACCAGAGCACATAGCATCATTATGGGGAATGATGATGCCTTTTACATCACTAGGACCAAGCCTCTAAGATAGGTCAAGTTTCAACTTCAAGTGCGCGAACAATCATGCATTTTCTCAACTATATCTTTTACGAGATTTATTGGAATCACCATCGGTGACACTTCCATGAATCATATTAATCATTCCTCAAATAGGTGGAGGATTTTTAACTACCCCTTCTTCTTGTGGTGGTGCTTGTAACTGATTTGGAGAGGGGGACCAGGAAGTTGAGGACCCAGACGATTCTACATTGGGGGATGATGTGGAGGTTGTCTTTGTTGAGGGGGATTAGGGTTGTCAATATGTTCCTCGAGGATAAGCTTTGATGATTCATTCTAACTCCTCTAATCCTCTACAATTGCGAGTAACATGCTCATACTCTTCATGAAATTCACAACAAGCCGGAGAGCATTGTCTTTGAGGACCTCGTTCCGAACCTACAGACCATCTTAGGAGTTGGCGCTAATCACAAATCTGCATAGTCCTCTCTTTGATATGCCATAAAGGTTGAGATTATAAGGTTGATTCCTTGGTGTATCAGGTTGCACTAGCCAAGGAAGTGGTGGGGGATCTAGTTGACGTTCATTAGTCTCAACTGGCCGAACCCCACATTGTTCTTGCCAGGTCTATTGCGCTTCTTCCACATTAATGTATTTTCCAGCTCTTGCCAACTGTGTGTCGAAATTAATCGGGGGCTTATTTGACAAGGACTAAAAGAAATCACTGTCCCTAAGTCCTTAAGCAAAGACACCTATCAAGATTTCAGGGTCTGCAGAAGGAATTTCTTGTGTTGAATGTATTGACGCAACGTTTCCTAAGGCTTTTGCTTGATATTGAATAGACTATGTAGGGTAGTCACGTACCTTTAGGAACTAGAGAAATTCCGCAAGAATAATATAACAAAATTATCAAAAGAAGATATAGATCATGCACGTAACGTGTTGAATCATTACTGCCCTGATCTCACCAAAGTGGTGAGGTAGACATGACACTTTACTCCTTTTGTATATTGATGGAGCACGATGACATTCTCAAAAATACATAAATGGTCTTCCAGATCTAATAAGCTATTATACTCTGGAATATGTGGTGGTCAGAAATGTCGAGGTAGATCTTCCTTTAAAATTTTCTCAACAAAAGGAATTTACTAAGCAACCACCCTCATAGCAGAAGAAAGTCTTACAGACTTGTCCACCAGTAGTATATTATTTGGACGATGAGTCATTGGTGAAGGTATAATCGGTGTATCATTGATCAGCTTCTTACCAGATTGATATTGAGAAGTATCTCCCCTAGAGCTATGCGAAATAGGGGTAATTATCAGTGGTCGATTCATTAGAACATTTTCCTTCCCTTCTAATTAATACTCGAGGAGCTCCTTCTTGTCGTAGGGTTTCTTCTAAAATTGTTGCCACCATATGAGATATATTCTCTCAGAATATTGGATCTCTGTCGTCCCCATTAATTCTCGACAACAGAGCTTAAATGATACTATCAAATGTTCCAATAACTATTATATTACCGTTTTTCGACTCATAATATATTTTTAAGGAATTTTCCACGGATGGCATCAATTTAATGACATGTTTTTTGTTCGCTCAGGCTCCTCCCCAGAAAGCTAAATCGATTGTCAAACTCCTTTTAGATCCAGAAACCTAAGAGATTAACACAAATTAGGACTCGGGCCAGCATGGTCTGCATTCTAGTTAACACAAACCTGAGAGATTAACACAATCGATTGTCATTCTATTTTTAAGCTTTAGGTGGTTATCAATTACTATGTGAGTGTTGATTATTAGTGTATGGTCTGCATCAAAACATTTAATGTTGTAATTAGTTTAAGGGTGGTGCATTTGATGTTGTAATTAGTTTAGAGCATTACTAGTTTGCTACCGTTGTTGGAGTTTCATGGATTCAAAGTAGGGATGTATTTTGGATGCAATTGATTGATACTATGAATGCTAATGCTCGAACTTGCATTTGTAGCTGTCACATCTTGAATTGCTACTACAATTCGAGTGGTTAACTAGCCTAATGAAGTCCTGTATGGAGCCCTAATAATTTTTGAGTCATGATAGATGTTCAGATGTTAATGATAATGAGCTGTGTTTAAAGTTGATGGTTGTGAGATGCTATTTAACAAATAAAAAAGAGCAATTGATATGCTATAATGTCTAGAAAATTGAATGGTTTATTTTCAAATATTTACATTACCTATAAAATTTTGTTAATCGTACCAGTAACCGTTGCATCGACAGAAAAAAGTTTCTCGAAGTTAAAGTTAATCAAAAATTATTTTCGATCAATAATATTATAGGATAGACAAAATGACCTAGTAATGTTGTCAATTGAGAAATAAATAGTCTGACAATTAGATTATGCATATTTGATAAATATTTTTACTTCTAAAATAGCTAGATAAGTAGTGTTTATGTAATTATTTCAAATATTTATTTACTTTTGAGTAATGTAATATATTATTTTTTATTTATTTATGTATTTAATGTATTTGTTATTTGCAAACTAGATTTTATCATTATTTATCGTAATAAAAGAGTCATTTTTTATTATTCGTTTTAGGTATTGTCGAACACTGGTACAATTCTGATTATTTCTGATGCTTCGGAAACCCAGATCCCATCATAAATAAATAATAATAATTCTAGATATTTATCTTATTTATCTTTTTAAGTTTTTTAAAAAAATAGAAAAAACCTTTCAAACCAAACAATGCCCAGCCACAATCAAAACTAAATTACTCATACAATGATGAGAGAAGGGGACTAAAGGCGGGCGGTTTTGGGAGGAAGAAGACTAGGAAAATAATGAGAAGAAGCCAAAGGGGTTTAAATAAAAAATTAACAGTATGTTTGGGAAATTGTCTTTATATATTTTTAGAGTATTTTAATAAATTTATAACCAATTGATCCTCTATTTTTTATTATATGATTATTTCACACTATTTGAATGGTAGTCGTCCAATTTCGAATCGTTTGGGAATTGACAAATTTCTCAACCTGCATCTCTAAGTTTGAGAAATATCTGAGGATTATCTGTTTTGGGTTATCTTGTGCACCCTATTTAGAAAGGTTGTTCTACTAAAGCTGAATAAACCTTGATAATTTGTTCCCTTCCAAAGTGTGTGGAACCGTCTTAGAAATACCTAAAAAATATCTCCTAGTTTATAAATTTTAAAGCAACATTTTGACATTATTCTTCAAAGGCAATTCAAATATAAAAGGGGAAAATTTTTAAGAGTTTTTTTTTCAAAATTAAAATCAACTTCTACATTTCTATTCATTGCAAAAAGAAAAAAAGAAAAAAAAAAAGACTAATCACTCCTGCATGCCTAAGCAAACTTATCAAATAAATTTGGTTAAATTTAAAAACTTAAAAATATTTTCATGACCCCGGGTGGTCGTAGTGGCGCAGCTAAGCAGGAAATTGAGGCAATTTCAATGGCTCACAGATGCTCTCTCCTTGCATAAAGGATGAGAAGTTAATCACATGGAAGTTGCCGGGCATGAACAACCATTGCCCTGTTATTTGTTTTCCATTATATTATGTTTTCTCAAACGATTATAGTTAGTCTACAGTGGTGCATGAAAGTTGTCAAAATCTCAGTGGACATCTGAAAACTTTTTTATTTAGGAAAACACTAGTCATCTGAGAATTTTAAGCATTCAAATCTTCTTTGAATCTTGTACTGAGTAGTTGAGCTAATGCATATTCTTTTGTAACCTTTTTAAGCTTTGTTAGTTCAGTTCAGTCAATTCAAGCATTCTTATTATCTTGAAGAGAAGCAAGCACTTTAGATGATCGACCACATCTTACGTTATTAATTTCTAATTTATAGATGTCTGATATTACATGCAAATGGTGAGGAAGAACTATATACCACTTATGAACATGATCTGATGATTGAATTGGAAATTTCAGAGACAGTTTCCTCGAGAAGTAGATCGAGCACCTTCTTTGCAACTTCTGCTGCTATCTCACGGTTCTCTTCCGACCACCAAACTTTGTTCTTCACTTCCTCTTCTGTGAGCTCGATAATCCTGAGCCAATTTTGACTGTGATCTTGACCGACAGGCTTGAAATTGCTTGTTGTCTCAGGAGTTGCGGGCGGTTCTCTGCTGCTAGAGTGGAGAAGAAAATCTGAGGCTGTGCAGTTGAGGTTCTCAAACTTAGACGAGAGTCTCCTTGGGTTCTGGAACTCTGATATCTCCTCTTCTTCTGGATTACGCCAACAATTAGCACAACTATAATGGGTGATTAGAATTACTAAAACTCACCTGAATCGAGAGAATTAGAGTAGCGGATGAGGAAAGGATAGTCGAGGACTGAAACAGGACTAAGATCTTGATGGCAGCAGCAAGGCATGCTCTTTGTGCTGTTACAGTCGTCAATTCCGCAAGGTTTGCTACTTCGGTGCTCTTTCTCAGGTGAATTCTCCTTTCCAAGCACAGAATTCTTGCGATTGTTCCTGGTCTCCACTCCGCTGGAGAATTCCTCTTTCCTCTTCTTTAGCTTACATTTCCTGCCAATTCTCTCTACTTTCTCCTCAGGAACGAAGCTCAGAACCAGGAAGTTCTCGTTCTCCTGCCTCAGGAAAACAGGAGCTTCACAAAGTGACCGCCCAGACTCCGGAGAGGCGCAGGGGAACACTGGCATCGAATCGAGCCCCATCATCCGCGCCACCACGGAGGGACTCACCGGCTGTGTCTTCTTCTGCGCAGCACCACTGTCACCGGCCGCATTGCCACCGAGGCTCGCGCACAACAGTCGACGAACGAACGCAGACACACAACCGGTGCCGGCGTTGGAATTCAAGCGGAAGGGGGAGGGTGGTCGAGGGGTCTTCATGAGGAGGGGGAGAGAGCAACAAGTGGAAGGAAGAAGAAGGAGAAGGAGGAGTTGTGGGGAGTAGGTAGCGCAGTAAGAGGAAGATTTGAATGGAAAGAGGAGGGAACAGAGGAGGCAGAAAGCACAGGCTTTTGCTTTTGAAACGAACAGTGACGATAGAGGGAGAAGCATAGGGGTGGACGTTGTCGGAGGTGGGCCATGGAGAGTTGCTTTTGGTCTGGGAGGGTAAGAGAGGGAGGTGGGTGGAACGGAGGCCCGGCAAACTGCTTGTGGCAGTGGCACCAACATTTCTCCACCCTTCTGCTGCTGCTGCTGCTGGTGTTTCAGTGTTTTGCAGGTTTTTGCTGGTGGTGGTGGTGAGGCAGTCAAGTCAACAGAGTGTGACTGAGAAGCATTAAATCTCCTCGAGGAAATTGACGAGGGTGGTGGTTAACGCCCACCGCAAGGGCGACGATAGCAGCGGATGGGTTTTCAAAAGAGCAAATATCTACACTCATCTCGTTAGAATTTTGAGTTTGGACTTCTCTACAAAAGCGTCCAATTTAAAGATCCTAGAAACAAGATGAGGAACTGAGTCAATCAAAGAATGATAAAAAGTATAGGCTTTATTTTATATATAAAATTCCTATTGTTTACTCGGAAATGTATGGAAACAATTGTACGCACGAGAAATTTCTCTCATCTAACATTTTGATCTTACTATGTAATTAATTAGCTCTTCTTGGGTCCTCACTTAATATATGATGGCTGTCATGCTCGATGACTATCCATGAGTTTTAAACTCATTAACCTGTTGTATTTGTCATCCACGCTTCAGCTTCAATTGGCTCGATTAGTCCTACTCACCTGCCAATATTCATTGCCATAGAAGAAATAGATCATGAATTAGAACAAGGCTCGAAAAAAAAAGGAAAAGGGGAGGATGAGATCCAATCACAAGAAACCCACAACTAATTCTACACAAACTAATTCTGAAAAATAAATTTACCAGACGTGTATACTTGTTATGGCATAGTGACCTCAAATTACGCATATAGGTGTGACTAAACTGACGCATGTTCTGGACACACTTATTCTACAGTGCTGATTTAAGATTTTGATGAATTAATTCATGTACATATACCTCAGCATCTTAAATACCCATACATATTCATGAAACATTAAATCTAAAAGTCACAGTTGGTTCTACATAAAGCAATGTGATTTCCTTGGCAAATGGAATCTCCTGCAAACCAGATATAAGTATATAACAGGGATCTAAGTCACAGTTCATCGTTCATCGTGAGCTTATACACTATTAACATTTAGCACAGCTTATGTTGAGATATACAAAGCTAAAAGGTCCACTTTTCACTTTCCTAAACTTCCTGATCATCTTCTGCTCACAGAATAATACTCAGCATTGCATAGAACTGAACATGCAACTGGCAGTTCAAACCTTGATATTACAAAGTGATTCACGAGCTGTGAGATTTGTCCCTCTTCGTCGTTCCTGAAGATGATGGTTCACCTGTAGAGTCGGGAGAAACTGGCAAAGGCTCTTTCTTTAAAGTTGTTGGCATCCCGGATATTTCCTGGCAGAAGTCCAATCTTAGTTAAGTATGATAAAAACGGATACTAATCAAACCAAAACTTAGCAGGAAGTATCTGCCATTAAAAAGTTAAAAGTCTGGAGTTTCTACAGAAAACTAATGGCCAGAATTGCAATTTGCAAGAAAACAAAAAGCAATTATTATAATATGCATATCCATTTCAAGTGAAACTGATAAAAACCTTATAAGAAGAGTTTGGACAAAATGGAAGTTGCCTACTATTCCTTTGGCTTTGTCACAAGTGAGATTGCTACTCCTGCTTGTATCATTTAGTGAGCTCAAGCAAAAATATTTGATGGTGTCAGAACGTAATTTCATTACCTTGCTGAGGTTGTTCTCATGATAATAGATTTTTAAAAATAGTTTACGAATTTTCTCTGCTTTACACGAATGGGCACGAGAATGTCCAATGAATATAAAAGAATAAAACTCTCTTGCACAATTTGGTTATGGTATTTGAAGTTATCAATGCAGATAGAAGAGAGGAAGGTGAAAATGAAGCAACAGAATATATACCTTCATTAAGTGTAACCTGAGATCACTTGGCCGAACTTCTTCCCCAATACAAACCATAACAAATTGAGAATACTGATACAGAACGTCAGCAGCAGCTTGCTTTTTTTGTTCAGTCTGAATTAACACAAGCATAGTAGCAAAAACTACCATAAAAATCAACCTAAGCTATCAAAGATATAAGCACAAAATACATTCATAAACAATAAAACATAATGAGTACTATATCAGACAAAATATGTTGCCTTTGCTAAAATGATAATGTTGAGTCCAAACCCAAATACAAAATTTCAAGCGACATTATGCCTCAACAACTGGCATAAAAATAGTGTACAATAATGTTATCAACGTCAGTCCAAGTCAGAATAAAAAGGATGAAGGTTACATATGAAGATTTCATTATGCTCAGAGAGAGAATCCAAGATTGCTTGCTTGTTATTCTTGTAGACTCACATGAGCAAGAATAGTAGTAATAAGAATATGTTGGATTTATTTGTTAATAATAACAATAAGATGCTGTTTCAATTAATAATAAAGCAGCAGGTAAATACTGCAATTTATGCTATTGAAAGTGGAAACAGTTCATGTTGGATACAGGCCAGTGCAAATGATGCTGCTTCATTTGTCAACTATGCACTAGTAATATATAATGGTAAACTAAGATTTTTTGACGTCTATTAAAAATAAAATCATTTATTTATTTATATTGACTTAAACTTAGGGATAAAGGTTATATATTACTTGATTAGTCAATCATTTCGAGTAATAGTCTTCTTTGTTTCTCCCTTTTGCATCTCTCAGAAATGGACATTTTAATATGCATTCAGACTATGATCTTACCTCAACCTTTATCCCTCTGTCCTTCTATGGCTAATAAGTTTTGGAAAGTGAAAGAAAGTTCAAATACATCTCTTTAGTACAACAAAAAAGACATCTGCAGCATTAAGGAAACAAAGACAGGTAAACCACAGGGCTTACCTCAGGAATGCTTTGAAGTTCTAATTAAGAAGTAAATGCATGCTCTTTAAGGTGAACAGCGAAACAACACTCATGCATAAATGAGGCCATCTACAAGTTTCATGAAACACAAATAGTGATGGAAGAATAACATTCTGGCAAAACGAGTATTTGTCCACTTTGCCAATCAATGTTTCTTTTTTATTTTTAATAAAGGATTTGTAAGATCAATCACAAATTCTTAGGAGTCAGTTTTTAGTTTTCATAAGGCAATTACAACACCTCCAATCATTGTTGTGGTTAAATTTTAATTAGTAAACCTGCGACCTTTTTCATATCACATTGCCAACTTTTAATTAACAAAATATACACAATACATTAGCTACGGTTCTAGAAAAAAAAGACAGACAATTGTCCAAAAGAGTTCTATGTTTAAGTATTTTCTCCACTCAGGTCCCATTTTCATTAATTACCAGCCAAGTCCACACTACTCACTAGCCAAGTGGCAAAAACGAAAAAGAGGAGCAGCAGGGCAAAAAACTAGAAAAGAAAAAGAAGGATTTTTCTAAAGTAATTGCCAAAAAGAAAAACAAGCATTCCACCCGTTATTTAAGATGGCGAAATCAATTGCACAAAAAAAAAAAACACAGAATGAACTAAGAGATGTATGAAAAGAGTAGCTATGACGCACTAAATATATAGAAGTTTGATTTGGAAACTCTTAAACGGATACATACTGCGCCGAATAATTCGTAATGGCTGTCAAATACACTTTAATTGCAAAGCTAAAGCTCCTGGAGGATGCCTATGGGATTGGGATGACTAGTACTGACGCTCAATCAGAACCGTGATCGGGGTAAAAAAAACCAATTTCAGTTTCATATGCGAGGCTCAATTTTGAACAAAAAAGACAGATACGATTACAGCAAATATAATCTTCAAACATGAACTAAAAGCATCACTCGTACAAATCACATCGTTGATAAACATAAATCTAACCGACAAAAAACAACAATTGATACCTCGTAATCATCCTCTACGATAGCCTTCGGCGTCCGCCCCATCGCTTCTCTTCCCCTTCCCGACATCAGCGTCGGCGGCTCGATCCCTAAAACCCACTTTCATGTCCCAGCATAACACGGCCCACGCAAAGTTTCATTTTGGCCCGGAGGAGCGCTCGCGACGGTCTAGCAGCCTAACATTTTGTTGCCCCGGGACATATATATATAACTGATCTACTATCGGATCTTAAAACAGGTTCTCAGTGTTGTTTGGGTACAGTTAGTTTTGCACCCTGGTCCAGTAATTATCATCCTGGGCTTAACAGGGACGGCCCATTTCAGATTATCGGATTCGGATTCGGATTCGAATCCATTGACTAATGAGGATCGAGCGATTTGAAAAAGGAAATTAGGGTTTGCTGCTCCCGCTTCCCTGGCCCCGTTCTATTCGCTTACAAGACCCTTCTATAAAAGTTTCGCATCCACGGCTTCTTCCTTCCCAAATCGCACGGGGAGGTTAGAGTTAGGGACCGCTAGATCGAAGCCACGATCCCAGGCTGCACTTAATCTTCTCCTCCGATCTGTGGCCCCGCTCGTCTTTGTTCCCTTTTGATTACAGTTAAGGTATCGCTCTCCGCCCTCCGACTTAGGGTTTCTTTACGAACCGATCGGATTCTAAATTTTCATATCCATTTCATGGTTTCTATGTTTGCGATTTCTTTCTTCTTCTTCTTTTTTTTTTTTTTTTGCTTGCAATCGTTCATTTCGGTGGCGGATCCATATCTACTTTGTCGCAGTTTAGTTCGAGTTGTTTCTTTGTTTGAACAAGTATTTGTACTAGAATGTGGCTGCACTTTGTGGCGCTTTTGTTTATTCAACGAGGGCTTAATTTTGTATGTGCATTGACTACTTCATCATAATAGTTCGGTTTAGGGGCTAGGGTTTTACACATTTCCTTGGTTTTACACATTCCCTTCGCTGAATATTATTTATTTTACTTACATTCAATAACGCCGGCGACGGTGGCATAGTACTCCGGTTCAGGGCCTAAAGTTCATACACATTTCCTTCGCGTAATACTTTTTTTTTACTTACATGCAAGAATTTCATTGCAGCTGTCCCTTTTTTTTTTTAACTTTTTCACTTCATTCCGAGTTGGTTTGGGTATGTATGGATTCTCACTGGCTTGTTGATTACTATTCTTTTGAATGTCCCAATCAGGATATTTTGAGCAAGTAAACTATCTTGTCTATTGGATTTTCATTGGTCTTTCTGGTCTTAGAATATTTTTAGCAAAACTGATGTTTTCTTTGATATTTATTTTGTTAGTTACAATGATGATCAGTACTTGCACGTCATGCATACATCTAGATTGTTATTGATCTTAGAAGATATGAACTGGGAATTTACTTTTCTTAACAAAACGGATATGTTGTTTGATCTTCATTGTTTTGTTCGTTACAGTGATGGTAATTACTAACACGTTCTTACTTCTAGGTTGTATTTGAGTTTACAGCTTTTATGTGTGCATAGAAAAATTAATATTGATTTCTCTCAACTACATTGTTAAGCATAAAGCTAAGTAAAATGTCATTTACTGAATAGTTTGTTGCATCATTAAGCTCCCATACATTATAATTAAATTGATATATTAGAAAACTTTCTCCAGGTAGATCATGGTTAGGCACTGGATTAAATTTCTTATTTTACTCATTATTTTGTTTTCTATTTGTTGCTTTATTGTTCTTTAGTGCCTTGAATATGGCGATGGAGATTACCCAGATTCTGTTGGCTGCCCAATCTGCTGATGGGCAGATTAGAACTGTCGCTGAAGAGAACCTTAAGCAGTTTCAGCAACAGAATCTTCCGCTTTTCATCCATTCGTTATCCACTGAGCTATCAAGTGAACATAAGCCTCCTGAATCTCGTAGACTTGCTGGTCTTATACTGAAGAATTCTCTGGATGCAAAGGATGCTGCCCGTAGGGAAGAACTGACTCAGAGTTGGGTCAGCATGGATCCATCTATCAAATCCCAAGTGAAAGAATCCTTGTTGCTGACACTTGCATCACTGGTTTCTGAAGCACGGCACACCTCTTGTCAGGTCATTGCTAAGGTTGCATCCATTGAGATACCCCGACGTGAATGGCAGGAGCTTATAGTGAAGCTGCTGAACAACATGACTCAGCCAGATTCCCCTGCTCCATTAAAGCAAGCAACATTGGAGGCATTGGGCTATGTTTGTGAGGAGATATCTCCTCAAGACCTGGAGCAGGAACAAGTAAATGCTGTCCTCACTGCTGTTGTGCAGGGTATGAACCAAATGGAGCATAGTTCTGAAGTTCGCCTTGCAGCTGTTAAAGCTCTCTACAATGCTCTAGATTTTGCTCAGGCTAACTTCGAAAATGAGACAGAGAGGAATTTTATCATGAAAGTTGTTTGTGAGACTGCTATGGCCAAAGAACCAGAAATCAGACAAGCATCTCTCGAGTGTCTTGTTTCGATAGCCTCTACATATTATGGTTACCTTGAGCCATATATGCAGACTCTTTTTAATTTAACTTCTAATGCAGTGAGAGGAGACCAGGAGCCTATTGCTCTTCAAGCCATTGAATTCTGGAGCTCAATTTGTGATGAAGAGATTCAGATTCAAGAGGAGAGTGAGGAAGAAGATACTGGAAGTTCTCCGCATTCTAATTTCATAAATCAGGCGCTTCCTGTGCTTGTGCCTTTAATGCTAGAAACACTGTTAAAGCAAGAGGAAGATCAGGACCAGGAGGATGGTGTCTGGAATTTGTCTATGGCTGGTGGAACTTGTCTTGGACTCATTGCAAGGACTGTTGGAGATACAATTGTTCCCCTTGTGATGCCTTTTGTGGAGAGTAATATAACAAAGGATGACTGGAGATGCCGTGAGGCAGCTACTTTTGCATTTGGTTCAATTCTTGAAGGTCCATCTGTTAAGAAACTTGCACCTCTCGTTCATTCTGGACTTGAGTTCTTGCTGAATGCAATGAAAGACCATAGTAGTCATGTCAAGGACACAACTGCATGGACCCTTGGTAGGATATTTGAGTTCTTGCATTCAGCAAGTAGTGAATATTCAGTTTTAACTGCTGCAAATCTTCCACGGATTATAGCTGTTTTATTGGAAAGCATAAGGGATGCTCCAAATGTGGCTGAGAAAGTCTGTGGAGCCATTTATTTTCTGGCACAGGGATATGAGGGAGGAGATTCGAGTTCATCATTGCTCACACCTTATCTAGGTGATATTGTTACAGCTCTCCTATCTACAGCTGATCGGGCAGACACAAGCAATCCTAGGCTTCGTTCTTCTGCTTATGAAACACTAAATGAGTTAGTACGATGCAGCAACCTGCGTGAAACTTCAAGCATGGTCGCACAACTCCTCCTGGAAATTATGAATAGGTTAAGTAAGACTTTGGAACTTCAGATTGTATCCTCAGATGACAGGGAAAAACAGAGTGATCTGCAAGCCCTGCTCTGCGGTGTTCTTCAAGTAATAATACAAAAATTGAGTAACTCGGATGAGACAAGTTCCATAATAAACCAATATGCTGATCAGATGATGATCTTATTTCTGCAAGTTTTTGCATGCCGTAGTTCTACTGTCCATGAAGAAGCCATGCTTGCACTTGGTGCCCTTGCCTATGCTACAGGGCCTCAATTTGCTAAGTACATGCAAGAGTTTTACAAGTATTTGGAGATGGGTTTACAGAATTTTGAAGAGTATCAAGTCTGCTCAATATCTGTAGGCGTTGTTGGTGATATTTGTCGAGCATTAGACGACAAGATTCTTCCTTATTGTGATGGTATTGTGAGTCAACTTCTGAAGAACCTCTCAGATCCTGTTCTGCATCGATCTGTAAAGCCTCCTATATTTTCATGTTTTGGAGATATTGCTCTTGCAATTGGTGAGCACTTTGAGAAGTACATTCCTTATGTGATCCCCATGCTGCAAGGAGCTGCAGATCACTGCTCTGAGTTGAGTCCAGATGATGATGATATGCAAGAATATGGAAATCAACTTCGACGTGGCATTTTTGAGGCTTATTCTGGTATCCTTCAAGGATTTAAAAGTTCCAAGGCAGCTCTGATGGTTCCTCATGCAAACCGTCTTCTAAAGTTCATAGAAGCCGTTGTCAGCGATAAGTTTAGGTAGGAATAATCCCTGATGATTTTTGTTCTTTCTTTTTATGTGACATCTAAAGATAACTTCAAATTTGGTTATTTTTCTAGGGATGAGGAGGTAACCAAAGCTGCAGTGGCAGTGTTAGGTGATCTTGCAGATGCTCTTGGTCCGAACACGAAAGTACTGCTGAAGGACCATACCTTTCACGTAGAGTTACTGGGAGAGTGTATTCAGTCGGACAATGACCAACTGAAGGAGACTGCAGTTTGGACGCAAGGAATGATTCAGAGGGTATTAGTTTCATGAGGCAAGATCTATATAACTGCATCGTGTTAAAGGTGTCCGTCTACTTAGCCCATGGTCTTTAGCTGTGTATCACATTTTATGGTTTTATATTATTTCTGCACTTCTTTCGTGTCCTTAGTGTCCATGTTTTGCTACCCTTGGTTAAATGCTCGATATGGAGTTCGAACTTGTTTTACAGTCCACTGTTTTGTGGTCGGAAAACATGAAATGCATGCAATCGGCTAAGACTGCAACTGCACTGTTGCTTATTTTCTGCTAACTATTTTATTGCAGTTTTTATGGTTAAATTTGTCATCATGGTCTGTTATGCTGTATACATCACAACTCCGAGATTTCGTTTTGCTGCTTCCACTCTTTATTGCCCAACTAATCTCAGTGCATATATGATAAATCCAGTTATATCATACATGGGGATTGCTGGATGACAACTTAGAATATAAGTGCATAGATGCAATTACAGATTGTATATCTATAATGTTCGCTTCAATGGCCTGTGAAGTATTTCACCTAAAATATATAAAATAGTTTTGAGGAACTTTTTTACTGAAAAATATTTTCTATATTAGATGAAAAACATGATAATATTTTTCTTCTCCAAAGGACTTGTGAATAATTTTAACGGGGACAGAATAGAAATGGATTTACAGTTGATAATGGAGTGCAGACGAGAAAAAACGACATAGCGAATGCTAAGGATTATGTATAGGGTATAATCGAGTCAAATTGAATTTTTTAATTTTGAATTTGGTTCATTTATAATTGAACTGAGCTCAAGTTTTATTTAATAAATAAACATAACTCATGAATTTATTCAAATTTTTATCGAATTTAAACGAGTTTAATAAATATAAATTATAAATTTAAATGTTTATTAAAAATTAAATTATATATTTAGAAAAAATTAAAATATTCTTATTAAAATTTATAATTTTATTTTAATAAATAAATTTAATATATTTGTCTATATATTTTTATAAGTAAAATGTAAATTTTATAAATTTAATATTAAAATTATTTTTTTATTTAAAAATTAATTTATAAGTTTGCTAACGAAGAAGTTCATGAATTAATGAGGTAAGTATTGTGAAGTTTGAGCTTGATTTATTTATCTTAACGAGTCTCATTAAATGAACTTTTATCGAATCGAGGTTCGAATAGTTCATGAGCAATTTGGTTCATTTATATCCTTATTATGTGGCAAAAGATTATTCATTCGCTCCCGCGTCTTCGTCAACTCGTTCTTAGACCAACATGAAGGAGATAAATCATAGATGACTACTAATCATTAGTGTAGATGGTAAGGTATAGAAGGAGACATGCATAGATATATTAAGTTTTGACCTAAAATTTTTAGGTGGTAACACTCGATGGAGAAAAAAAGGGATAGAAACGTCAATGCTGGGGATAAGGGATAGAAAGGGATTCACAGTTTATAACCGAGAGAAAATAAAAAAAAAACGAGTGAAAAGCTAGAGAATTATGCGTTCGCTTTTTATAGTAAATTTACCACCATGTGGGGACAAGTATCAATTGAGAAAGCGTGTTGGAGAATGAGGTTGTAAGGGGGTGTTCAAAGGTTATCAGATGGTCGACGGAAAATCAATCATTTAGGTTAAAAAGTAGTAATAATTTCATACGAATGTTTTGTACAGTTTGTATTTAGCAAGTAATAATTATCCTCTGGTCATACCATCTTATATGATTTGCCCTGGGAGGTGTGGTGAAAGTACACGGAGTTGTGATTTAAGCATCTATGATTTAATTCTTAGTTATAATATATTTATAAAGATTTATTTTTCAAATGAGATGTGTAACTAAGGGATGCTGAGCTTCTGAATCACCTGCAGCGCTTCTCAATTTATCTTAGTTACGGATGAAAAATTTCAATAAGGCCTAGTCGGTCGCTTCAAGTTCGATATTATTTGACCTGCTTAATCATTTTTTTTATATATTATGTTGTTTTCATCTTAGGACAGAGTGTCATAGTTAAGTTCTCCAATGATAGAACAGAGATTTAGAGTTCAAGACTCAACTGTGAAATATTATTCAGAATTTTTCTCCTTAATGGTAGCAGATATGAGAATGTTAGCTGTTAGGATGTGCCTTCACGTGTAGTTTCCTGATTTACCTTAGATTCGACGTTATCTGACCTAATTAATCATTTTTTATATTATACTTTTTTTTAGAGTGACCCTCTAGAGCATAGCCGAGTTGGTTATCAAATAACAGGTTTACAGAATTGAACAAAAGTCAAATTCTAGCAAACATCGAGGAATTACCCTCCCATATGATAGCTAGCTTCGGTTTCCTGATTTACTCCCTCCTAATAGTGTGGAACAATCGTGAGAGGGGGGGGGGGGGGTCGTCAGGGTGACGGATTTTAGCTTTTGCATAATTATATTATTCCTTTTTTTGCTCCTATGACTATGGTGTAGTGGAAGGACATTCAGTTATCACACATGCACTCATAGTTTGATTCTCAAATATAACTCATTTGTAGGATTTTTTCCCTCTAAATGGGATCCATAACTAGGGGTTTAAACGAATTGAATCGAGCCGAATATGAAGAAAAATCTAAGGCTCGAATTCGGCTCAAAATTAATTATATTCGAGTTTAAGCTCAATTTGAAGCTTGAAATGTTTACAATTTTTAGCTCGGGTTTGGCTCGAATCAGAGCTCGGGTTCGAGTTCTGCTCGAAAGATTCGAACATGTTCGTGAATTATTCGAACTATTACTCAAAAATAAGTACTCGAAAGACTCAAAATTTATTTATTTAATATATAATTATATTATATTAATTAAATATTAAGGCTAGCAAGCGGCTTGCAAACTAACGAACTAAATAATTTGGGCTCGAGTTCGGTTCAAAAAAAAGTTTAAACATGTTTGAGTTTGGCTCAAATTTGACAAGTTCGAATACGAATCAAATATTTATCGAGCCGGCTTGAAAGCTCGTGAACTAGCTTAATTTGTTTACACCCTTATCCATAACCAAGGGATGTTGGACTTCTAGGTCGTTCGTCACGAGTGATTCTCGATTTACCCTAGCGCTTCCTGATTTACCCTAGCGCCCGATGGGAAATTTTCATGGAGCTGAACTGGTGGCCCTAGGTTCGACATTTCCTGACCTGGTTATTCCTTTTTTTTTATATATATTGTACTTTCTCGCCCTAGGACATAACCGAGTTGTCAGTTTTTTTTTGCTCCTGGGAGCAGAGTATCATGGTTAGACCTTCTAGTGATAGATTAGGGATCTAGAATTTGAAACACAACTGCAGCATATTATTGGAAAATTTTCTCCTTAATGGGTAGCGAACCTGAGAATGGTGGCTATCAAGATGTATCTGTTGGAACCCCAAGGTTGTTTTGGTGTGATCAACAAGTTAAGTTAGGTCCTGTGTGTTTCTAACCTTGTGTCTAAGTGTGCAGGAGCTTAGGAGCACAGGTACTCGAGCGGAAGACGCAGCCAGCGAGAAGGACGACACGCGGTGCGTCCGAGGGACGAGGTGCTGCGGAAGAGTACATCGGCGGACGAGAAGGAAGCGTGCGGTGGTTCCGAGGGTGAAAGCCGGAGCGGAAGATTGCTCAGGGAGCAAGAGACGCAGCTAGCAAGAAGGTCGGCACGGGGTGCAACCGAGGGACGAAGATTGCGAATGAGTATGCTGGTGGACGAGAAGGAAACACGCGGCGATTCCGAGGGACGAGAAGCTGGAGGGAAGCCTGCTCGAGAAGACCGGAAGTTGGGTTCGGGTGAGCCCTTTTCCGGATGGCAGAGATCACCCAAGCGAGCGGATCCGGAGTTGAAGACCCAGACCGAGGCGGACTGAACCGGAGCAAAGGTCCCGACAGAGAAAAGTCAATCGCTGTTGACTTTGGTGCTCTAGGCGCCCGGAACAGCCCGGGGCGCCCGAAATGGCTCCGAGCGCCCGGACCAGACTTTTGACCAGGATCGAACTTTGACTCGATCTGAACGTTGAGGGATAAAATTTATCCCCCCAGGACGCCCGGAACCCTTCCAGGCGCCCCCGACCAAGGCTATAAATATAACCTTGGTCTAGAAGCTTTTTAACGAACTCATTACTTGTAATTCCAACGCTTGTGCGCTTCTAGTTGTAGTTGAGCTTCTGTTTTTTGCGCTTCAACGTTGTAAGAGGCTTCTCTGCCTGAAGGAGTTTTAGTGCTTAATCTTCCTTGGATTAACAACCACATCGGTAGTAACCAAGTAAATATCGTGTGCCTCGTTCTTTTAATGTTTTATTTATCTACTCTGTTTATTAAGCAAGTGTTAGCTTAAAGAGTTCGAGAAGGGTTGTTCGTTATTTTTTACAGGACTATTCAATAACCCCCTTCTAGCCGGCCGCAACGGTCCTACAAGTGGTATCAGAGCCGAGTACGCCTCAAAAGGACTAACCGCCGTCTGAAGCAACAAAATGATGGTCGGAGCTAGCAGCTACCCACCAGCATTCGAGGGGGAGCTTACCTCTTGGAGGCAAAGAATGGAGGTATATTTAAACTCAGATGTTGGTATTTTTTTAATAATGAAATTTGGTTATGAAGCACCGAAGAACACGAACGGAGAAAAAATCGACATACGCCTCTGGACCGAGAAGCAACGTGACGAGTCTATGGCAAACGCTTGGGCAGAATTTCACATTCTAAGTGCAATACCAAATGAAGATTTCGACAGAGTCAGAGAATACAAAAGCACGAAAGAACTTTTGAAAAGTTCTTGAAACTCTACGAAAAATAAGTCGAGGCTGAATCCAACACCGATCCGTCATCTGAACAGCCCGAGAATGAAGAAACTGGCGCAACAGCCGAAGCACATCTCGAGGACGTAGAAAACCCTTCTTCACTGAGCATCGATGAAGGGGGAGAATCTTCGAAAGAAAGCAATTCAACAAGGGGAGAACCAACGGCCAACAAGGTAAGTAAGGTATGACCTCTTCCTTCTGAACAATTGATTAAAACAATTGAAAAGTTGTCTGAAGATTTTTGCGAATTAGAAATTGAATCGTCAAAAAAGTTTTTCGGATTAAGAAATCTACTGTCAAAAGAATCATCAAAAGATTTTTGCAAATCAGAATTTTTGTTGTCAAAAAATTCTTGTGAATTACAAAATATTTTGTCGAATGAATTCTGCAAATTAGAAAATATTTTTCTGAAAGAATTTTGCAAAGTAAAGACATTGCTGAAAGAATTTTTACAAATTATATTGTCGAAATTTTTTATTAAGTTAGAGTTTATACTATCAAAATATTTTTGCGAATTAGGAATTCAAAAAACAATAGAAAATAACATGTTACAATTTATACAAATTTTTACATGTTTAAATTTTCTTGCTTCAAATTTAAGAAATTATGATAAATTAAAATAAAAATTTAAATTTTTTTGATAAAAGCATTAGAATAAATAAATAAATAAATGCATAGAATTTTTTTTTAAATGTTATCAATTTTCTTATATTTTCTTGCATAAAGTTTTGAGTTTAGAAAGATTTTTTCTTGACGGCGAAAACTTAGAAATTTTTCAAAAGTTATTTTTGACTTAGAAATTTCCCCTTGACTTGAAATTTTTTTCTTGAAAATCATTGAAATAGACTTTCATATTTTTTTTAAGTGTCAACCCTTAGATTCTTTTTTTTACCCAATTTTTTATGTGATCAAAGGAGGAGAAAAAGTATAAGTTTAGGGGGAAGTAGAAATTTTTTGAAATTTAATTTTTCTATCTTGTTGCACGTTATTGCTATATAAATTGTTTAATTTTCATGTCTATTTTGACCCTAGCTTAACTTGAGTTGATCACATCAAAAAGGGGGAGATTGTTGGAACTCCAAGGTTGTTTTGGTGTGATCAACAAGTTAAGTTAGGTCCTGTGTGTTTCTAACCTTGTGTTTAAGTGTGCAGGAGCTTAGGAGCACAGGTACTAAAGCGGAAGACGCAGCTAGCGAGAAGGACGGCACGCGGTGCGTCCGAGGGACGAGGTGCTGCGGAAGAGTACACCGGCAGACGAACAAGAAGCGTGCAGTGGTTCCGAGGGACGAAAGCCGGAGCGGAAGATTGCTCGGGGAGCAAGAGACGCAGCTAGCGAGAAGGCCGGCACGGGGTGTGACCGAGGGACGAAAATTGCGGATGAGTACGCAGATGGACGAGAAGGAAACACGCGGCAATTCCGAGGGACGAGAAGCCGGAGGGAAGCCTGCTCGAGAAGACCGAAAGTTGGGTTCGGGTGAGCTCTTTTCCAGATGGCAGAGATCACCCAAGCGAATGAATCCGGAGTTGAAGACCCAGACCGAGGCGGACTGAACCGGAGCAAAAGTCCCGACGGAGAAAAGTCAAACACTATTGACTTTGGTGCTCCGGGCGCCTGGAACCATTCCGGGCGCCCGGAACAGCCCGGGGCGCCCGGAGTGGACCAGACTTTTGACCAGGATCGAGCTTTGACTCGATCTGAATGTTGGGGGATAAAGTTTATCCCCCCAGGACGTCCGAAACCCTTCCAGGTGCCCCGACCAAGGCTATAAATATAGCCTTGGTCTAGAAGCTTTTTAACGAACTCATTACTTGTAATTCCAACGCTTGTGCGCTTCTAGTTGTAGTTGAGCTTCTGTTTTCTGCGCTTCAATGCTGTAAAAGGCTTCTCCGCCTGAAGGAGTTTTAGTGCTTAATCTTCCTTGGATTAACAACCACATCGGTTGTAACCAAGTAAATATCGTGTGCCTCGTTCTTTTAATGTAACGCCCGCCCTTCAGCTGCTTACGAAGGACGGGGTTACTTGAAACATAGCCAAACATACATGCGTATATGGCAGCGGAAGTAAATAAATAAAAACTAATATAATATAATCATGTTATCATAAAAGCATATCCATTATCATAAAGCATACTAACATGGAACATGGAAACGAAAGTTCATAATGAGTATGCACCATCAAAAGCATCATGTAGCAAAATAGGGTCACATGTAAAGTTTTAAAACATATAAGCATAAAGCAGATCTATTCCACCATGTCACTGCCACACACATCCTTGCCCTTCCTGCTGCTCCCCTTTTAGTTTGACCATTCTTTTCCTTTTTCTGCAGTACAAGGAAAATTAAACTATAAGCACATATGCTTAGTAAGATTATTTCCTACTCACAAAACATGAATCATGCATTTAACATAAAGTAGTATTCCTTTAACCGTCATCCAGGTATAAAATTCGCATGTTAGCCTAAAGTAGTATCATACTCATTTAAGTAAATCATAACATAGCATATGAGAGCATATACATAAAGTAATAACATGATCATCTAGGCATCATAGACATGTTTTCAAAAGCATTTCACTAAAGCATAAAGGAAATCATTTATTATGAATAAGTATATGCAAGATGTCCTTTTAAAACATATATCATATAAGTACTTAAACATAATCTCAACATGAGGGCACGACTTTGTACCACATATATGAATTTACACGCATCCTAAATAGATCGGAGGTAGCTAATCTCAAACCTATTAGGAACTAGGTCCGTTTCCTTGACCATCGACCTAGGGGCACTTAGGAGCTCATCCCTTACTAGGCCCGCTTCTTTGACCATCGACCTAGGGGCAACTTAGGAGCCCATCTCCGGTACAAGCCATACAAAGTAAAATAGCATATCATGTTTCTTATCATATCATGACATATCATGTTCTTGTCATATCGTAGCATATCATGTTCTTGTCATATCATAAAGAGTGCTCTTAATCCCAACTTAAAGGAAGCATCTCTTAGTCTTTTTATCATACATAAACCTTGCATAAACATAACATGATAACATAAAATGCACATAATATATAGCATATCATAGAGAAAACATAACATGATGACATAAGTGCACATAACATATAGCATATCATAAGGAAAACATAACATGATGGCATAAGTGCACATAACATATAACATGGTGACATAAAATCCATATCACATCATAAAGAGTCATTATCATGCATGATTGGGGTTTTGAACTTCCTACAAACCCTAACTCAACTCATGATCTGGCCGAAACCTATGAGCATGAATAATAGATTTCCAAGCAACATAAAATATGAAATCAATAGCCTAAATTCTCATAATACAAAACATAACATGTGGGACCTATTAAGAACCCTAGGTAGCTCCTTAACCTAAATCCCTTGTCTTGGCCGAAACATGTAAGCATGATTCTAGTTTTCTTCTAACAATTTAAAGCATGAAACTTTTACACCATGCATAGTATAGCAAATGAGACTCTTAGCAGACATAAATGAGGTTCTAACCCTAATGTTCAATCTTGGCCGAAACCTCTAGAAGTATAATTCTAAATTTTTAATTGCAACATAAAGCATGGAAACTTAAACTAACACTATCAAGAAGATCATACATCATGAGGAAACATAAGTAAACATAATTTAGGTCTAAAGACTTTCTATAACCTTTTTCATTTCTTTGGCCGAAACCTAAAGGTAAGGCTTTAGGTTTTTAATGTAACATAAGGCATGGAAACTTAGACTAACATTATATAGAAAGTCATTCATCATGAGGAAGCATAAGTAAACATAATTTAGATCTAAAACTTTCTCTTACCCTTTTCATTTCCTTTGGCCGAAACCTAAAGGTAAGGTTCTAGGTTTTTCAAGCAATATAAGGCATGGAAACTTAACCTAACAATATATAGAAGATCATACATCATGAGGAAACATAAGCAACATAATTTAGGTCTAAAAACTTTCTCTAACCCTTTTCATTCCTTTTGGCCGAAACCTAAGGGTAAGGTTCAAGTAATATAAGGCATGGAAACTTAACCTAACAATATATAGAAGATCATACATCATGAGGAAGCATAAGCAACCATAATTTAGGTCTAAAACTTTCTCTAACTCTTTTTCATTTCTTTTGGTCGAAACCTAAAGGTAAGGTTCTAGGTTTTTCAAGCAATATAAGGCATGGAAACTTAACCTAACAATATATAGAATATCATACATCATGGAAAAGCATAAGCAACATAATTTAGGTCTAAAACTTTCTCTAACCCTTTTTCATTTCTTTTGGTCGAAACCTAAAGGTAAGGTTCTAGATTTTTCAAGCAATATAAAGCATGAAAACTTAAACTAACATCATATAGGAGATCATGCATCATAAGAAATCATGAACAAGCATAGTTAGGTTTCAAACTTTTCTCTAAACCTTTTTTCTATTCTTGGTCGAAACTTAAGGAGATGGTTTCTAAACTTTTTTTTTTTTTTTAAGCAACAAGTAGCATGAAACTTTTAACAACCATAGGTAACCTCAAATCCTTATCTTGGCCGAAACTTGCAAGGCAAGACCCTAGGTTTTTCAAGTAACCTTTAAGCATAAAGCATACGAAAGCTACTTGTATTGCAGGTGAGGGAATACTTATCTCCTTTTGCTAAGGAATAATACCCTTGTTTGAGAAGTTTGCCTAGGAAGAAGACCCCCCTTTAGTTTGGTTTCGGCAAATGAAGAAAATGGCTTGGGAATTTCGGTGGGAGAAGGAAGGAGGAGGAAGAAAGGAGAAAAAATAAAGTTTTCCTTTCCTTTCTCTTATTTATGCAAAAATGAAGGAAGAAGGCAAAACCATCTTCTCATTGGGAAGGAAGAAGGAAATTCAAACTTTTCCTTCTAAGTGAATGAGCCTTCACTTTCACCACCCTTAACAACAATCTCTCTTCTCTTCTTAACAGTACACCCCTGCTGGGGATACTGGTTATCACTTGCACCCATTTACCAAGAGGTTCAAGGTTCAAACCTTGGTTATGCCTCTTTTTTGTTCTATTTCCTTTTAAAATTTTTTTTGAAACAAATCTACATAAAGCCTATTCTAATCATGGGAAAACAAATTTATATAAAATTTCTAGGGATCCTATGGGTGTTACATTTAATGTTTTATTTATCTACTCTGTTTATTATGCAAGTGTTAGTTTAAAGAGTTCGAGAAGGGTTGTTCGTTATTTTTTAGAGGGCTATTCAACAACCTCATTCCAGCCGACCACAACGGTCCTACAGTATCTCCATGTGCATTTCTCCGATTTACCAGGTGACCAATGGAAAATTTTTATGAGGTCAGGCCAATCACCCTAGGTTCGATGTTTCCTATTTAATCATTTTTCTTATATTATACTTTCTCACCCCAAGATATAGTTGAGTTGGTTATTATATGACAGATTTATAAAATTTAGCAAGAGTCGAAAACTAATAAAGACTAAGGAATTACCCTCTCATATGATGGCTAACTTTGGTTTCCTAATTTACTCCCTTCCAATAGTGTGGGGTGGTTGGAGGAGGGGTGGGGGACACTAAGATGGCGAATTTCACCTTTTGTAGAATTATATTGTACTTTCCCGCCCCCATGGGCATAGTTGAGGTGGTAAATGGATGGAGCACTTGAGGTCGAGGGGTCGAATCTCGAGGTTGGTGAGGTGTAAATCCCTGCACCTCATATAACTCACCTACTAATCTACTTGCCTCCTTAATCATTGTGATTTACCTCCTCCGACCTTCGTGTTGGTCCTCAGTCAAGAAAACAGGGGCGTTGGGGGCTAGCACTTCGCCTTTTGCCACTTATATTGTACTTTCTTGCCTGGGGGGTATGGTACAGCGGAAGGACACCAAGTTGTCACCTAGATATACACGGTTCGATCTCCAGCAATAATGAATGTGCAGAGATTTTTCTTCCAAATAGGATGTGCAACCATGAGATGTTGGGCTTTTGGACCACCCACCGTGAGTGCTTCCTGATTTACTCTAGCAGTCGGTGGGAAACTTCCATGAGGCCGGTCTGATCGCCCCAGGTTCGATGTTACCTGGTTCATATTTTTTATATTGTACTTTCTCATCCCCATGGAGGTGCCCAATTGGTTGGAGGATGATAGTTTTGCTACAATGGGACAAGGGGTCAATTTTCGATGGACACATACTCTCGAGGAAAAAAAACTCCTACTTTCTAGTCATTTAACGGTCGACCATAAGCTGACCTTGTGGTTTACCTTCCTTCGCATAACTAGGAGACGGGCTATAAGAGACACCTATAGTGAACGTAATTAACTTTTACTAACATGGATGAGAGCAATGAGTCATTCATACTTCTGGATTTATTCTGATGGTCATAAGCAAATTTTCATAGGATCAAATCAATTATCTTCAGAATTAATCAGTTCAAAGAACTCGAACTTATACTTTTCTGCCACGATGCGTACAATAGGGGCAACTATTTTCCTTAAGTCTCTATTTGAATGGGATGAGGAGAGGCTCATTAATGCTTTGTTTATCTGAAGGAGTGGACAATAGATGAATAAAATAAACCTAAGGGCATGAGAAGAGAATGGAATGGGAAAAAAAAATCTCTTCTTCTTCTTTTTATATATATGGTGTAATTTTGTGAATGAAAAGGGGTACATGTGTCATTTTTTTATTCGTTACTTTTCGCCTGATTTTGAGATAAATGATTTTCATTCTAAAACCATCAGCTGATGGATTGTGTTTCTCTTTTCTCTTAAAATTTTAATAAAGTAAGCGACGAAAACTTTTTCACTGCAAAAACTTTTCCTTAGTTTTGCTTTCCGCTCTCCTAAGTAAACATAGCCTAATGAAAAAGGAAGGGAGGAGAAGGAAAGGAAAGGGAAGGTAACTTACACTCTTACGGTCTGTTTGGGAGGAGATAAGGGAAGGATAAGTAAAGAAAAGGTGACATTTACTCTTGTTTGGGAAGGAGGTGGGGGAGGGGGGAGGAACTTTTACCCTCCCTTACTCCTCAAATGAACTATTTCCTTACACTCCAAATTAGGGTGTAAGGAAGTTATCCTTCTCTTCCATTTCCTTTCCATTAATGAACCTCCCTTCACCTATCCAAAAAAGGATAAATTAAGGTGTAAGGATATATGTCATTTGAGGAATAAGGGAGTGTAAATATTATCTTCCCTCCCCTCACCTCATTACCAAACTCATTCCCAAACAAGATAAAAGTTACCTTTCCCTTTAATTACCCTTCTCTCACCTCTTTCTAAACAAATCATTATTCTCCTTTGGGCAACACGAATGCCGCATAGATTAATGAAAAGGTCAGTCGCCTCCTCTCGATAAGCCAATGCAAAGGCCCACTATTTTTTATTTTGATCGCGGTCGCAATATTAGTCCAGCACATTGCGGTGCTTAGGAGGTGGAGCAAGGTGGCACTGTAGTCTGCCAACGGCGAGGGACGAATTTTCGAGAAGCGGAGAGTGATTGCTAACTCGGTCGAGTATTGTGGTGCTCAAGAAGACAATTAATAGGGTATACATTATGTGCACTTGTAGATAAGTTACCAAATTATAAAATTCAATTAACATATGACACGTCAGAAGACTATGAATGTGCAAATTTTACGAGTGAGAGTTAATCTCACATATCTTCTTTTATAAGAGCATCTCCAATGTGGTTGGATATTTCTCCAAATATCTTCCATTCTTAAATATCCCCCATAGAAAGGGATATTTTTGGGATGATTAGAAATCACTTACCATAAAGTTATGGTCGGTAATTTCTCTTTTGTGGAGCCCACCAAAAGATGGGCTATCCTTTCTTTTCTTTTTTAAAAAAATTTAATTAACATTTTTGGAAAAAAAATTTAAAAAAAAAAATCAAAATTGAATGTTGGAAAATCAAAATCGAACATTGGGGGGAAAAAATTAAAAGTGAACGTTAATCAACGTTCATTTTTGTAAACGTTGGGCAACATTCATTTTCCCTTTATATATACATCATTCCTTTCATCTATTTTTATCAATTTCCACACTCATTCTATACCAAAAATTAGAGAGAAATGGATAAAAATTTTAGTCATTATTTTAGAGATTTGTTCAACTCTCCAAATATCGACAAAAATTCTAGTGAAGAAAGTTCTCAAGTTCGTCCTAATTTCTTCAATCCTCAATTTCCATTTCTCACTCAACACCCACCAAATTTCCAACCTTTTTTCCATGCCCACCATCATATTACCATAATTTTCAAAGTTATCCAAATTCTTTGAGCGGCGATCCCCGAGCTCCGTTTTATACATATCCTCTAGAATATTGATAGAGTGATCAATATTTCATACAAGCTTCATCTCATGGAATTAATCCGCTTCAATCACCAGAGATTCAATCAAATAAATCGAGAATAGCTAGTGTTAATGCAACTGACAGTGATAAAGGTACAGAAATACATTATACAGTCCCCTATTCACAATTTCATCCATTCTCATTTGAAATAGGGTGCGACGATATTATTCTTAATTAAGCATCAGAAATGGGCAACGAATCGGGTGTAGATCATAGTAAGCAAAAGTGTGAACAATAGCAAATGATAAGCTCCTTGCAGCGACCTACACAATTATAAGTGAAGATTCAGTAGTTGGTAATACCCAGAAGAGTGAGTCTTTTTGGAAACGGATGGTGATATCCTGCAATACTAATCGAGATAAGGGAGCTAAAAAGAGAACTGCAGATAAAACAAAATCACATTGGGCTTCATTGAAAAAGATCGTGAATGATATAATGGAATCTACAACAAATGGTATAATGATCGGTCAAGTGGATGGAGTGACGAAGATTTGATGGTGCAAGCTCATGAAGAATACATGAGTATTTTTAAAACTACTTTCCAATATGAATAAGTGTGGAGGATCATAAAAGAAAGTCTGATGTATACTCCTCAATCCTCAGAGCGATGGGCTACAAATAAAGCAAGAACATCAAAATTATCAGGTGCACATATTGACTTTTCTAATCCTAACACAATTATTGATCTAGATGATAGAGAAGTCCGATCTATTCCAATGAGACGGAAGGCAGCAAAGAGGAAAGACAAAGAAAGAGTAGACTAATTGATGATTTGAATTAGGCTGCCAATAACACATTTAGCAAATATAATAGCAATAAGAAAGTGGATCAACTCATCCAAGCACATCAACTCCTCGTAATGGATACACGAAGTATAATAGATGAACAATTTCAAAACCATCTAATGATATGTGAGTAGCTGAAGAAAAAATTGAATATATAGTTAATTTTTATTTTATTAATTGTAATTTGTAAATGTTATGGTGTATCATTATGTGTTTTATTAAAACCACATTTAATATAGTTTGTACCTTCGTATTTCAATTTCAAATTTATAAAATATTTATATTTGTATTTGTATTTGTATGAAGTAGTATTTTTTTTTTTAACTTTGTAGGTCTTCTATTGTATTTTTCTTAAAAATTAAATGTAAGTTAATAAAATGATCGTGAGACCCATAAATATTTAGTTGACAAGATATTTGATTGTGCAATTGGAGATATTTGAGAGTGAGTATTTGATGGGTGAGACACGTAAATATTTGATTGGTGAGATATTTCATTGTGAGATTTGAGATATTTGAATAGTGATGTAAAAATGGAGGGCCACAAATATTTTAGAAAAATATCCCTATCCGGTGTGGATGCTCTAAAGGTAACTTTAATCTTGGACCTATAAATCTAAATTCATTATGGGACATATTATGTCATATCATTGTCACATCAAAAGTAAAATATTCATAAGGGCATCTCCAATGAGGGATATTTGAGAGGTGAATAGAAATCACCGGGCATAAAATTATGCTAGTGATTTCATTTTAGGTGGCATGCAAGTGGGCCCCTAAAGGAGACAATGATTATTTTATTAAGATATTTTATTATATAATTTGAGATATTTAATAGTAAGATATTTAGAGGGTGTTTGGCTAAGCTTATAAGCTCTCTAAAATAGCTTATAAGCTGTTTTGGAGCTTATAAGCTCTTCAAATTTGTTTGGTAATTTTTTTTTTCAAACAGCTTATAAGCTGTCAAAATAAGCTGTTTTAGAGCTTATAAGCTGTTTTTAAAAAAGTATGGAAGAGCCTACTTTTTTAAAAAAGATCTTATTTTAATAATTTGTTTCTCTAAAATATCCTTATATAATTTCATAAATCCCCATCTTATCCTCGATAAATTTTTATAAGCTTAATATCTTTTTATCTCCATCGACTTTTCTTCCAACGTTGTATCATCTTCTCCACCAACGCCTCTTTCTAATTTTCTCTCCCCCGATGCAGAAATTCGCCCAAAACCCTCTATTAATAAAAATATCAAAACTCTCTATTAATAGTGATCCGGCGGTAAGAATGGGGGACCCACTTCCTGAAGGGTCCCAGCCTGAGGACGGATGGAGGGCTAACTAAGTGGGTAATGGCCGCGTCAAGCAGTTGAGTAGGTCCGAGCGGAGCCAGAGATAACCCAGCCATAGGCTTGGGTTTCCGACGCCAAGGCGGGAGGACTGAATGGCCGAGCGGGTGTCTGCCCGGCTGGAACCGAAGGGCCGAGCGGGTGGTCCGTTCGGCCAGGATAAGGGCGAGGATACAAAGGTTAGCCGAGCGGCCTATTCGTTCGGCTAAGGATATGGGATGTCAGCAAAGGCAAGTCTGATGATTATGCCGTACACAAGATTTCACGATAAAGGATCTTGCTGTCACATCATGGAGAGGTTGATACAGTAGCGGTATGGCCTTATGGATGTCCTTCTGACAGACTCATACCTGGGCATGGTCGAAAGCAGGTGATTGCTTTGATTGGCGCGCCCAGGCTCCCTCGAGAGGTCTATATAAGGTCTCCATTTCTTCACCGGAGGTACGCTGGTCTGAATCTCGGAGGCCACCTCTTTGTTATTCCTCGCCTGACTTGAGCGTCGGAGGGCCGTCGCCGGGACACCCCTCCCGGCCCGGTTTTGTTGCAGGTTCGCCGGAGCACTCGAGGATCCAGCAGGGAGCGCCACATCCCCAGCGTTCGTTGACCCCTGGTTCGGACAGGATCAATTTGGCGCCGTCTGTGGGAACGCTCCTGCATCCGAACGGGAACAATGGACGAGGCTGGACGGCAACACACGGTGACGCTTTCCATGGAAGAACTCGACGCTCTGGTCGAGATAAGGGCCGCCAAACTTGTGGAGCAAAAACAGAAAGCAGCAGCCGAGCGGCCGGAGCAACAAGCAACGTCTGCGTCGGGTGGCCGAGCGGAAGCACCTCCAGCCACCGTCGCATTCCATCGAGCCTTATTTCGCACCCCTGAAGCCATACCAGCTCGAAGAGATAGAAGATCTTCTTCAGACGAGATGCCTAGACGAGATGACAGAAAGGGGAAAGCCCCCCGAGCGGACTCATCTCCCGAGCGGATAAATCGTCAATTTTCGGAGGCTATTCTACGAGACCCTCTGCCCAAGCATTACGTGCCTCCGACGATCGGCGAGTATAATGGAACAACAGACCCGGATGATCATCTGGGTAAGTTTGATAACACAGCTACGCTCCATCAATACACAGATGGAGTAAAATGCCGAGTTTTTCTTACCACTCTCTCGGGATCGGCTCAACGGTGGTTTCGGAGGCTGCCAGACGGATCTATCACCAGCTTCAAAGACTTCCGAACGGCTTTCCTCCACCACTTTGCAAGCAGTCGGCGATATCAAAAAACTAGCGTTAGTCTGTTCACTATCAAGCAAGAAGCCCGTGAATCGCTCCGAGCATATATCCAGCGATTCAACCAAGTGGCGATGAATATTCCAACGGCCACATCGGAGACCATGATGAATGCCTTCACACAAGGCCTAGTGGATGGGGACTTCTTCCGGTCGCTCATCCGAAAGCCGCCCCGAGATTATGATCACATGCTACAACGGGCCAACGAATACATAAACGTGGAAGAAGCGCAAGCCGCCCGGAAAAAGGAAACTCCAACCGAGCGGGCACCTATTCATGCCGAACGGAAACAGCACGCCGCTCATCAGCCGCCCAGAGGACCGAGGGCCGAAGCAATCCGATCCCCCCACGCCAGATCACACGTACAAGAGGTGGCTGCCGCTTGGCCCAAGCCAAAGAAGAGATGGACCCCTATGTTCTGCTCCTTCCACCGGACGGATACGCACAATACGAGGGATTGTCGAAATCTTCCCTTCGTGGCTAATCCCGTTCCCAGGAATGCCGAACGACGGTCTCCTCCCATCGACAGAAGACAAAGGACCCATGAAGCCGACCGGACCCGCGCCGAGAGGCGACATCAACAGACGCCCGATCGGCACCGATCTCCAAGACAGGAGAATCGTCGGGCGTCCAGAGAACGGTCCAGACCGTCCACTCGGGAAGAGGAAAACAGGAGCAATACTTCCCGGGGCGAGATCAACGTTATTGCTGGTGGGTCGACCGGAGGAGACTCCAACCGAGCCAGAAAGGCGGGCGTCCGGCAGCTCCAGATCCACGCAGTCGGTTACAGCCAAGAGCGGGCAAGTGGACCCGAAATTACTTTCGGGCCCGGGGACTTAGAAAGAGTTGAAGTGCCCCACGACGACGCTCTGCTCATTAAAGCGGTAATAGCAAATTACACTATTCACCGCTGATTTGTTGACACAGGGAGTTCGGTCAACATCATGTTCAAGAAGGAGTTTGACCAGCTGCAAATTGATCGAGCCGAGCTGTTTCCCATGACAACCCCTCTCTACGGGTTTACTGGTAACGAAGTTCAGCCGGTCGGGCAGATCCGGCTGGCTACCTCGCTGGGAGAGGAGCCGCTCAGGAGGACCAGGACAATAAATTTCGTGGTGGTCGACTCTCCCTCGTCCTACAATGTCATTTTGGGACGACCGGCGCTCGGCGAATTCCGAGCGGTCGTCTCAACCTTCCACCAGAAGATGAAGTTCCCCGTCGAAGACAAGGTGGGATAAGTACGGGGAGATCAGTTAGCAACTCGACGATGCTACATCGAGATGGTCCGAGCAGAATCCAACTCCGCTCGGAAGGCGCCTCGAATCGAGGTAAATGCCATCACTGAAAAGCCACCCTCTTTAATTTATGAAGAAAAAAAGGAAGTGCAGATTCACCCGACCCGATCGGAGGCCACGACTTTTGTTGCCTCTGATCTGGAGGATAAGCAGAAGGAGGAGCTGATCCAATGCCTCCGACGAAATCATGATGCATTCGTCTGGTCGACACATGAGTTGCCCGGAATTTCGCCGAGCATAGCGCAGCATGAGTTGCATGTCCGACCGGACGCTCGGCCGATAAAGCAGAGAAAAAGAGATTTTAGTGCCGAGCAGAACTCCATCATCCGGGTGGAGGTCGAGAAGCTTCTGGAAGCCGGCCATATACGAGAAGTACAGTTTCCGAGTTGGTTGGCTAACGTAGTATTAGTCTCCAAGCCGGGTGGCAAGTGGAGAGTCTGCATTGATTTTCGGGACTTGAACAAAGCATGCCCCAAGGACTTTTATCCTCTGCCCCAGATAGATCAGCTGGTGGACTCTACGACCGGCTGCGAATTAATTTGTATCTTCGATGCCTACCAAGGCTATCATCAAGTGCCGCTCGCCCGGGAAGATCAAGAAAAAGTAAGCTTCGTAACGGCCGATGGCACATATTGCTATAATGTGATGCCGTTCGGATTGAAGAATGCCGGGGCCACCTATCAACGATTGATGAACAAAGTGTTCAGGGAGCAGATCGGGCGGAATCTGGATGACATTCTTATCAAATCCGCCCGAGCGGCCGATCTCTTCAAGGACATGGAAGAAACCTTCCTAACGCTACGCAAATATGGAGTCAAGCTAAATCCCCAGAAGTGCCTGTTCGGAGCAAAAGGAGGGCGTTTCTTGGGGTATATAGTGACCGAGCGGGGAATTGAAGCTAATCCCAGCAAGGTGAAAGCTCTACAAGACATGCCGCCTCCAAGAAATACAAGGGAAGTGCATCGTTTGACCGGTCGGATAACCGCATTGTCCCGATTCATCTCCAAAACTGCCGACCGGAGCCTCCCTTTCTTCAAAATTTTGCTCAAGGCCATTAAATTTCACTGGGACGAGGAATGCGACCGAGCATTCGAAGAATTGAAGACATATCTTAATTCTCTGCCTATACTAGCCAAGCCGATCGGGGGTGAGTCACTTTATATTTATCTGTCTTCAACTGAACATGTTGTAGGCTCGACACTTGTAAGGTCCAGCGGCGAGGAACAGCCGGTGTATTTTCTGAGCCACATTTTAAAAGATGCCGAATCTCGTTACACTGGGCTCGAGAAGTTGGCCTTTGCTTTGGTTCTAGCCGCTCGGCGCCTTCGACCATATTTCTTGGCTCACACCATCATTGTCCGGACGAACAGTCCACTAGGAAGAGTACTGTTGAATCCAGAAGCGTCCGGACGGCTCATCAAGTGGATGACAGAACTAAGTGAATTTGACATCCAATACCAGCCCCGCTCGGCGATCAAAGCACAATCCTTGGCTGATTTTGTGACCGAAGTGCAAAGGCCAGAGCCAGAAGCTATGTGGAAAATATATGTGGATGAGTCTTCCACTCAGCTCGGAAGTGGGATTGGAATATTGCTGCTATCACCCCAAGAAGAAAAGATGCACCTATCCGTCCGGCTGGACTACAAAGCCACCAACAATGAAGCAGAGTATGAGGCCCTCATAGCCGGATTGCAGGCAGCACGGCATGTGGGAGCCGGTCGGGTGACTCTCTATTCGGATTCACAGTTGGCCGCTCAGCAACTTTCTGGCACCTTTGAGATCAACAGCGTTCGGCTTAAACTCTACGTTGAGGCCTTTGAAAAACTTAAAGCTACTTTCCGAGAGGTTCTTATTCAGAAGATTCCCCGAACGGAGAACCAGGCAGCCGATGAGTTGGCCAAACTAGCAAGTTCTATAACGCCGGTCGCCATTCAGCAACCAGTTGAAAAAGTACTGCTGGTGGCGCACGTCGACCGGATGGAAAGCCTTACATTTCCAAGCGATTGGCGGGCACCCATCATAGAGTTCCTCCGCTCGGGAGCCACATCAGCCGACCGGAATGAAGCCCGGTTGCTAAGGAGGAGGGCCGGTCGGTTCGCACTCATCAGCGATCAGCTTTACAAGAAAGCTTTCTCGCGCCCGTTATTGAAATGCGTGAGCTCAGAGGACTCGGTTTACATCCTCCAGGAAGTGCATCAAGGATCATGCGGGGGGCATCCGGGCGGACGCTCGTTAGCCAAGAAGATCCTCCTGGTCGGGTATTTTTGGCCAACTTTGCAAGCAGACGCCGCTCGGATAGTATCTACATGCCTTTCATGCCAGAAATATCACAACGTCTCCCACCGACCGGCCGAAGAAATGAAGGCATCCACCATTTCATGCCCGTTCGATCAATGGGGAATGGATATTGTCGGTCCATTTCCGATGGCGACCGGGCAGAGGAAATTTTTGCTAGTGGTCGTCGACTATTTTTCCAAGTGGGTGGAAGCCGAACCGCTGGCGAAGATCACCGAGCAGATGGTCAAAAAATTCATCTGGCAACACATCATCTGTCGGTTCGGCATCCCTCGCCGATTGGTTTCCGACAACGGGCGGCAATTCACAGGGAAGGTGCTAGAAGATTGGTGCAAAAGCTACGGCATCGAGCAACACTTCACGTCCGTGGCTTACCCCCAAAGCAACGGTCAAGTCGAAGTAGCCAATCGGGAAATTCTCCGTATTCTGCGCGCTCGGCTCGACCACTTGGGAGGAAGTTGGCCGGATGAAGTGCTGGGCGTTTTATGGGCCATCCGAACGACTCCTAAGGAAGGAACGGGCGTCACACCTTTTCATCTAGTGTACGGCGGCGAAGCGGTCATTCCGGTGGAAGTCGGCGTCGAGTCCGTCCGGGTCCAATGTTACGATGAAGGCAACGCCGAGCGGAGGAACATGGAGCTAGATTTGGTTGATGAGGAGCGGGACAAGGCATCCGTTCGGCTGATGGCGTACCGTCAACGGATGAAGCAAAATTACAACCGGCGCGTCATTCCCAGATCATTCCAGGTCGGCGATCTTGTTTGGAAGAAAGTCAAGCCGGTCGGCGACGTCGGCAAGCTTGAAGCTCCGTGGGCAGGCCCCTTCAAAATCATCGAAAAGCTCCGCTCGGGCGCGTATTATTTGGAGGATGAGGACTGTCGGCAGCTAGATAGGCCGTGGAGCGCGAACCACCTCCAGCCTTACCGGGCGAGGTGAAAGGTGTGCCAATGTAAATCATCCTGTGTACTTTTTTCGACTGAATACTTGAAATGCAGAAATGAAAAATCAAGAGAACAAATATAAGGCACCGTCAACGAAAAAACGAAGGCCCCGAGCCGCTCGGCGGGAGGTAAATTATTTATGCAAAATGCTCAAAAAAGAAGGCCCTCGAGCCGATCGGCCAGGAGGTGTATATATTTACTCGTAAGCGAATGACCCGTGCTGTTCGGCCGGACATAAATATTGTTCTAGCGCGGGATATGATACGAAGGCCAAGGTCGCTCGACCTGGCAAGGAGTTAGCCTCGAAAGGCCGACGAGTCCCGTCGTTAAAGATCGAGAGCCGCGCCGACCGGCTATAAATATCCGCGCCGTCTAGCCCAAACCGTAGAGACGAGCCGGCGTCTATAAACTCTCCGAGCGGAAGACCGTCTAGCCCAGACGTTAAACCGTAGAGACGAGTCGGCGTCTATAAACTCTCCGAGTGGAAGACCGTCTAGCCCAGAGTTAAACCGTAGAGACGAGCCGACGTCTATAAACTCTCCGAGCGGAAGACCGTCTAGCCCAGACGTTAAACCGTAGAGACGAGCCGGCGTCTATAAACTCTCCGAGCGGAAGACCGTCTAGCCCAGACGTTAAACCGTAGAGACGAGCCGGCGTCTATAAATCCCCGAGCAGAAGACCGACGACCGACGAGCTCCGTCATTAAAGATCGAGAGTCGCGCCGACCGGCTATAAATATCCGCGCCGACGAGCTCCGTCGTTAAAGATCGAGAGCCGCGCCGACCGGCTATAAATATCCGCGCCGACGAGCTCCGTCGTTAAAGATCGAGAGCCGCGCCGACCGGCTATAAATATCCGCGCCGACGAGCTCCGTCGTTAAAGATCGAGAGCCGCGCCGACGAGCTCCGTCGTTAAAAATCGAGAGCCGCGCCGACCGGCTATAAATATCCGCGCCGACGAGCTCCGTCGTTAAAGATCGAGAGCCACGCCGACCGGCTATAAATATCCGCGCCATCGAGCTCCGACGTTAAAGATCGAGAGTCGAACCCGCGACTGTGAGCTTACTGGACGAAACTAAGGACGCCAAATAACGAGCGTTCGCAAGTACTAAATTGATTAAGTCCGATCGGCCATCAGTTTGCCAATACTTCGCATTCACTGAATGCAAACAGCATAGCCAAGCGCTAAACGATTTCGAGGAAAACAAGTCAACTGATTAACCTGATCGGTCGTCTAGTGGGGAACACGTGGAGCTTAACTGACTCTACGGATAAGCGCCAAGACATCCAAAACGAAGAGCCGAGCGGCTGAATTTGGCATAAGGGCCGGACGGCTCAAGGGATATTATAAGCGACGGTAAGGCGACGACCGCCCGCTCGGACACATAGTCCAGTCAGTCGGACTCACTGCCTCCTTCGACTAGACTTGAAGGGGAGGCAAGTGATCCGACGGTAAGAATGGGGGACCCACTTCTGAAGGGTCCCAGCCTGAGGACGGATGGAGGGCTGACTAAGCGGGTAATGGTCGCGTCAAGCAGTTGAGCAGGTCCGAGCGGAGCCAGAGATAACCCAGCCATAGGCTTGGGTTTCTGACGCCAAGGCGGGAGGACTGAATGGCCGAGCGGGTGTCTGCCCGGCCGAGCGGGTGGTCCGTTCGGCCAGGATAAGGGCGAGGATACAAAGGTTAGCCGAGCGGCCTATTCGTTCGGCTCAGGATATGAGATGTCAGCAAAGGCAAGTCTGATGATTATGCCGTACACAAGATTTCACGATAAAGGATCTTGCCGTCACATCATGGAGAGGTTGATACAGTAGCGGTATGGCCTTATGGATGCCCTTCTGACAGACCCATACCTGGGCATGGTCGAAATCAGGTGATTGCTTTGATTGGCGCGCCCAGGCTCCCTCGAGAGGTCTATATAAGGTCTCCATTTCTTCACCGGAGGTACGCTGGTCTGAATCTCGGAGGCCACCTCTTTGTTATTCCTCGCCTGACTTGAGCGTCGGAGGGCCGTCGCCGGGACACCCCTCCCGGCCCGGTTTTGTTGCAGGTTCGCCGGAGCACTCGAGGATCCAGCAGGGAGCGCCACATCCCCAGCGTTCGTTGACCCCTGGTTCGGACAGGATCAAATAGTATTATACCCTTTTTGGTAATTTTATTAATAAAAAGATCTTATAATACCAAACACATCAATATCTTTAAGTTGATTGTAATAAGTTCACCCAAACACTTTAACAACTTATTTTTAAAATAAGACCTAACAACTTATAAGCTCCTAAAACAACTTATAAGTTGTACGAGCTTATAAGCTGTTTTTAATAAGTTTAGCCAAACACCCTCTTAGTAGGTGGGATCTATAAATATTTAGTTGAGAGGATATTTGATTGTGAGATTTGAGATATTTGAGGAGTGAGATATTTAATTGATGATGTGAACATGGAGACCACAAATATTTAGGAGAAATGTTTACAGGATCATAAATCAAAAAGTAACTTTATATTAAGTCCTACTAATTTACATAATTATCTATATTTCCTGTTTATTATCTTTATTTGTAATATTCATTTATATAGTATCATAAATATATATTTATAATATGCATATTAATTAATTTATTAATAATATATATTATTTTTATTTAATAACTTTTAATACATTATTAATTTAATAATTAATATATAATAGTTAACTTAACTTTAATAATTTTTTTTTAAAAAAAAATAAAAATAACAAAAATGAAGTGGGCTTTAGCTAAAAATCTACTAACCTGGTAATGCTACTGGTTCATAAGGATTTTGTGAACCTCATTGTCGTTTCTCAGAGGATAATATGATGCGGCTACCAAGTCATAATATTTGTCATTTGGACCCAACCAAAACCCTAACGGAGTAAGTGGTGCATAATGCCTGCCATGGCTTCCGGTCTTCTGTGGCGACGGGCCATTACAGAGCTCGGCGAAGGCAGCAGCTCGGCTGTTCGGTGGTTCCTTCTTCCGCGCCGCTTCTTCGCGTCGCCATCCTCCTCACCAACTTCGAGCCCTAGCCTCTCGATCTGGCGGCGAAAGAAAGAGATGGGGAAAGAAGGCATCTTTGTGGTCCATCAGCTGAAGCGGCTCGCTTCTGCTGGGCCACGCCTTGACCGGTTCATGAAATCTAATGTCACTCGGCTTCTGAGAACGGATTTACTCGCCGTGCTCGCCGAACTCCAGCGCCAGGACCATGTGTTTCTCTCAATGAAGGTGGGGCACATTTTGGTTAATCTTTTTCTTTGTTAGATAATTGTTGTGTTGTTGTATTAAGATGAATTTTATGCCTCTTGCTAAATAGCACAACGATGAGATGAAAATTGAAGGTCAATGAGACAAGAATTGTAGTCTTTTGGTATCCTTTATTATATGTGATGCTGGATATCAGATTTTGTCAATGACAAACTAATTGGAGCCTATTTCGCCAGTGTGTCAAGGATGAGCCACATGCTCTTGACCGGCACAGAAAGAATGATGCTCAAGTGGACTAAGGTTGCCAACACCAATGATCGAATCAATTCATCAATAAGTAGAAGAAATAAAATGCAAAGTTGGGAGAGGAAGGGTGGAGTATGATTTACATGCTCAAAACTTTCCTGCGGGGAGGGATCACCCATCTTTGTAGTTGTTCATGATGAATCCTGAAGTGGTGAGCATGGGACTCTGATCATTTACTACTCTTCTCGCCATGTCATATCATGGCCAAGTGTTGTTAGGAAACACCAACTGTTGTGTGGCTTGAGAATGTGGCATACTGTTGATGTTCTTGGGGATCCAAGTTAGTAGGGTTCATGTGCTTTTGTTGTAGGGTTGCTGGTCTAGAAGCACTGCATTCTTGATGCATCGCATGGTCAGATGCTAATGCTGCTTTGCTAGATACCATGCCAAGCCTTTATCCATGATTTAGGTATTTATTGTTGGTTAAAATGGTATATTATATTTTTCTGACCGTAGGGAATTAGGTTGCAGTTTTCATCTTAAGAGTTATGCCCTACTTGAGTTCACTCATAAAATAGTAGCTATGTGTTGGAACCTAGGGCCAACTGATCATCCTTGTTCTCTGTGCTCAAATATTTTTACTGAAATTCTGCTTTTAGGCATTAACCAGGACATGCTTTCTTCCTTGATTCTACTCAAATTCATATTATAGAATACATATAGGATTATCACTCGATGACCACTAGTCATATTTGTTCTCCATGCTTGAGGTATTTATAGTCAGAATTCTACATTAAGATGCGATGACTTGCGGGGGTTAGGTTGGATTCTCAAGTTTACGACTTACCAACCTACCTGAGTTCACATATTGAGATAGTAGTATATAGACTATGCAGAATTGGGAGATAAGTGTTCCCTTACATCCTTTTGCTAACAAGAAAAAAATAGTTTTCCATGCTTAAATGCTAAATTTATGTGGAAGTACCTTCTTAGATTGAGTGAATGGCACTTAGTTCTTATCTCTGCAATTCAAAGATGACCAATGTGAGATTACATAGGCCGCTCATCACCTCCTGCTATTGTAGGATAATGTCCCTTATGAGCTGTTGCCTTTGCTCCTTTAGTAATGGTGTTATGGCTAGATGGATAATGAGCTGTGAGCATGCATGTGCCACATCTAGCATTAAACTGATCAAATCTTTCTAGTTTGAGTATAAATTCTTCGTTAGTGTCTCACATTTGGTGAGAGGCAATATGAGGGTTCAATAAAGGGTGCCACTTTCAGCGGAAATATATAAAAATTTCCCTGACGGCTATTCTGGACGTCAGGGTTGCAGGGAAGACCAACATCAACCTTGATGAGGTTTTTGAGTTGGGATCGTAAGGATGATTTGAAGGAACAACATAAGCAAGATTGGGATGCAGGCAGTTCCTAATGGCCTTACAATGGGTGCCAAAATTGTTGTTCATTGGTTATGGAAATAAATAGCTCTATTTTTGGTATGCATGCTATTACAATGCCATTGCATTCTCTTATTTTAAAGTATCTTCAGAGTGATTTACCCAACAAAGCTTGTCCTTATTAATGTTAAAAAAGCGCCTGAATGCTTAGATCCACCTAATCACCTTGCTAATGTATTTTTGATATTAAATTATGAGTTCTTAGATTCACCTCGTCAGTGTGTTTTTGAAAATGGAAGGATTGATATTAAATTAAGAAGTTATTTTATTTTATTCTTATAGTTAATTAGATGGGTCAGTTTCTTGGTTACCCATTAAAAACAAAGAGATCAATCCATATTCAGATGGGCTAAGTACTTCTCACTGTCGATTACTTGATTGAACTTCTTAGCTCTGTTTTGTTTTAAAATGGAATACTACCAATAGCTTCTAGTTATCACTTTAAAGTCAGTTTCATTGTGATCATTATCTTTCGATGATTAGAGGTATCTATTAAAGGCAAAACGTGAATATTGTGAACCCTACAATGTGTTGGTCATAGGTAAAATGTCAACCAACAACTTGGCATTGCTTCTGGAGTGTGTACATTCTGACTGGATGTACTTTACAGCGTAGCTGCCTTAGAGTTCTTATTTGACAGATTCATGCTTTATAAGTATCTATGTTAACATTTCTGTCAAAGTTTTATGTTTTGTTTCACAAGGAAAAAAACTTTTTTTTCTTCCTTTTTCTGCGTTCTGACCAGAAACTTGTACTCATATCTAAGTCAATTATAACATGACTGACCTCGATAACTTCATTAGATATATGATGCTGTCAGGAAGGAGATTTGGTACCGGCCTGATATGTACTTCTACAGAGACATGCTCATGATGTTGGCAAGAAACAAGAAGTTGGAAGAGACAAAACAGGTTTGGGCACATCTGAAGAGTGAGGAGGTCCACATTGATCAGCATACCCACGGGGATATCGTGAGAGCTTACTTGGACGGAGGGCTACCTGCCTTTGCAATGGAACTTTATGAAGACATGAGGAGTTCTCCGGATCCACCATTGTCTCTCCCATTCCGAGTCATGTTGAAAGGTCTCATACCCTATCCTGAATTAAGGGAAAAAGTTAAGGATGACTTCTTGAAGTTATTTCCAGGTATGATCGTATATGATCCGCCAGAAGATTTGCCTGATGAATAGCAATTATTCTTGTTCCGAAGAGGCATCAAAATTTGATTTGTCAATCTGCAAGTGCAATTTTACAAGGTGGTGGTACTCCATGGATGTAAGCTTTTGGTACGGCTGTCAACCAAGTCTATCAGAATTGGTTCTTATGTCGAATAGAAGCTGAAGAACTTGTCACTCCATGAAATGGGCAATTGTTGTAGAGTAGTACCACTAATTGCTGCAACTATGGTATGATTTGGAGTATTAATGAAGAGTTTTATTGTCATGGCACCTGAATAGTAAATCAACTTTTGTAGATAACGATCTGTGACTATGCAGCTTGATCGTTAGTGGGGCTGCGTGACATTCTAGTTTGGAGAAAATATAAATAAAAAGGGCGTTCTTTATTATTGTAATCATAAAAGAGTGCTTCATTGTGTTGATTATCAAAAAGATGCCTCAGGGATGTTTGTTATCCTTTATTTTTAATCTTAATTTATTGAAACATGAGAAATTGTTTATCGTTGCCAATTTGACATAAAAACCTTTTAATTGATGTACATAATTATTTATTTTTTAAACTGTGGAATATTCACTTGTCAATTTAGAAAAAATGTTTATCTCAAAATAATAAAAAGGAATAAATTTTGTTTTGTTAATTTGAGAAGTTGAAATGTAGATTGCAATAAATCTAGGAGAAAATAAATTATTTTATTTTATTCAGTAAAAGTAAATAAAGGTGGCAAAATATCTTTTCGAGAATAATTAAAACAGAAACGTCTATTTAATAATTTTAAAAATAATCATCAATATATATATATATATATACAGGATGGCCTTTTGGTCATTTCATTAATATATCTAAATATTATAGCCCGTGATAAAGCAGTTTGGCAGGGAAAGATATTTTTCTTGACACGTGGCATTGGGTAGCCAACTGTGCAGTGTGCATGGCGAGACTTGCAATTAAGAGAAGGGGCACCGCTAAAACCACCAACAGACATAACTGCATCCAACAAAGCAATTAGCCTTAACATTACCACAAACCAGATTTTAAGAGGTACTAACACAAAATGGAAGCAATCAAATAAAACAAAGATTTACTACCATCTGGCATTTTTCATATAAGAATGTTACATGTGTCATCATCAAGTGGAGGGAGTAAATACAAAAACGGGATGAAAAAAGGGAGACAAAAAAGGTTCTTACAGTGAGAATTATTAGCTTTGCCTTGCATAACAACTTGTTTCTTCCGCTAAGGGTGCCCACGCATTCCCAAGTTTCTCCCAATGGCCCACCTTTCAAACATCCAAGAGCCGAAGATGGTTAGGTTTCGTCAAGAATGAACTGACTAAATGAAATGGAGCACAAATTTGAAGTGGTTGGTCTGGTAGAATTGCTATGGGTTTTAATCCCCACAACAATGTGGATGAATTGGATGTTTGGTGTTGCTTCATTGAGGTACTTTGTGATGCTTCATCAGCACCAACCTAAATCATATGTCTGGTAGACACTATGATATGCTAGTTAACAGAGAATGAATTATAATTATGAGAAAATGACTAATGAGCTAAGGTCCTGGGGTAAGAATCCAAGAAGCACATCACCATCTGAACCTTCAGAAACCCCATTTGCAAGATACTAGACTATCTTGCTATCCATTGACTTGGAAACGTATCCAGATTTCGACTACATAACCACGACAGAATAACAGTGTCGCAGACAGGTAGCCATTGCCAACAAGGAGATCATTAAAATGCCATGCAGACATCAAGTATTTCAACTTTGCAAAGTAGGAATTGTGGTCGGTGCATTTCTAGCTTATTTTTATCCATGAAATGATGGCATCACAAGCAACACAACAGAATTCAAAGGATTTCGTTAAAAAACTGAAGATAAATTATTTGCACATAGAATCTTGGTGGTAATGTTGTGTGGCTTTTGGTTAGTAGGCATCACTATCCAGAATAATATGACTAATGCATAGGGAACAAAATTTTCAGACAGCTTGCAGGTCATTTAGTCATTATATGATACACCAAGGAACAAAGAACTTGCAATACCTGGCTCGTTACAAACCCTTTCAGCATGTTTAGAAAATCATCATGCTTCTCTCTATCTAGTCGGTTGAGCTCCGTCCTGTTGTTATCCTGTCGAATCAAATGCCATCACAATGCTATGTTTGGAGAAAGCATACATTTTCAAGATTCATTATTAACAAATTTAAGTTGAGAAATTAGAATTTTATTCATTTATGTCATCTTATATCATCTTCTAATCCATATTCATAATCTGACAATAATTACAGTACAAATGATCACTTCATATAACGTCACTGACAGAAAAATATGATAAAGTATAAATGTATAATTAGGAAGGAGGAATTTTAGAGATCCATCAATTATAACACTCCATTTGAGTAACAATGAGAGAAGCCTTGCAACTCTAAGCATCCACGTTATTATTAACGTGTTGTTATGAAATTTCAGCGAATGTGTATGCATACTGCACTTTCACTACACCAAAGAGTTCCTGCTAAAGGGCAGGCCCTAACAGGCAAGTGCCACTAGTTCCTACCTTCCATGCTCTATTCATCAAGTCATACAAAACCGGTAATAGTTGGTGGTAGGATTTAGTAAAGACAGTAGATTCTAAATACCGAGAAGCATAAGGTAACTTTTTGCCTATCCAGATGCAAACACACAGAATGAATTCAAGGGACCTGAAAATTGGCACATAATTTAAAGTGCAATGTTAAGTTTATCTACTATAATTAACCAATAGCATGAGCCTTTACTTTGTTTTGAGGGATATAATATGAGTTATTGAATATAGTCATAGCAATTAAAGAACTACTTGATTGCATGTGGATCAACAATGTCCATAAAGAACAATAATGAAAACATCAGCCCCCACGGGTTGGCGCAGTTGGCGCATACAGGGGTGGTTGCTCCAATAGATCTCGGGGTTAATTCCAAGGACTAATCTAGCAATATGTCCTTTCAGAAAACATACTTCAACTAAGAGAACTGCTGATTAATACTTCTAATCGAGACGACATTTAACTTCTCCAAATAATTGACATGGAATTTCAGACGCTGATGCTAAACAAACACCGTAAGTTTTAAGCAAAAAGGAAGTTAATAAAAGTACAAATGTTTAGCTGATTGTAGTTCTTTTTCTTATTAGCTCATTGCAAATTGGACTAGTACCTTTATCCGTTTATACTCTCTGAGTGCACAGCTTTTAGCGTCCTCTGTAACTCTTATTTTTCCCTTCAGTTCTTCCAATTTCTGGAGTCTTGATTGGTCACCACCAAAAATCTTTGAGGATGCAGCTTCAAGTTTCTCAACCTTTGAATGCAAAGATGACAAATCTGACATAAGTGTTTGTACAGTCAATAGAGCACTGGCCCTGTCGGAGAATCCGCTCTGAACAGCTAACATAGCCCCAAGATATTCATGCAAAGTAGACTGTCACAATATATAACATTAAAGAAAGAAGGTGAATTAAAGAAGACGAATAAATTTTCTGAGCAGAGAATTGAGCATTTATGACCCGATTTATCTTTTTGTTACCAGATGTTTTATGGTTAGGGCATTTAGCTCCCCGTATAACCTGCTTGCTTTTACTGCAGCTGTGGCTACACGTTTGGCATCAGCAGCTAGCATCTTTTGAGAAAAGAATGCACTCTCCTCTGTGTCAAACTTGGTGAACTTGATAAATGCCATCCCAAGCTCTGCCATTGTCTCACCAATATCTTGTTGTGCCTTCACAACTTCTTCAGCCTGAATCAGGAAAAATTATTCAACTTGTTGGTGTAAAATTAGGAGCAGCTTAACAATGACATATATATGTGCTTGTTCTCAAGCCCAAGAAAACTTTTTAGCACTATAAACCCAATTTGGCACATTGACACACGACTTTAATTTCATTACCACATTTCTGAATTATAGATTTTTTTTCCCTGAACCTAAATCAAACCCAAGTCAAACTTGCCACTGCTAACGGGTTTGATTTAAGGTAAACAGTGAGTATATAGCTGCTCACATTTTAAGTTTAGCATCAACATCCAAACATAACCTTTCCATCATTAACATAGAAGAAGTTTCATTACTTTTAAGTCTTGAAATGAAAAATAAGGAGCTCCTAGTAAGTCAAGCTTCAAATTATGTCAGGTATAATAGAATCATAAGCTTAATTGTTATCTCATTGTGATGACTTGTACATCAATGGTTTTTTTTCTAACTAAATTTTGAGGTTTTTTTGCTAATATATACCTGTAGTTGAACAGAAACTTAGATGTTATGCAGAAATACAATCACAAATTGTTCACCATATAATTGCATCAATCACAATTGATTCCTTTTCATTTTAGATTTATTAGTACCTGCAGTGATGTTGAACTAATCTGCTGCTGGAGGTCCTGCATCTTATCCTTCCTCTCCAAGAACTCCTTATCCTCCTCCACAACCAATGGCTTCACCCCTCCCCAATCATTAGACATCGTCTGTTTCAGCTCCTTAAAAATCCTCAGCAAGTCCCTTCCTTCCTTCGCCGGCTGCACCACACCTTCCGGCGCCACTTGCCCAGCTGCCCTTTCCCCGAAGAGCTGCTTCGGCAGGCTCGCCGCCCCATCAAGCATCCTAGACGCCACATCGGTGTTCGCCGGCAACGGAAGTTTCCCCTCCGCCAGCAAGAAAACCCTAAGCTCGTCGCTTCTTCCGATCACCGGATGCTGCGCCAGCTTCCGCAGGTACTTCTCGATCTCCGCCCGCCGCTGCTCGACGAACTCGTGCTTCTGCATCATCTGGCTCTCCACGATTCCCTTGTCCGGCCGTTGCGGGATAAAGTAGCCCCGGAACGCCTCCGAGATCCGAGCGGCGAGCGTGACAACGTCGCGGAACCGTCGACGGACGGTAAACTCGGTGGGGTCACCATCGGAGGCGTCGGCTCGGATCCAAGTGGTGATGAGGTAGGTGACGTAGGTGGTGCTACCGGTAACAAGAGAGTTCGCGGCCTCATGTACCATTTCCGGGTCGGACACGGAGATTGTGAGGTAATCCGATGTGGCGGCGTGGACTGTCCCGGGGGAGGTGCCGTCGCGTCGGGCAACCCAACTTCTAGAGGATGAAGCGGTCGAGGCGGCGTTATGGGGATCGGAGGAGGCTCTTCCGGAATCGGTCGATGGCAGCGAGGAGGAAGTAGCGGCGACGTCGTCTGTGGAATCGTCGGAGAGGGCGAGGCTCTCCATTTCCTCCGTCAACGGCGGAGATTCGGTACCCATCATCACCGCCTGATCTCGTGGGAGCAACAAATTTAGTTGTTGGGAGGAGCGGGTGAATTGAGAGACGGTGAACCGGAGGTGAAGGTACTTACGAGGTCAGCCGGCAAGGCAAAATAAAATAAAATAAAATAAAAAATAACCAGGTAAGGTCGAATCCGGGTCCGCCAAGCCAAAAGACTTCGTGTGTGGTGGAAAGAGAAAACAGGAGGCGTGGGCATGCCAGCCACGTGATGCAGGGCGGCGGCAGGTGGGTATTCGATTCAGAATTAGATTTTTTTTTTAAAAAAAAATATAATGATAAAAAATTCACAAAAAGAATCAAAAATTATTTTTTATCCGATAGTCTTTTCCAAGTCAGCATTTTTGTTTTTTTTAAAGAAAAGGATTAGTGTGTGGAGGAAAAAGTGAAAATATTGTTAAAGATGAAAGATGGAGGGATTTTACAAGGAGAGAGTGGGATTTACTATTCGATAATAGGTAGGATAAGTTTTTTTTTTTTTTGATAAAATATAGACTTTTTTAGAGATTAAATAACTTAACATTCTTTTTTAGCTTTATATTGTTTTTTTTTTAATTTCATTCAAAGATATATAATATAACATTTAGGAAATGGAAGAATAATTGAAGTGTGAATGAAAATTTTTCATGTGAGATGTGAGCTTTAAATTTATTTTTTTTCTACTTCTTCCCGGTGATTTCTCTTTCTACCAAATTTTACAACATTATTGAAAAGTGACCTCTTGCCTTTGTGTTTGTCTTAATTAGAAAGTGTTTGGCATAATAATTTTTATTTTCTTTTGATAATTCAGTGGACGATCCTCCCTCTCGATTCGTTGATCAAGTAAATTTAAAAATGCACGTACGTGGCTCTTTGTTTAATAATCAATTTTTCATTTCAGAATTAAATATATATTTTCTTAATTGTAGTACAACGTACAGAGGTCTTGGTTGACGCATCAATTTGACTCCAGTGGCAAGAAGTTGCCTTCTCGTGGAAAATGCTTACGGCTATCATATCCCAGTTTTTACATAATAATTAATCTGCACTGGAATATGCAGCAACTTAAGAACATGTGAACAATGTGAGTCGCACTCAGCAAACTTTCTTTAATTACGTATGCACAGTCAACTCCGTTATCTAATTTCCATGATTTTTTTAAGAAAAAATATAATCGACGTGAGTTAATGCATTGATTTAAATTAGCATGCCACTATACCATATTATAGGTTAAAAAATTGAAACCGGAAGTCAAGTAACATTGGAGTGACAGGCCGTCTTCTCCATTTCTAATGGGATCTTAACGAATAATTTTTTTTAATGGATCGTTAGATTAAAAATACTAAGATGATAGGCTATGAACTTTTTCTTATTTATCCTAATAGTCATAAAAAATTTTCTTACGTCAAATTGATCTTCAGAATTAATATATAAATAAGATATATATGATGTCAACTTAAAATAAAATCGAAATGAAAAACTTAAAAACAAAATTTGTTGAGCAATAAATTTGAGTGCGACTTGCATTTATTTATTAATGTTGCATAATATTACATCATTAGCATGCCATCTTTTTCAACTGTTGAAAGATAAAAACTTTAACATGTAAAAATTATATTGAATTTTAAAATATAATGTACAAAATTAATGACCCCGTAAATATGTCAATCTTCTTATAGTTTGAGAATCTATGCTTTACCACAAAACTTAGTTTAATCCAAAGCACATTTTGATGTCCACGTTTTATTCCACGGTGTGTTTACTCATCAGTCATCACAATTAAGTTCACAAAGTCAATTAGCGCGGCTTTAATCATAAACACTGAATGATCATCAAGATGGCTTTCCTGATTTTGCCACGAACGTACCTGCGGACTTCATTTATTCGGCATGTGCTCCCGCCCTTCTTGTATATAACAAGGACTCTCCCCTCGCACAACATCCATCACACGGCACAGAGAGAACAGCTTCAAAATGGGCAACAACCTTAGAAGCTGCTTGGCTTGCATGTGTCCTTGTGGCGTCCTCGATGTTGTCCGCGTCGTGCATCTCAACGGCCGTGTCGAGGAGCACAGCCGCCACATCACCGCGGCAGGAGTCCTGGCAGCGAGCCCCAACCATGTCCTGACCGAGCCATGTTCGCAAGGAGTGGCGCGGAAGATTGTGATAGTCGCACCAGAATTGGAGCTCAAACGTGGGCATATTTACTTCCTCATCCCAACATCTGCATTGCCAGAACAGAAGAGGAGCCGCGATAGTAAGAAGCATGGGAAGCTCACATCAAGGTCAAGTATGCAAAGAAAGGACAGGGAGATCCTCCCGGAGAAGAGAATTACTCACCCTAGTCGTCATCGTCGTCGGTGCAGTAGGGTCGGAAAATGGCAACCAAAACTTGAGAGCATATGTGAAGGCATATGAGGGCAGTAGTGGCCGGCCAGGATGTGAAGTTGGACGGTTAATTTCTATTTTCAGTCTCTTGCAATCTAACAAGCATAGCAAACATCAATACTTTTTGAAATTCAAACAGAAGTAAAAAAAACAAATGTATTACCATTCTTTTGGATAAACTTTGATGCAGATATTAATCAAATATAACTGGGCTGAGCTGAAAACAACCAAGCACACATGTTTGATTTTGTCAAGAGAAAAGGAAACTACTACAGCCAAAATACACAGATCTAATTACCTACTTGAGTTAAAATATTAAATAAACTGAAAGTTAGACGACCACAAATAAAAAGAAGCATCAACAAGTAAAATCAAGACACTTCTTAATGCAAAAAAGAAATAAGATAAGAACAGAAAAGAATAGTCTCCTCGTATACAAAATGGCAAAATCAACTATGATCGCTCATAGCTACACATTTTATTGCTATTATCCTATCCAATCATAAAAATTTGTTTATGTATTACCACCACTGGTGAACAAGAACGCCACTATTCCTAAGTGAAGTGAACAATTTTAGACAGTCCCCATATGTGTACTTGTATTTGGGACTCCTTTGTCCAGGGCAGCACTTCTGCCATCGGTTATAATGGCACTCGAGAAAAAGCTCATCAATCAAGCAAATTGTCCCTGTCTTGAGGAGCCGTGGAACAAGATCAAACTCAGTTCCCTCAACATCCATCTTCATCACTACATAGTCCTTCTCAGTCACTGTCTGCTTAAGCCATGCAGTAAAATCAAACCCCTGAATGGCATGCACATTGCCTGATAAAACTTTGTCATTGGAGTCCCCAATTGGCCTGATCCGGCCCATTCCTTGGCCTTTCTCCACATCATGGTTATCAGGATCATGATTGATCTCAAAAGTTAGTGTCTCGTTACGCACCCATGCTGCAAAAGGCAACAAATTGACTCCTTTCTTGGTCCTGTATTCACCATGAAATGCCCTATCTGCTTCAATTGCATAAATTTCAAAGGTATGATTCTGCTTTGGGTACTGTTTCCTGAACCAGCTGCCAATGCTTGACCCATAGCTCCGTGCTCCAACATCAACATAGACATATCTCTGCTTGAAGTTTATATCAGCAATTGAAGATAGGTATTTGACGTTTTGGATATTCCTCTTGAGGGAAATCCATGGCTTAAGTGGCTCTTTCTTGATGAGAGGCTCTGCAGATCGTATAATTTGGAGTTTGTGCTCAGGCAGAGGGCAATGATTACTAGAACCCTTTTTAGGCCTAACAATCTCTGCACTTTCTAGCTTCTGAAATACAATCTCTTGGAGAGGCTCTGGTGAATTCATGCCATTGATTTCGCGAGACAACACAATAATGCAGCCCGGAAAGAGCTCAGTAAGCGAGTTCAGGCTGTAGGCATCACGAGCGGAGGTGGTGAGCACCGCGAGGAACCAATGTGGTCTCAGCGTCCTTGTAATCTCCGCCGCTAGATATGCAGGCTGTTTACTCCGGTCGAGACTTTGGCCAGCGTAAACGAAGTCAAAGCTTCCATTCTTGAAAGGAAGTCGGAGAGGCTCGCCACCACCCACCACCAATGGTGGCGCACTCTTCTTCGCAACGCCAACGGCGTCGGGGACTCCGATCTCCTTAAGGGCAAGGACCTCGTAACCTGCGGCAGTATCCACGCAGAGGGATTCCGATGCCGAGGAGAGGAATCCCTCAGCGATGAGATCCTGGAACACGGAGGAGTAGTATCCGACGGCCTTCCTCCATTCTAGGGTAGTCCAGAGAGCGCGATACGAGGGATTGGAGGCAGTTGCAGCAGAGGAAGCGGGCGTCGCAACTTCAGCAAGATTGGTGAAAAAACAGTAATCGCCACCACCGCAGGAGCCTCCGCGGAGGGTGACCACGTAGACGAACCGCAAGAGGAATATGGAGACGACAAAGAGGAGAGCGCGGAGGAGAAGATTCTGCACCGAGCTCGGCTTAGCCGCCGACTCCATCGCCGGAAAGAATAGATCAAAGAATCCCTATGTACGTCAACAAATTACAAAAGAAAGAAAAAAAAAATGAACGAAAGGCAAACCCTAGTCAGTAGTGGAGAGGGGTTTAACGGGAGAAGAAGCGGGCGGAGGCGTGATTGACGCCGACGAGAGGGCGAGGCGATCCCTGAAGCGGTTGGTTTACTCGGCAGCTGACAAGAGGAACCTAGACGGAGAGACGGCGATGAACCCGTTTTCCCGAACCCGTTCTGTGTGCCCCGGTAAAAAAAAACAACGGGCGGAGAGTCTCGTCGGCGAAGCGAGACGTGATCATGGCCGTCCATCAAATCCCGTGACCTTGGGGAACGTGACGAAATAACGGTAACACGGCAAAGCCGAGACGACCAGTGGGAACAACGTCTATGGAGGAGATGGCATTGCTGTAGTTTCGGTATACGTGAAGGTGATTTTGGATCAATGGCCAGATGCCTTTACAATTCTGGTAAATGAGAGGAAATCCGTTATTATGTCCTCTTATTTCTGGTTTTTTTATTTATATTCCTAAAATATTTTCGTTCCTATTTATATTTTTCTCCTTAATATTTTTTTAAATAATATCTCTATCATCAATTAAAATATATTATTATGTCTCTCTTATTTCTAATTTTTTCACTTATATCCCTAAAATATTTTCATTCCCATTTATATCTCCCTCTTTGATTTTTTTTAGATAAAATATCTATCATTAATTGCTCTGTAAATATCAGACGGAGTGACATGTAATATACACGTAACTCTATTCTATCTTGTCATGCATTTCTGTTCCTCTTCTCCCATGTCACGGTGTGTCCTCATTGTCACTGTTCGAATTTGACCTGACATTTCGAGATAAGAAATTTGGTAGCAAGTGGGGAAACCACGCTACTGATTTCCTATCTCTCGTCGACGATCTATCTGCTGTTGATTCTGCAAGCGACTTGTTCTTCTTCTGCAAGTTCCACGCGATGTCGACGCAGGCCTTGTCCACTATGTTAAAAAAGTCCCTCACGGTGATGAACAACTGCAACGAGTAGGCTCCACTCATCCCGGAGGTTCCAGGCTGATATTATTCTGTTACGCCCCTCACCAACTCCATCGCAACAATGCTCAGGCCTTCAACCTCTCCGTCCTTTGCAAGCTCCCCGACGTGAAGAGCATTGACGGGAGCACGATACTATTGCACTTCGTAGTGGAGGAGGTTGTCTGGTCAGAGGGCAAGCCCCTAGTGGTCAACCACAACCATGACCATGGGTCGACCACCTTGGACCGCACAACCAGTTGGGGCAGCGTTGGCACGAGGGAGGAGAGGGAGAAAGATTACATCAAGTTGGGCCTTCTAGTCATCGGGGGGATCAACGACGAGTTTGCTAGCGTCAAGAAGGTCGTCGGTGTCTTCCCCAACTCCCTCGTGGATACCTGTGCTTCTCTAGGTGCTAGTTTGACTGAGATCAAGCAATTCTTGGACTCATGAGGCAGCGACGGGTTCATGAGGGAGATACGGACATTAGTCGGGACGAGAGAAGAGTAGGGGCGGGCGATGGAGCTGGTGAAGGGCGTCAAGGAATATTGCCACCCTAGAACCTCCAGAACGAATGGAACCCACCCGCAGTGGTTGTTCATCACTTTGAGGGACTTCCTGAACATGGTGGACAACGCCTGCGCCAATATCATGTGGAACCTACAGAAGAAGAAAAAGTCGCCCACAGAATTGTTGGCAGGTAGATCGTCGATGAGAGACAGGAAATCGGTGGCGCGGTTTTCCCACTTGCCGACAAATTTCTTGTCATGAAATATGACAGGGGAGAAGAGGAATATAAACGTGCGATAAAGAAGAATAGAGCCATGTATGTACATCACATGTCATTTTCATCAACGGTAGGAATAATATCGAGAACAAAAATAAAATATGAAGGATATAAATAGAAAAGAAAATGTTTTACAGAGGAAAAATAGGAAATATGAAGGACATAATAATGTATTTCAATTAATTAATGGTAAAGATATTATTTAGAAAAAATAAAGGAGGATGGATATAAAATATTTTAGGGATATAAATGAAAAAAAAATAAAATTAAGAAGGACATAATAATATATTTTCCGGTAAATGATGAAAAAACATATACAGCAAAGATACCGAAATATAACAATTAAACAGCTAATTAGATTTGATACCATTAGATTACAATTCTAGTCAATACATAATGGGAAAAATTAAAGAATTTTATATGTCTAAATATTTTTAAAAATTATAAAATTAGGCATGATTACTTTTTTGTCATAAGAATCTATTTCACGTTTGAGCTAATTTTATAAGTTTAACCGCATCATGTTCGCATGGAGCGAAAAAAAAAAATTTTACTCATGCATTTTAGAAAAAAGATCAGTTATTTTAAGGGCCTCCTATCCTTATCCTATAGATATAGAAAAAAATAAATATATATATAAAATGTATAATCAGGTAGGTATTAATATGAAGTGTATAATAAGTAAATAAAATAAGTATGTAACAAGTATCGGGTAGTGACCAACCGAAGTAAAGACGAACATAATCATTACTAAAGGTTATAACCTACTAAACATATCAACATGACATTATCAAAGATAAATCAAGGTATCCGCCTCAAAAATGGGGATTGAGTCAGTCAAATCCAACGTCAAGATGCTCATCTCGCGTCAAAATCTTGTGTCAATCAATATATATATATATATATATATATATATATATATATATTATATAGCTAAAATTCATAAGAATTTAAATAGGTAAATAAAATCCACAAGACTAAATTATAAGCAATTAACTCTAATCACACTAATCATGTATCAACTAGTGATATACTAACCATCTAGTAATCCATATCATCTCCAATTCAACAAATACCTAATTCATTAATAATACAAACCAATTACCCCTACTTCTTATCTTAATCCACGACCCTCCCTTCTGTTGATCCACACAAGGAACCGATGCTGGATCAAAGAACACCACAGCAAGACCTCTTTGGAAATTCCTCCTCACTGATGGATGGATTGTTGCCGGCACTAAGAACACTGTAAATAATTCCAACTCCATAAAAACAGAACCTCACCTCACTGATCGGATCAAGAGAAAAGATCACACAAACATCTCAACAACCAAACGAACATGATGTCTTACCTTCAAGATCGCAGCTAGGCACGCATTTGTCTTCGCGACAACTGATCAGAGAAAATCCAGAGAAGAGGACTCAAGAGTCTACCATTGTCATCGGCGACAGTGGTGTCGACGCACGCTCCCGTCTCCCGGCAATCTAGGGCACGGGTCCGCAAGATGAAACGGACTCGGTGAAGCTAGCCCCTATCTCGAACCTCCTGTAGAAGACCCTCGCCGACGATCGGATCTGGCCCGTTTCCAATGGTGTCGGCAGTCGGTGCAAGGGAGGATCGGGTGGCCCTCGTTGGCCGGCGACAAAAATCTAGGGCACGCGAAGGGAGTGGTCGGAAAGGGCAGCGACAGTGGCGTCAATGCTGCTTCGTGCGGCGACGGCGGCGGAGCGATGCGATGGGAAAAGGTGACAGCTCGGGTGTAAGAAAAAGAAATCGGGAAGGGCGAAGGAAGAGGCGAAGCCCTTAGCCGAGGGATTTTGTATGCCCGAGGAGGAGAAACCGCCGCGGCAGCATCGGTTGAGGAAGGAGCAGTTAGGCAGATGAGTTCGGCGGGGAAAGAAGAGGGGCACGGGGCGAGGCTCGAGTGAGGGCACGGGGAGGAAGAAAAATAAGAAACATGAAATAGGAAAAGAAATAAAGTTTTTCCTCGCTCAGTGGGGTAGCCTAAACAGGCTTTTCCTGGGCCCCGTTTTTATCCCCGTAACCTGAGTCATACGAGTTCCGAAAAATTCCCAGAAAATTTCTAAAAATTCTGGAAAATTTCCTTAAGGTGTTACGCCCATTTCCGGTATTTTACATTCTCCCCCACTAATAAAAATTTGGTCCCCAAATTTCGTTATCTATCATCAGCAAATACTAACAACAGGTAAAATGTATAAATGCTGAACGGTAATTAACTCACATACCTCAAATAAAAAAAGATGGAGATATCGAGCTCGGATAGTATCCTCGAGCTCCCAGGTAGCCTCCTTGTCCGAATGATGCTACAATCCGACTTTAACCAGCCGGATAGTCTTGTTCCGCAACTGACGCTCTTTCCGGTCCAGAATCCGTACCGGAACCTCCTCAAAAGTGACGTCAGACTGAACGGGAACTGAGATATCTGTCAGCACATGTGTCGGGTCGGGTATATATCTCCTCGACATAGACACATGGAATACATCGTGGACGCTTGGCAGGGACGGTGGTAGTGCAGACGGTAAGCTACCGCCCCAATCCTCTCCAAGATCTGGAAAGGTCCAATGTATCGTGGAGTTAACTTACCTCTGAGGCCAAATCTCTTCACCCCTTTCATGGATGAAACTCGCAGAAATACACGGTCGCCTTTAGAGAACCCCAGGGGTCTGTGTTTCCGATCAGCATAACTCATCTGACGGTCCTGCGCCTCTGACATCCTTCGTCTTATAGTAGGGACCCACTCTACCTCATGCCTAGCTCTATGAGGTCCCAACAACTGGGCCTCCCCAACCTTATCCCAGAGGGTGGGTGTCCGACAAGGCCTATTATACAACGCTTCAAACGGTGACATCTGGATAGCCGAATAAAAGCTGTTGTTATAGGCGAACTCTACCAATGGAAAATGGTCCTCCCAACTGTCTCCAAAATCCAATACACAAGATCTCAGCAAGTCCTCTAGAGTCTGAATGGTTCGCTCTGACTATCCATCTGTCTGTTGATGGAAAGATGTACTGAATCGGAGCTGAGTGCCCAAATCCTACTACAGACTCTGCCAGAATCGGGACGTGAAACGAGGGTCTCTATCCGAAATGATACTCAAAGGAAGACCATGTAATCTGATGATCTCCTGACAATACTGATCTGTCAATCGATCCAGGGAATCAGTCTTCCGGATCGCTAAGAAGTCTGCAGATTTGGTTAATCGATCAACGATTATCCAAATCGCGTCATGCTTCGTCGTGTCCTAGGCAAACCCACCACAAAATCTATGGTAATATGTTCCCATTTCCACTCGGGAATAGGAATCCGCTGAAGTAAGCTGGCAAGTCTCTAGTGCTCGGCCTTCACCTGCTGACAGACCAGACATCTCTCTACAAATTTCGCAATATCTTTCTTCATACCGTTCCACCAGTAGGAACACCTCAAATCTTGATACATGCGAGTTCCACCTAGATGGATCGCAAATTGAGAGCAATGAGCCTCCTGAAGTAGCCTTTGTAAGACCGGGTGAGACTGAGGTATGTATAATCTGCCTCGAAAGTATATAATACCCTTCTCATCTCGTGGGAACTCGGTCTGCAATCCGGAAGCTATCTGGCTATCAATAAACTGCAAATGCTGATCACCGGCCTGAGCCTCTCGGACTCTCGTCTTGATCGACAACTGAGCAACTATAGTAACCAGAATACCCTGCTCTGTCTGTCCTTGCTCCTCAAGGCCTAACTCAGCAAAACCCTGAACCAAGTCTGTGACTGAAACTCGATGGCAAGCCAAAGTCCCTCTGGACTTCCTGCTGAGTGCATCAGCAACCACATTAGCTTTTCCCAGGGGGTAGCTAATGGTACAATCATAATCCTTCAGGAACTCCATCCATCTCCTCTGTCGGAGATTGAGTTCCTTCTGAGTGAACAGATATTTGAGACTCTTATGGTCCGTAAGAATCTCAAAGGTAATGCCATATAGATAATGTCGCCAAATCTTTAAAGCAAAGATATGGCGGCTAGCTCCAATCATGTACTGAGTAGTTCTTCTCATGCGCCTTCAACTGCCGAAAAGCATAGGAGACTATCCTACTGTGCTGCATCAAAACAGTGCCCAAACCTTGAAGAGACGCGTCAGTGTAGAGTACAAATCCGTCCTCTCCGGAGGGTAAAACCAAAACTGGAGCCGACACTAATCTCCGCTTCAGTTTCTGAAAGCTGGTCTCACAGGCTTCTGACCAAGTGAACTTCACGCCTTTTCTGGTCAGGCGTGTCAGTGGCATAGCTAGATAGAAGAAACTCTCGACGAAAGGTCTGTAATATCCTGCTAGTCCCAAGAACTGCGGATCTCCTGCACTGATTTCGGCTGCTCCCCATTGGTGGCAGCCTCGATCTTCTGAGGGTCTACCGAAATATCTCGGCTAGAGACCACATGACCCAGAAAATCGACTGAAGATAGACAGAAGGCACACTTGCTGAACTTCGCGTATAGTTGATGTCGTCGAAGAGTCTCCAAGACTATGCAAAGATGCTGTGCATGTTTCTCCTCGGAACGCGAGTAGATCAATATGTCGTAGATGAAAATGACAACGAACTGATCTAGATACGCCATAAAGATGCGGTTCATCAAAACCATAAATACCGTTGGAACATCGGTAAGCCCAAATGGCATTACCCAAAAGCTCATAATGTCTGTACAACAAACATTCTCAACCAGAGATCCCCGATAACAAGTCCGAAATCTGATCACTAACTACAAATCACCAAAGATAGATCATCTAACGTAAGAGCAACGCTCCGTCACAAGAAATACTACATATGTGGGAGCAACGCTCTACCACCAATAAGGCAACTTATATCGGAGCAACGCTCCAACACAACAATCCAAAATATGTGGGAGCAACGCTCCACCACACACAATCCAAAATATGTGGGAGTAACGCTCCACCACAATAATCCATAATATATGGTGATCCTGTCCGAACCAGAAGTCAACAGACGCTGGGCACGTGGCGCTCCAAGGCTCGCTGATGTAGATCTCCAACTAGTGTCGAGATGCTCCGGCTATCCTGCACAGAAGTCGAGCCGGGAAGGGGATTCCCAGCGACGACCCTCCGACGCTCAAGTCAGGTAAATCACGATGAACAAGATGGCTCCAGAAGTCTCAGAGTACGTACCAGAATTCTCTCGCCGGTGAAACCTGAGGTTCTTTATATAGAGCGGTGTCAAGTTTGGGCACGCGTACCGAAGTGCATAAGTGTCCTCTGTCCTTTCCTAGGTATGCGGCTGTCAGAAAGCTTACCTGACCCATATCGCTACAGTCAGAGCATGCCCTCGATGGGACAGCGGAATCCCGAAGTGCATAAGTGTCCTCTGTCCTTTCCTAGGTATGCGGCTGTCAGAAAGCTTACCTGACCCATATCGCTACAGTCAGAGCATGCCCTCGATGGGACAGCGGAATCCCCTGCCACAAGATCTGGAGCATGGCACACACGTGAAACTTACAGCTTGTCAGAGGAAGAAATCCTCTGGCCTTTTCCCGTGCTCCAAACTTGTAGTCCGGGCGGACAGATACCCAAACATCCGACCGGACATTAGCAGTGGTTTACTTGTGCTTTGTGGAGACTAACAAACAGGGGTGTTTTATGACTGTGGTCGGTCAAAAGGTCAGCTCGGTCCACCTTTTTAACTGAGCGTCGGAACCCCGATTTGACAGGGTTCTTCCCAACTATAAGTGCGAGCCGGCTGGACCCCTTCGGGTATTCGATTCCATCGGCCGGCCAGCAATTCAGTCGGACCGGCCGTCTACAGCCGTCCGTCCGGTCGGACCACACTCTCCTCTGGGCGGGTGACTGTTCCGGTGACTTCCACGGCGTTGACTTGGCAAGAAAAAAGGTGGGGGGCCCGCTCTTACTACCGGATCACTTGCCTCCCCTTCAAGTCTAGTCGAAGGAGGCGAATAGTCCGACTGACTGGACTGTGAGTCTAGCCGAACGGCTCATTCATGATGGTATTCTCCGCCCGGTCAGCCGTAGAGATGTCCTTGAATGAGTCAGTGATGGCCTTCACCGGATCTCCTCGCGTTCTGCGCCAATCTTCGCCATCAAGGTTGATCATACCTTCATTAAATGCTCCGAACGATTGACTGCCACGTGGAGCGATGCCATCGGAATACGGAGGCGGTAGCGTGATATTTTGATGTGACCGAAGCAATTCGAAATATACGGCTAGATGTATGCTTTGATTCCCGTGACCTGGATCCGACGGTGGAGGCCGCCCGGCCCTCACCCTATAAATTCTTCATTTCCTCCTCACCTTCACACGCCTCCGTCACCTCTACTGTTGCTCTCTGCGCTCTGGAGCTCCGGCGATCTCGCTTCTGCCCTTTGACGCTATCCGGCGCCTTTCTTCGATCCCTCTTCCCCCAGTAAGGTTTTAGATCTTTCCTTTTTCCTTTCCGATATCTAATTCGCACTTCTGCTCTAGTTTTTGAAACTCCATTTCCTCGTCTTTGAAACTTCCTTTTTGATTTCTTCTGTCCCGATCATGGCCAGTTCTTCTCATCCCGAAGAACAATCCTTAGGCCCATGGTATACTACCATGCGATCTCGTTTCGAACAACGGGATTTTGATATTTTGGCTGACAATTTCGAAATCCCCGAGGATATCGAAGTTCGCCTAGCTGGTCCCCTCACAGACCACCGCGCGGCGGTTTCTGTGTCTTTCGCGACCAATTCATCGCCGGTCTGCGGTTCCCCGTACATCCTTTTATAGTAGACGTCAGTAACTATTTTAGCGTGCCGCTCGGAAGTTTAGTACCAAATACCTTTCGTCTGGCGTTGTCGTTTTATTTAAGATTCACAACATCCCCTCCGACCGGAGGTCTTTTCTTATTTCCTAAGCAAGCCGAGCCGAGCACCTTTATGTTCCAAGCTCGGCCCGGTCCGGTCTTCTTCAATAAACTACCCACTTCCAATAAACATTGAAGGACTATTATTTCTACCTCCGCATGCCCAACACCAAACTTTCCACCCGTGGCAAGTCACCTACCTCCTCCCGAATCAAGAAATTCAAGACCGACCGGATTATCTTCACAAGAAATGTACTAGCTTGCCTACTATTGACATCAACAAGCTTCTTCACGAGGGAGTGATGTACATTTTGGGCTGAGTCCTATACGAACCCCACTTCCGACCGGCTTCGGTAAGAACTTTGCTTTGGCACTTGCTTTAATTGCTAACCGATTTCTTTTCTCTTCCTGCAGTGACATCGCCATGGACTCGGTGATGGCCGGCGTTCTAAAGAGGCACTGGAGGCCGTGGCAGCCAAGGAAATGAAGGCGCTGGGTATTCACCGGTCGGTTCTCACGAAGGAGAAAGCGGCACCCAGCCGAATCGGCCGCTCAGGCCTCTCAACAGCAGGTGGACAGCGGAGCTACCCCTCCAGGGAACCAACGACCCCGAGGAAGGGTCCGTTCGGGAGGAGGATCAGCCACTGCAAAAGAGACGCCGGTTGGAGACTCCGCTACGCTCGGCTACCTCCGCGGTCCAACCTTCCGACCGGGCCGCTGCGACTGCTAAAGGCAAGGCGCCCGTGCCCGAGACTATCTCGTCCGACCGGACGCCTTCTGACTGGGACGAGCTGAATGCTCCAATCGAGGCCACTCCGGTCGACACTCTCCCTCCTGCTCGCCGTTCAGTCCAATGTTCGACCATCCATTCGCGATTTTCTGCGCCAGCTTCTGACCCCGGTCGGGCGATCCCTGGCCACGGCCGCACAATACGAGTTACTCTTCATCTTCCAACTGAAGAGTTGCTACCAGAAGCCGACCGGACAACCGTGCCCGAGCACACTATTACTTTGAAAGGCCGAGATGTGGGCCGACGCTCGGGCGCCGTAGCTCGATCCTCTCGAACTTAGCCAACAGCCACATGCAAGCGGCTACGGGGGTAAGTTCTTCGTTGTTTTTTGTTTTTTGTTTTGCCTAAAATATTTCCGCTCGGCTTCTAACAACTGCGCCTTCTCGTTTCAGAGGTGGGTGGAAGAGATAGCAGTTTCCAGCCGTCTGGCTATAGCGGATGAGGAGATAAGGCAACTGCGGGCGACAGGTGGTCCGAGCGGCTCCCAAGGACCTTCCTACTCCGAGCTGCAAAAAGAGCTGAAGAAAGCTCAAACTCTACTGGCTGCTGAGCAGAAGAAAACAGCTGACCAGGCCCACGCCCTAGCCGAGTCCGAGTGACAGGTCAAGTCGCTTGACACAAAGATAACTCTGGCCACCACTCGGAAGAACACGGCCATCTCCGATCTGGAGAAGAAAAACGTGGAGGCCCGGGGCCTGGAGTCGAAGATAAAAGAGCTGACAGAGCAGCTCGATCGGGAGAAGGCAGGCCGCTCGGCTGATGCGGAGAAGATCGAACGTCTGAATGAGGCCCTCACAAGCTCCCAAGCAACCTTCAAAGAATACCAAGATGCCGAGCCGAGCCGAGTCGCCGCTCTCCGACAAAGCCACATCCGATCGCCCGAGTTCTCGGAGAAAATTTGCGAGCGGATGTACTCGGCTTTCGACTTGGCAATTACGACTACTATGACCTATCTGAAGTCGAAGGGCCTTCTTCCGGAGTCCACCAATATTCCGGGCGGCGATCAGGTGGAGCTTCTGAGCAACATTCCGAGGGACCTCTACGACTACATCGAGTAATTCTTGTAATTTAGCCGCTCGGCTGATCATGAACCCTTTTGTATTTAGGCCACTCGGCCTAAGGTTTTAATTTTAATGAAATGCTTTCCTTTCGTGTATTCTTCTTGCTCTGCCCCCTTGCTAACACTTGTGCTGTCCGCTCATCTCCTGTCACATCACACCTTTGGAGAATCGCTGGAGTATTTTCTTCAGCTCTTCCGTTCGGCCGCACATAATTCTGTGTTGCTACCAAGAATCGCTGGTTATGAGACGATCCGAACCTCTCGATGTTCAACCTCGGAGCTCGACGGTTGGCCTGCTCGGATTATTTATAGACGCCGACTCGTCTCTCGATCTTTAACGACGGTGCTCGCCGCGGATATTTATAGCCGGTCAGCGCGGCTCTCGATCTTTAACGACGGTGCTCGTCGGTCTTCCGCTCCGAGGGTTTATAGACGCCGGTCTCTTGATCTTTAACGACGGTGTTCGTCGGCGCGGATATTTATAGCCGGCCCGGCTCTCGATCTTTAATGACGGTGCTCGTCGGTCTTCCGCCGGAGGGTTTATAGACGCCGGCTCGCCTCTTGATCTTTAACGACGGTGCTCGCCGGCGCGGATATTTATAGCCGGGCCGGCTCGATCTTTAACGACGGTGCTCGCCGGTCTTCCGCCGGAGGGTTTATAGACGCCGGCCTCTTGATCTTTAACGACGGTGCTCGCCGGCGGATATTTATAGCCGGCGGTAGGCTCTCGATCTTTAACGACGGTGCTCGCCGGTCTTCCGCTCGGAGGGTTTATAGACGCCGGCTCGCCTCTTGATCTTTAACGACGGTGCTCGCCGGTCTTCCGCCCGGAGGGTTTAGACGCCGGCTCGCCTCTTGATCTTTAACGACGGTGCTCGCCGGCGCGATATTTATAGCTACGCGCCTCGATCTTTAACGACGTGCTCGCCGGCCTTCCGCCTGAGGGTTTATAGACGCCGGCTCGCCTCTTGATCTTTAACGACGGTGCTCGTCGGCGCGATATTTATAGCCGGCCGCGGTTTCACGGCTTAACGTCTGGCTAGACTACCGCTAGGCTAATTTTGACACTCCGCTAGGCGAGCTCTTTGCCTTTCCCCGCCTGATAATGCCCTCCGGCCGCATCTCCAGATCTACTTCATCGAGTATTTTGGCTCAGCTAATATACCTCCGTCCGAATGGCACGGGGCCTTCATCTTCGAGGCTTGGCTCGACCCATTTACCTCCTGCCGAACGGCGCGGGCCTCGAGCGCTTGGCTCGACTAATTTACTTCCGGCCGAACAGCACGGGTTATTTGCTTACAAGTCTTAACCACATAAACCTCCCGCCGATCGGCTGGGGCCTTCGCCACGATGATAATGCCTTATATTCGCCCCTTTGACTTTTCATCTCGCATTTCAAGTATTTAGTCGAAAATGGAATACACGGTGATTTACAATGATACACCTTTCACCCCGCCTTAAGGCCGGAGGTGGTTCGCGCCCACGGCTATCTAGCCGTCCGTCCTCATCCTCCGATAATACGCACCGAGCGAGCTGATGATTTTGAAAGGGCTCGCCCATGGCGCTCAAGCTTGCCGACGTCCGACCGGCTTGACTTTCTTCCGCATAAGATCGCCGACTTGGAACGATCCGGAATTACGCTACGGCTGTAGTTTTGCTTCATCCGCACGACGGTACGCCATCACCGAACGGACGCCTTTGTCCTCTCCTCTTCTACCAAGTCCAGCTCCATGTTTCTTCGCTCGGTGTTGTCATCATCATAGTTCGGATCCGGCCGACTCAACGCCGACTTCGACCGGTATGACAACCTCACCGCCATATACCAAATGGAACGGCATGACTCCCCTTCTTTTGGCGTCGTTCGGATAGCCCACAAGACGCCCGACACTTCATCCGCCAACTCCTCCCAAATGGTCGAGCCGAGCGCGTAGAATCCGAAGAATTTCCGCTACTTCAGCTTGACCGTTGCTCTGAGGATAGGCCACGGACGTGAAATGTTGCTCAATGCCGTAGCTTTGGCACCAATCCTCCAACATCTTCCCCGTGAATTGCCGCCCGTTGTCGGACACCAGTCGGCGAGGGATGCCGAACCGACAAATGATGTGCTGCCAGATGAATTTTTTAACCATTTGCTCAGTGATCTTTGCCAGCGGCTCGGCCTCCACCCACTTGGAGAAATAGTCTACCGCCACTAGTAAAAATTTCCTCTGCCCGGTCGCCATCGGAAATGGACCCACAATATCCATTCCCCACTGATCGAACGGACATGAGATGGTTGATGCCTTCATCTCCTCCTCGGCCGGTGGGAGAAGTTGTGATACTTCGGCATGAAAGGCATGTAGATACCGTCCGAGCGGCATCTGCTAGTAAAGTTGGCCAAAAGTATCCGCCAAGAGGATCTTCTTGGCTAACGAGCATCCACCCGGATGACCTCCACATGATCCTTGATGTACTTCCCGGAGGATGTGTTGAGTCCTCCGAGCTTACACATTTTAGCAGAGGACGCGAGAAAGCTTTCTTGTAAAGCTGATCTCCGATGAGTGTAAACCGACCGGCTTCTCCGAGGAGCCGGGCTGCATATTCATCGGATGGTGTGGTGCCCGAACGGAGGAATTCTATAATAGGTGTCCTCCAATCACTTGGAAACGCGAGGCCTTGCATCCGGTCGACATGCGCCACCATCAGCGTTTTTTCAATTGGTGCTGAATGGCGACCGGCGTTATTGAGCTCGCGAGTTTGGCCAACTCATCGGCCGCCTGGTTCTCCGTTCGGGAATCTTCGAATAAGCACTTCTCGGAAAGTAGCTTTGAGTTTTCAAAGGCCTCAGCGGAGAGTTTAAGCCGAACACAGTTGATTTCAAAGGTGCCGGAAAGTTGCCGAGCGGCCAACTGTGAATCCGAATAGAGAGTCACCCGACCGGCTCCACATGCCGGGCCGCCTGTAATCCGGCTATAAGGGCCTCATACTCGCCTCATTGTTGGTGGCCTTGTAGTCCAGCTTGACGGATAGGTGCATCTTTTCTTCTTGTGAGATAAGCAATATCCCAATCCCGCTCCGAGTCGAGTGGAAGACCCATCCACATATATCCTCCACAGAGCTTCCGGCTCTGACCGTCGGTCACAAAATCAGCCAAGGATTGGGCTTTAATCGCCGAGCGGGGCTGGTATTGGATGTCAAACTCGCAATTCTGTCGTCCACTTGATAAGCCGTCCGACACTGATTCAACAGACTCTTCCGAGTGGACTGTTCGTCCGGACAATGATTGTGTGAGCCAAGAAAACGGCGCCGAGCGGCTAGAACCAAAGCAAAGGCCAACTTCTCGAGCCCTTGTAGCGAGATTCAAGATCTTTCAAAATATGACTCGTAAAATACACCGCCGCTTCTTCACCGTCGCTCACAAGTGCCGAGCCTACAACATGCTCATTGACGACAGATACATATAAAGTGACTCACCCCGATCGGCTTGACAAGTATAGGCAGAGAATTCAGATATGTTTTCAACTCTTCAAATGCTCGGTCACACTCTTCGTTCCACTGGAACTTAGTAGCCTTGCGCAGGATCTTGAAGAATGGCAGGCAGTTTTGGAGATGAATCTGGACAAAGCAGTTATCCGACCAGTCAACCGTTGCACTTCCCTTGTGTTTCTGGGAGGAAGCATGTCTTGCAGAGCTTTCACCTTGCCGGGGTTGGCTTCGATTCCCCGCTTGGTCACTACGTATCCCAAGAAACGTCCTCCCTTTGCTCCGAACAGGCACTTCTGGGATTTAGCTTGACTCCATATTTGCGCAGCGTTCGGAATGTCTCTTCCATGTCTTTAAAGAGATCTGCCGCTAGGACGGATTTAATAAGAATGTCGTCCACATAAACTTCCAGATTCCGCCCTATCTGCTCCCTGAACACTTTGTTCATCAAGCGTTGATAGGTGGCCCCGGCATTCTTCAATCCGAACGGCATCACGTTGTAACAGTAAGTGCCGTCGGCAGTCACGAAGCTAACCTTTTCCTGATCTTCGCGGGCGAGCGGTACCTGGTGATAGCCCTGGTAGGCGTCGAGCATGCAAATTAATTCACAGCCGGCCGTAGAGTCCACCAGCTGATCTATCCGGGGCAGAGGATAAAAATCTTTGGGACATGCTTTGTTTAAGTCCCGAAAGTCAATGCAAACTCTCCACTTGCCGCCCGGCCTGGAGACCAATACCACGTTGGCTAGCCAGCTCGGGAACTGCACCTCACGTATGTGGCCGGCCTCCAGAAGTTTCTCTACTTCCGCCCGGATTATGGCATTCTGCTCGGCGCTAAAATCTCTTTTTTTCTGCTTCACTGGCCGAGCGTCAGGTCGGACATGCAACTCATGCTGCGCTAGGCTCGGCGAAATTCGCAACTCGTGTGTCGACCAAACAAAGACATCATGATTTTGCCGGAGGCATTGGATCAGCTTCTTCTTCTGTTTTTCCTCTAGATCCGAGGCGATAAAGTGGTGGCCTCCGATCGGGCCGGATGGATCTGAACTTCCTCATTTTCATCATAAATTAAAGCAGGAGGTTTCTCGGTTGGATACCGGGGGCCTTCCGAGCGGAAGAAGCTTCTGCCGGATCATCTCTATATAGCATCGCCGAGCCGCTAGTTGATCTCCACGCACTTCTCCTACTTTGTCTTCCACGGGAACTTTATCTTCCGGTGGAAGGTTGAAACAACCGCTCGGAATTCGCCGAGCGCCGTCCCAGAATGACATTGTAGGATGATGGAGAGTCGACCACCACGAAGTTTATTGTCCCGTCCTCCCGAGCGCTTCTTCCCTGAGGTGGCCATGATCCGTCCGACCCAACTTCGTTCGTGAAACCCGTAGAGCGGGTAGTCATGGGCAAGAATTTCTCGATCAATTTGCACCGATCGAACGCCTTCTTGAATATGATGTTGACCGAGCTCCCCGTGTCAACGAATATGCGATGAATAGTGTAATTTCTATTACCGCTTAATGAGCAAGGCCGTCATGGGGCACTTCTACTCCTTCCAAGTCTCCGTGCCCGAAAGTGATTTCGTCCACTTGCCCGCTCTGGCACAAATGACCGTGTGGATCTGCACACGGACACCGCCTTTCTGCCTCGTTGAATCTCCTCCGGTCCGCCAAAGAATAACGCTGATCTCGCCCGGAAGTATTGCTCCTATTTTCCTCCTCCCGAGTGGGCGGCCGGGATCGTTTGACGTCCGCGACTCTCCTGTCTTGGGGATCTATGCCGATCGGACGCCCGTGATGTCGCCTCTGCGCGGGTCCTCGGCTTCGGGTCCTTTGCCTCCGTCGAGGAGGAGACCGCTGCTCGGCTCTCCGGAACGGATTAGTCACGGGAAGACTTCGACAATCCCTCGTGTTGTGCGATCCGACCGGTGGAAGGAGCAACATAGGGTCCACATCTTCTTTGGCTTGACGAGCAGCCCACTTCTGTACGCGCGATCCGCGCGGATCGAATTGCTTCGCCCTCGGTCCTCCGGTGGTTGCCGAGCGTGCCGCTCCGCAGATGAACAGTGCACGCCGTTGGAGTTTTTCCGAGCGGCTTGCTTCTTCCACGCTTATGTATTCGTTGGCCCGATGTAGCATGTGATCATAGTCTCGGGCGGCTTTCGAATGCGACCGGAAGAAGTCCCCATCCACAAGGCCTTGTGTGAAGGCGTTCATCATCGTCTCCGGTGGCCGCTGGGATGTCCATCGCCACTTGGTTGAATCGCTGTACGAAGCGATTCTTTTGGTTCTTGCTTGATGGCGAACAAGCTAACACTTGTTTTCTGATAACGCCGACTGCTAGCGAAGTGGTGGAGGAAGGCCGTTCGGAAGTCTTTGAAGCTTGTGATGGATCCGTCCGGCAGCCTACGGAACCACCGTTGAGCCGATCCCGAGAGAGTGGTAAGAAAGACGCGGCACTTCACTCCATCGGTGTATTGATGGAGCGTGGCTGTATTATCAAACTTACCCAGATGATCATCCGGGTCCGTTGTTCCATTGTATTCGCCGATCGTCGGAGGCACGTAGTGCTTGGGCAGAGGGTCTCGTAAAATATCTTCCGAGAATTGGCGATTGGTCCGCTCGGGAGATGAGTCTGCCCGGGGGGCTTTCCCTTTTCTGTCATCCCGCCTTGGCATTTCATCTGAAGAGGAGCCTCTATCTCTTCGAGCTGGTGCGGCTTCAGGAGTGCGAAACAAGGCTCGGTGGAATGCGACGGTGGCTTGAGGTGCTTCCGCTCGGCTACCAGACGCAGATGTCGCTTGTTGCTCCCTCCGCTCGGCGGATGCTTTTCCCACTGCTGCTGCCACCTCTGTCACCCACTGTCGCCCACCGCCCATTGTCCCGATGATGCAGGAGCGTTCCCACAGACGGCGCCAATTTGATCCTGTCCGAACCAGAAGTCAACAGACGCTGGGCACGTGGCGCTCCAAGGCTCGCTGATGTAGATCTCCAACTAGTGTCGAGATGCTCCGGCTATCCTGCACAGAAGTCGAGCCGGGAAGGGGATTCCCAGCGACGACCCTCCGACGCTCAAGTCAGGTAAATCACGATGAACAAGATGGCTCCAGAAGTCTCAGAGTACGTACCAGAATTCTCTCGCCGGTGAAACCTGAGGTTCTTTATATAGAGCGGTGTCAAGTTTGGGCACGCGTACCAAAGTGCATAAGTGTCCTCTGTCCTTTCCTAGGTATGCGGCTGTCAGAAAGCTTACCTGACCCATATCGCTACAGTCAGAGCATGCCCTCGATGGGACAGCGGAATCCCGAAGTGCATAAGTGTCCTCTGTCCTTTCCTAGGTATGCGGCTGTCAGAAAGCTTACCTGACCCATATCGCTACAGTCAGAGCATGCCCTCGATGGGACAGCGGAATCCCCTGCCACAAGATCTGGAGCATGGCACACACGTGAAACTTACAGCTTGTCAGAGGAAGAAATCCTCTGGCCTTTTCCCGTGCTCCAAACTTGTAGTCCGGGCGGACAGATACCCAAACATCCGACCGGACATTAGCAGTGGTTTACTTGTGCTTTGTGGAGACTAACAAACAGGGGTGCTTTATGACTGTAGTCGGTCAAAAGGTTAGCTCGGTCCCTGACCTTTTTAACTGAGCGTCGGAACCCCGATTTGACAGGGTTCTTCCCAACTATAAGTGCGAGCCGGCTGGACCCCTTCGGGTATTCGATTCCATCGGCCGGCCAGCAATTCAGTCGGACCGGCCATCTACAGCCGTCCGTCCGGTCGGACCACACTCTCCTCTGGGCGGGTGACTGTTCCGGTGACTGTTCCGGTGACTTCCACGGCGTTGACTTGGCAAGAAAAAAGGTGGGGGGCCCGCTCTTACTACCGGATCATATGGGAACAACGCTCCACCACAAACAATCTAAAATATGTGGGAGCACCGCTCCACCACAACATCCCCTAAGTGACCAAGACATCTTACTATCCAACTAGTGACTGCACGAATCACTCTACCACATATCACTATATATCACTGTGAGCAACCAAAGGTATCACAATCCAGTAAACAAATTAAATCCATCGTCAACTCTATCAACATCATAGTGGGTCACCCACTAATAGGAGAATTAGTTGGCAAGGCAATACAATAAATAACATAATGTAGACACTCCACATAAGTAGAATTATCATGATGCTACCAACAATACACCTGACACATGTGCTCACACAACATAGGTATGATCGACATAATCCTCCAATTAGTACACACCAAACATACTCATAACACAGGTATAAATCAGCGTGATACCTCCAAAAATACATTTCGAACCTGTGTGCATAAATCCACGTAGGTATAATCAACAATACACCTCAAACTACATTCACCTAACATATATACACCTATGCCAAGAGTAACATCAACGTAATACTTCCAACAAATCATAATATGTATGTGTACACACAACACAAATATAATCAACAAGATACCTCCCATAATACCCCAAACACATGTACACATACCATAACACAGATTTAATCGACATGATACCTTCAATAATAAAATCAGACACATACACCTAACTACATAGCTATAATCCACCAGGAACCTACAATAATCATATCGGAACATGTATACAAATACTACTTGCAAATGGACAGTCTACCACAGGACTCCTACAACACATAACAATCATATGTACATGCAACATAGATATGAATAATCAGCATATATAACCCAAATCAACCTGACATTCCCTATGCTACCTTCTAAGTTATCTAACTAAGTATATACAGTCAAAAATTAAAGTCCACATGGAATAGGATACATTGATCCTCTATAGACTAATCAAACCGACAATGGTATCCGGCTAATTCAGTCTTTTCCACGTCCGTACAAGTCATGTACTCAAATGTGGTCTAGATACCTTACTAAGCACAAATAACCCAAAGATTCGAGCCTCTAAAAATAAAGTATGACAATCCCCTACTGATCGGACCAACAAAACTAAATCGGTCACCTACTAACTAATCAAGAATACATTAATCCTCCACAAGCAACTAAGATATGTCAATCCACGACTACCCAAATCAACAAGTGTAAATCAAACTTCTTCTGACATATGTAATAAGAGTAAATCAATTATCTACTGATGAAATTAGCTAAGATAAAATGATATTCTACTGGCTAAGTCAACATGCATATGTAGATACTATCCACTACCCAGCTAATAATAGCAGAGGCTGGTATGTGCCTCCATCTCCTAACCAACTAATAGTAACAGAAGCTAAAATTACTGGTGGTATGATATGAAAAATCACCAGAGACTATAATCCTGAATCTCTATTAAGGTCGACCAAGATCAGTGTCTAACCCATCACATGAAATATGTGCTACAACAACCAAACAGGTACTAAATAAAAAGTGCTAATACATGTCATAACTATCATATTGAACAATGCATACACTAACAGAAGTATATGATAACAATATACCAACATACCTCCTATAGCTTGGAGATGTCCTGCTGCTGCCAGGTCCCAAAATCCAAAAAGTCACATAGAGAAAACTAAATCACGAAATCCGAATCACAGGAAATAAGACTCGTAAACCGTGCTATGATACCAATAAATTGGTATCAGATAAATCTCGAAATCCATAACACGATATACAAACAAGTATCACCAACTTGGCTCTGATACCAAATAAATTTTATTGTAATGTCACGACCCCTCGGCCCCTTGGGCGGCCACACTAGCGGCCCAACTAGCGGCCCCATGGGCGGCCCAACTAGTGACCCCTTATGTCGTCGACCAACGACTTAGTCGTGTCGTTACTCACAAGGACTTCCCACCCCTGGCCAGTGGATTTTTGCCTTCCCAGGATTCGAACTCTAGATCTCCAAGTTAAATACTAGAGTTTATGAATCCTGGTAGCCAAGTGAGCGCGACTCACTTGGCTACCAGGATTCATAAACTCTAGTACTTATCCTGGAGGTCTAGAGTTCGAATCCTGGGGAAGGCAAAAATTCACTGGCCATGGGTAGAAAGACCTTGTGAGTAACGGTACACGCCCAAGGGTCGTCGGTTGATGACAGAAAGGGGCCGCCAGCTGGGCCGCTCAAGGGGCCAAGGGATCGGGTCGTTACAATAAAAGGCGCCTTTTTATTGTAACGTCACGACCCCTCGGCCCCTTGGGCGGCCACACTAGCGGCCCAACTGGTGGCCCCTTGGCGGTCCCTTGGGCGGTCCAACTGGCGGCCCAGCTGGTGACCCCTTATGTCTTCGACCGACGACCCTCGGCCGTGCCGTTACTCATAAGAACTTCCCACCCCTGGCCAGTGGATTTTTGCCTTCCCCAGGATTCGAACTCTAGATCTCCCGGTTAAATACTAGAGTTTATGAATCCTGGTAGCCAAGTGAGGATTCATAAACTCTAGTATTTAACCTGGAGATCTAGAGTTCGAATCCTGGGGAAGGCAAAAATTCACTGGCCAGGGGTGGGAAGTCATTGTGAGTAACGGCACGGCCGAGGGTCGTCGGTCGACGATATAAGGGGTCACCAGTTGGGCCGCTAGTGTGGCCGGTCAAGGGGCCGAGGGGCCGTGACGTTACATTTAGACTCAAAAAACTAATGTTAAAGTTTAAATAGCTAATAAGAAACTTTAAGGAAATAAGTTTTCTAAGAAAAATTTTCAGCGATGAACTTTTTTTTTTCAAGATTAAAGCTTTTAAAAGACTATTTCTTGTAAAAATGAAACTTTTTCAAAAATTTTCAAGGAAGAGCTTTTTCAAGTTTGCTTAAAAACAATTTACAAAAATTAAAGTAGTCCGTTTTCAAAATAATTAGAATTTTACAAAAAAATGTGATATTTTCAAATGTGTTAAGAATGACAATTAACGTTTTTAAAGTAGATTTTTGAAAAGTATAGATGTCCTTTCAAAAAATATCTTTTACAAATATTTTGAAAAAGCGTTTTTGAACAATATAAGTATGTTTAAAATATCTATTCAAAGTAAAATAAAAAATTTGAGAGTCGTTTTTAAATATCCTCGCTGTGAATCTAACATTAATTTCAAATATTTTTTTAAACTAATTTTTTAAAATATTTTAAAATAATTTTTAAAAGACTTTAAAAATAATTTTTTAAAGGATTTTAAAATAAATTTTAAAGGATTTTTTTAAAAGACTTTTAAAATAATTTTTTAAAGGATTTTAAAATAATTTTTTAAAGGATTTTAAAATAATTTTAAAAGGTTTTTTAAAATAATTTTTAAAAGATTTTTAAAATAATTTTTAAAATAAATTTTTAAATGTTTTTTTAAAATAATTTTTAAAAGATTTTAAAATAATTTTTTAAAGAATTTTAAAAGAATTTTTAAAGTATTTTTTAAAAGAATTTTTAAAAGTAATTTTTTAAATAATTTTTTAAAAAGATTTTTTATTTATATATGATACATTAATTAAAATATGTTTAATTCAATTTTAATTTTATTATTTAATTAAATAAACATTAGTATTTAATTTAATTTAATCTTTATATAATTTAATTTAAATTTAATTTTAAATTTAATTTAATTTAATTTTAATTTAAATCTTTAATCATCTCACCCGATCTATGTTTTCAATAAGGGAATCTTATGGTTTTGTGAGATGATTTAAGTTTAATTTCAGAGTTGGGTTTAACTTTATATTAGATTCATGTTTAGGTTTGAGTTCAACAAGTAGACATTTTTTGGATAAACTTCTTGGCTATGGGGAGTCACCTGGACATCATTAGAGTAACCATTCCTTCGAGATTTTTCAAATAGTCCTATCCACTAAACTTAGTATAAAACTTTGGTCTAACTAGTTAGGATTAGTAAGAGGTAACTTCAGTTAGTTCGACTAAGCCAAATGTGCCAGATCAAAACCATATATTCCTAGACATGCATGTTGGTGCAACCTTAGGTCAAGGTTGACCTGGTTGACCTGACTCGAGTTGACCTGACTCGAGTTGTATTTTGATGTTTGACTTAGGAAGATTGTTGGTGCAACCTTAGGTCAAGGTTGACCCAGTTGAGTTGTATTTTGATGTTTGACACCCGTGGAAGAGGTGTATTCTTGATATGGGACAAGAATAGATGTTTGGGAGATTATTGGTGCAACCGTAGGTCAAGGTTGACCTGATTCGGGAAAAAGTCCAAGCAGGGAACTTGGCACTGGAAAAGTCCAAGTATGGAGACTTGGCACGGAGAAGTCCAAGCAGGGAGCTTGGCACGAGGGAAAGTCCTAACTGGGATGTTAGGCAGGTGGAAAGTCCTGGTGAGTGAAGCCAGGCAGTGGGAAAGTCCTAGTGGATGAAGTGTGGAAAGTCCCGTGAGTGAAGCCAGCAAGGGAAAGTCCTAATCGGATGTTAGGCGGTTGGAAAGTCCCGTGAGTGAAGTCAGGATGAGAAAGTCCTAACGGGATGTTAGGCAGAATGGAAGTGAAGTGGAAGCGTGAAAACCCTAGTGAGTGAAGCTAGGTGAAAGTCCCGGTGAGTTAGCCAGGAAAATCCGATGGATCAAGGTGATCGAACATCCGGTGTTGGGAAGTCCAAGTAGATCGAGGGAGTGATCGGATCTTGCACGAAGAGGAAAGTCCAAGTGGGTCAAAGGATTGACCGGACACTGGGTGGGGAGTCTTAGCAGTCAAGGGAGTGACCGGATGCTAAGCATGATGTACCAATAGGTCAAGGTTGATCGGATATGGGTTTGGAAGGTTTGGGACTTGGTTTGGGCAAAATTAGCTCGATCGATTCGCACCGATCCAGGATACCTTTGTATTCGACGGCCTCACGACCGATCGATGACAAACGAAGGCATGCATCGATTCTATGAGCTTACCGACGGTGGGACCGATCAGTGATATCCGATCGGCCGCCGACCGATCGTAACGATCTTGAGGAGTGCGAGGAACCACACTCAATAAGCCCCGACGGTCGAAGACCGATCAAGCTATACCGATCGGACCGATCGAGCACGATCAGTAGCTCGGGAGAAAGCGTTGATCGGCCTGGACCGATCAGACACTCGATCGGTGGACCGATCGGGAACTAGCTGCCACGCAACGCCAGATTCCTTCGTGTTTTCTTCGCAGTATAAAAGACGCCAGGTTTTTGTCGCTACTTCTTCTTTTGACTAGAACTTCTTCTTCTGCTGTCAAGCTTCCGCTCAATCGAGCTTTGATTGAGCTCGCCTCAAGCTTCGCGTGAGCTTCCGACTGGATCACCTGCTAGGTTGTGAAGTTCTTCACCTCGACGACAAGAAAGCAAGCAATTGGTAGAGTGCTATTGTATTCATATTGTATTGCTTTTCTTACTGTTCTTGTACTCTTTGTTTGCTGTTGCAAACGTTTGTGGCGAGGTTCCTCCACCCACAAGGAGTATATTGTATTAGTCGGTTCTCCGGGGACTCATCCACCGACGGATTGACTGGACTCGTCCACCTTACGGACACGCCGAGGAGTAGGAGCCCTAATCTCCGAACCTCGTTACATCCTTGTGTTAAAGTTTGGTTTTCTTCTCTTTCGTTTCTTTGTATTTTCCGCTGCGCTAACACGTTTTGTAGAAAGAAATGACGATTTGGGGTCGGCTATTCACACCCCCCCTCTCTAGCCGAGTACGAACGATCCCAACAATGCATAGACAGAGTTTCTCTAACTTACTATCATCCAAAACTTCACCAGTTTCGTTGGTTAAGTTAAACTTTTATCCTTATTTAGACTAGTCCTAATTACCCATCTGAGTAAGTTATTGATTTTTGGAGGTGCAAGCTAATCTGGAACCTCCCCCTGAATTATTGAGTATTTGGATTTAAGTTTTGGGTTTACGTTTATTTATTTATAGTTGTAGTATATTTGGTTATACCTTGTTTTTATGTTGTATTCATTTAGGTTAGGTTTAATTAACTTTAGGTTTTTCTTTTGATTTATATTTATTTTTGAAGTTTTAATTTTAGAATTTAAGGGAGAGTTATTTGATTCATTTTGATTTATGTAATCAACTTTATCTTTAGGTATATAATATTGATTGAGTCCTACTTGCGTGGTTAGGCATGCTTTTGGAACCTGAGCCTTAATTTAATTTTTATTTTGGTTAACTAAAGAAATAAAGATTGTGTTGGTTGAGCTGGACTTGTATCCGAGTCCGGACTTATTATACACAACTCTTTGTGATCCAAGTATCATGTCAATGTACTTGAATCTAGTTGTAAATTTCTCAAGTAATTCTTTTAGTTCAATTATTTCATTTCTCAGTCTAAAATCCTCCTCAAGTTTTGCAACTTGAGTTGGGATTTCAGCTTGAATTGGTTTAGTTATTGAACTTGATTTTATTTGTTCTTTAAGTATTTTATTTTCTTGGGTTAGTTCAATTATTTTAGTTTCAGAAGTAGTTAATTTCTTATTTAAACATGAAATGATTTTAAAAACTTTTTACTAAGATCAAAATATACCTCATCGGAACCTTCGAAAATGAGTACGGACTCATAGCTTGACCCGGGTTCAGACCCGTCTTCCGATTCATTCTTTGATTCTAGTCCGTACGCCATCAGTGCGAGGTAGTTATTGTGTCTTGGATCGTCGTTGTCCGATTCGTCCCAAGTCGCCTTTAGAGCTTTCTTCTTCTTGAGACTTGGGCAGTTGGTCTTGTAGTGCCCCTTCGTGTTACATCCAAATCATGTTACGTTCTTGTTGTTCGAGTTAGAGGTGCAATTAATCTTCTACATATCCTTGTTGGTGAAGTTCTTCTTTCTCTTGGTGAACATTTTCCTTACTAAGTTCACCGGGTATTCTTCATTGTCTGACTCTGGGTTAGACTCGACTTCAGATTCCAGCTTGGTCTTGGATTTTTCTTTCGACATTCCTACAACAAGAGCAATACCTTTCTCGGTTTTGGTGTTAGTCTATTCGTGTAGCTCTAATTCACAAAAGAGTTCATCTAATTTTAATTTTGACAAATTCCTCGAAATTTTATAGGCATCCACGATGGATGCCCACAGTGCATTTCGAGGAAACACGTTTAGAGCATACCTGATTAGATCCCGGTTCTCCATCTGGTGGTCGATGGTGTGAAGTCTATTGAGAATATCTTTTCTCCTCGCGTGCAGCTGACTGGCAGTATCACCTTCCTATATTTTTATATTAAATAATTTATTTAGATATAAGTCTCTTTTCGTTACCTTTACGACGTTGGTTTCCTCCTGTAGTTCTATGAGTTTTTCTCATAGCTCTTTGGAGTTTTCGTGAGTGCTGACATGGTTCGAATCTTCTTTGTTAGCCTGCACTGTGTTGAGGGTCTTGAAGTCAATTTGTGCATTTTTCTTCAGTTCTGGATTCCAATTTTCTAGGTCCATTGGGATTTCAGCACTATCCATTGGTGTCTTGTACCCTTTGGTGACGCTGAACCACTAGTCAAAGTATATTTTCAGGTAGACCTCCATTTGCTTCTTCTAGTACGGGAAGTCGTCACCATTGAAGAGGGGAGGATGGATGATGTTGTATCCTTCGTTTTGGGTCATTTCATAGTTGTAGATAGAAAACTAAAAGGGGTGTCAAGACTTGGTCTTGGGATTAGCAGAGTTTAAGATAAAGAAATATAAAAGAACTTGAGAGGTGTTGCACTAACTTCAAGTTAAAATCGAAAGAAAAATTATCTGAATAGGTAAAGTTTTACCAATTCAAATAGAATGCGAAAAAATAAAAAAAAAAATTGATTCCCTCGGCTTGATTGGTGGTTGCACCAATTCAAAGCAAAACCCGCTCTGATACTACTTGAAGGATCGATACACACGTGAGAAGGGGGGGGTGAATCACGTGGTTTTCAAAAACTCGTCTTTTCTTTTTAAAATTTAAAGTACGCAGTGGGAAAAAAAGATAAAGTGAGAATAAAGAACACCAGAAAACACAGTCAGTTTACTTAGTTTAGAGCCTTTGGCGACTCCTACTCTAAGACCCAGGTCTCGCAGACCTATCGATGGGTAATCCACTAAAAGTCTCTTCCGATACCTCCAGAAGAGGGAATCAAATATAAGAATAAAGATAGTGTAACATGCTACACTTCCCTTTTAAAGTAGTAGAATTAAGAGTACAACACTAATAAAAAGGTTACCAACAAATTGGAGAGATTGGTGTGTTGCTGTCGGTCTGTCGGAGAAGATTTGGACATCCCAGAAGCGTAGCTCGAAGGCAAACAGACTTTCTAAAGTAGCAGCAGGAAGCAGGAGAAGTCGGAGGTCCAATCGAATCCGTAGTAGCTCGTATATGTATTCTGTGTTGAAGCTTTCTCAAGACCCACTTATATAAGGCATGGAAGGTGCCTTCCATAGCAGTTGAAGGCACCTTCAACCTGGCAAATTTGATCCCGAACAACCCAACACTTATCCACGACAAGGTCAAAATTTCATCCTGTGGAAAGCGCCTTCTATGAACAGTACGAAGGCGCCTTCACAGCTTGAAGGCGCCTTCGGACACTGTTCATTCAAAGAAAATTTTGTTTCCTTTTTTCTACAAAACAACGTTAGTCCAAATAACCTGCAAAGCAAGTATTAGGACACTAACAATCAATAATAAAGAGTAGTAACTAATTCCTGTTCGCCCAAGACCAAGAACTAGTCAGTGTCTTAGTTTAGGGATCCTAAATGAACCTAAATTGGACCGACTCCTACTGTCCCCTCAATCGGGACGCGTCCTTACTTAGTCACTCTCCTCCAGTGACTTACCTTTACTTATCACTTTGTCAGACACCCGATCAGCCCGTCGAGTTGTCTGGACTTCATGCCAACTATTTGGTCGGCTTGTTGACCTAGCTGGACTTCTCGCCAGACATCCGGTTAGCCCATTGACCTATCTGGACTTCGTACCAGCTATTCGATCGACCCGTTGACCTAGCTAGATTTCCTGCCAGATATCCGATTAGCCCGTCGACCCATCTGAATTTCTCCTGCACACTTAATCAAGTGGTTAGATTACAACAAAACCTAACTTAACTTACTTATCATTCATCAAAATATGAGTTAGACCGTTAGTGTAAACTGCACCAACAGAAAGTTCCAACGAGGTAACTTTTAACTTAAATGCAATTTTTTTAGAATAATTGCATGCATGAATTGGAAATTAATGAAATATGGAAACTAATCTGAAATACTCCTTAAGGAAAATCAACACCTTAAGGAACAACTAAACTTCCAAACTGAAAACTCTAACTCAACTCAAGTTGAAAGACTTGAGGAAGAAAATTCTAGCCTAAAAACTGAAGTAACCAATCTAAAAGAATTATTAAAAAAATTCACCACCAAATCCAAGTACCTAGAAATGATACTTGGATTCCAACGAGTTGTGTATAACAAATCTGGACTCGGATACAAGTCCATTTCAATAAATAAGTCCTTTGTTTCATTAATAAGTTAAAATAAAAAACAAACTAAAGAATGAGTTCCAAAAGCTTGTCTAACTAAGTAAATAGGACTAAACAAATTTTATGTATCTAAAAATAAAATTCACTATAAAAAAATAAAACAAGATAATTCTTTAAATAAATCTTAAAACCCAAAATAACCAATTAATCCAAACTCGAGCTACAAGCCTAACTAAAAAAAAAAATGTAAATCCCACAAACAAACCTATAATCAAGTATATTACAATTACAAAATAAATCAACATAAAACCTAATCAAAAACTTAATACAAAACACAAGTTCAATAATTCAGGGGGACACACTAAATTAGTTGACATCTCTAAAGCATAGCCTACCCATTTGAGTAATTAGGACTAGACTATAAAGATAATTGATTCTTGTCCAACCTAGTACCAGGATGGGGTGAGACAATAGTACATTAGGGAAACTTCGTCTAGGGAGTTAAGTGGGGTAAGGCATACCTTTTCTGGTCTACTTAATTAAGTGGAACTAACTGAACCTACCTCGTCACATCCTAAACTAGTTAGACCAAGGTTTCTCAATAAGTTTGTAAAATACGGTACCCAAATAATAGTTAAATAATAAGGTTATTTGACAAATAATCTTATTGAAATTTTTAGAAATTTTTAGGAATTTTCTGGAAATTTTTCAGAGTCTGTCTGACGTATTTTAAGAGGATCAATTATTGGGTTTAGAGAAAGTCGATTAGGAATACCCTTAAGTGGGAGTTGATTAGTTTCATTTAGCCCAATAAACCTAAGTATTAAACACAACCCTAGGTTTATTCTTCCACCCATTTCCGCCGACCTCTCTACTTCCCAAGCCTCCCGATTTCCATCTCTGCTCTTCTCCGTCGCCTAGCCCGACGCCCAAGTGGTGAGGTCGATTACCACAGCTAGCCGCCGACGATCTCCGCCACCGCCCTTTGAGGTTATTCCGTGCCCTAGCCATCTCCACTGTTGCTCTCCCTCTCGCCACTGCCTAACGCGGCCGCTGCCACCCGAGGCCGCGCCACCCTCCGTCGATTGCCGAGCATCGCTGTCGACCCTCTCCTCTTTAGACGACAGCTCGACCAGGGGTTGGGCGATGTGCTGGCTGCGCACAAGTCTTACTGAGCCGAGCCCTAACCTCTCGGTATGCTCCCGATCCTTCTCAGCCGCCGCCCTTCGCCTGATTCAGCACCTCAGCTATCACCTGGCATCGCCGTTGACACACGCCGGCCATCGTCTCTGGTCAGGCACTGTCAATCCCACAGTAGTCCACCTATTCTTGGGTTCCCTTCGAGATAGTACCCTGGTCATCACCACCTGCACTGTCGGTGAGTGGTTGTTTTGTGCAGATTTTCTTCCTCACTGGGACTAGTTCCTCTTGTGTGTTCTTGTCAGGATGAGCTCCAACAGCAGCTTCACGGTCACATACTCATCGACCACTTACCTTTGTTTTGATTATGCGTTTGATTCTGCTTCTATTGCTCAATTGGTTTTCTGATGGAGAAGGAGCAGTTCCATCATATCACTGATGAGGTATATATGCAGAAAATCATTGCTCCTTTGTTGGTTTAGTTTCGTTTCAAGGTTGCCCCCCTTGATTCGTATGTAGACTGTTTTGTTTAAGGGTGTTTGGATTATGAACTCAATTGGGCATCTAAAATGTGAAGATTGTAGATCTGTATTGGGGATTTTGATTCAAGGTAAGCTATGTATGGAGTTTTGGTTGTATTTCTATGAGGATTTGGTGGATATGCATTTGTATCGGACTTAGATTAGAGGTAAGGTGGTTGAATCCAAGCTTAAATATGATTACAAGGTTGGTTTCGGGTTTAATATCAGATTGGTGTTGTCTAGTGATTGATTTATGATGTGTTGTAGATGATAGCATGGATTAAAAGGATTGTGGATTGAGTTAAACCTAATTGAATTAATGAATCATGATTATTATTCGACTAAGGGTTTCCTCTAATTAGGTGGGGGAGTTATTTAGTTATTTATTTGTGATGTAAATAGCTAAATACACTGTGTGATCGCACGACTTGGGTTCGAGGCGAGCGTGTCAACGTGAGGTTGTATTTGGCACGATCTACAATTAAGGCGAGTACTTCTTGTCTTATCTCTTTAGTATATTGATCTTAGTGCATGAGTTATATTTTCGGATAGCTTCTGTATTTATCTTGACTCCACTCGTATTTTTCCCGCGTTTGATACTTCCACTCAATCTTTGAGTTACTCGTTTATGTATCTATACAGTCTCTCGTTGCTATCTATGATATTTAGCAGATACCAGACATCAGATACTAGACACTGGATATATAGATATCGGACACCAGATACTAGTAACTAGATACTAGATATATAGATATCATATGCCATGTCTACTTGTTTTGATTGCTATTTATTCATGTTTCTTATTGAGCATGCTGGCTTCATGTAGCATACCTGTTTCTGTTTATATATATATATGATGACTGCTGCATTGTTTGCATCAGATCACGTCATGCATCACGGCGACACCGGCCCTTGTGGTTGAGGCGGTCGTTGGCCGTGGCCGCACGCCGCCACTCGTGGGTAGTGGTAGCTTGGAGCGTGCTGCTTCCTGTCGTGTCCCCACTCGCACACTCATGGGTAGTGATACGAGTCAGCGAGGACCCCGTCGCAGACGTAGCTATTTAGCTACTATGCACTGTCCAGGTCACTCGAGAGTAGTGGCGGCCTTTGGGTGGTACAGTTTATCATCGATCCTCTCGACCATACAGGGTCGGTGCGTAGAGGTGGACGGGTGACCATCCGCATATCTGTTGTTGTTATTATATCTGGTTGCTTACTTATCGTTGTTGCTTATCTTCTACTAGCTTATGCTGTTGTTATTTACTTATGCTGATATGCTTACATAGGTTGAGATATATACCTGTGGTATGTGTTTAGACACTAGCTTACTTACTATTGACATGTATATACCTCACATGATACCATGTAGTTATGAGCAGTATTGTAGCAGGATTTTACTACACCTACCTTCCATTACTAGCGTAGGATATGGTTTCAGGTATGGACACTTATTATGATATCACTGTAGTATCTGCTATTTCCATACGAGACTGTATACCTTTGCATCTCTAGTTCTTTACTATACTCATGCACTATCTGTCTATTACCCGCTGAGTCTTTATACTCGCCACCCCGTATATTGGTAATTTCACCAGGTAGCAGGTAAGGGATTTATGTAGTCGCCTGGAGATCCTGTCCGCCAGTTCCACGTCACATTCGAGGACGATATTATGGTTTTGGTATACCGTACGTTAGTTGTGTTTTCATTATGTTTCTTGTTCTTGTGTTTGTATATCTTGTATTTGGTTTGATATTATTGTGTCAAGCCGAGCCGGCTCGCAGTTAGTTGCTTTGTATTTTGTGATCGTTGTTTGTGATTTCCGCTGTGTTGATTTTAGTACAGCCGTGTGGGCTGATTAATATATTTATATAACTGCGAGGTTGTGTTTATTTCTGTTCCAGCCGAGTGGGCTGATTATATAACTGCGTGGTTGTGTAGATATATTCCAACCGTATGTGGCTGATGTATATTGTATGTATATATGCCTCAGATTGTCACCCATATAAGGGAGATGCTGCTTAAATTTTTCGGTAAGGACTCCTCTGGGGGCGTGACAATTTATTGGTATCAGAGCTACAGGTTTTATGAGGCCTATTTCCTGTATTTTGGTTTTTCATGATTTGGTTTCTCGATGTGACTTTTCGGATTTTGGGACCAAACAACGATAGGATTCTCCAAGCTATAGGAGGTATGTTTGCATATTATTATCTTACATTTCTGTTAGTGCATGCATAGTTGTTATGTTAGTTATGTTATGTATTAGTATGCTTTTGTTAGTACCTGTCCAGTTGTTTGTAGCATACATCAAATGTGTTGGGTCAATCACTGATCACGGTTGACCCTACTAGAGATCAATAAATACAGTCTCATAGGACTTCTTTTACCATACCACTAGTGTTATTAATTTCTGTTATCACTAGTTTAGTAGTGGTTAGTATCTGCTAAATATCATATTGCTTCGGTTCGTGGAGAACCAATTTACTCGTATTGCCTTGGTTTGTAGAGAACCGATTTACTCTTATTCACTTGGGTAGTAGAGGATTGATTTATCCTAGTTTGTTCGGTTTGTAGAGGACCAGTTTACTCTTGTTGCGGTTAGTAGAGGACCGATCTACCTTTGTTGACTTGATCAGTAGAAGATTGATCCGTTCTTGTCGGTGTAGATGGTAGAGTACTGAATTAATTTTATTAGTTCGGTAGTAAGAGACCGACTCACTCTATTTTATAGAGATTCTGATTCTCGGGTTATGTGTGTTGGTTAGATAACCTAAAAGTTACATTTGAGTTCATGACTTGTACAGACGGAGAATTGACTGAGTTAGCTGCATACCATTGTTGGCTTGACTAGTCTGTAGATGATCGAGGTATCCTATTCTATGGAGACTTTGACCATGAACTGTATGTACCTGGTAGGATGACCTTGAGGGTACATTTGGATAGATGACCCCCACTGACATGGAAAAGTGTGGAGCTAGTTGCTTAACACTTACGCGATACAACTGTTATAGGGTGTATGAACTGGTAAGTAGATTTAGATACTAGAGTGCAGCTGGGAGCATGTTATGATGGATTTTGTTATGAGATTACCCAAGATATGGAGAGGATACGATGCGTTAGGAAATCAGTGATTGATTGATGAATTTGCTCCCTAGTTATTGGTTTGTAGGATGGATTCTTTAGATCGAGTAGTAGGATTATATGGTAGAGAGATTACCGGACCTCAGGGTATATCTCTTAGTTTTGAACTAGATGGAGATTCATGATTCACATTATGATAGTGGCAGATTTTACAGCAAACCATGAGTATAAAGTTCTGTTTTAGAACTGCTTTACATCTTTAGACAGATGAACAGACTGAGAGTTTAATGTGGATGTTAGAGGATTTGCTGATACCAAGTGTTGTGGATTTTGGAGATGATTGATTTACTCACAGTTGGCTAGACAGCAAGTGTGAGAGTAGCGGAAGCAGGATGAGCTCATAACCCACAGAGTTATCCCTAGTAGTTAGAGGTTTGTTAATGATATTGGGATGGAGCTGTATATGAGTATGTTGTTGGATTGTTACACTTAGATGTGGATCCCTGAGTTGAGCAGTAAATTTGGGGATCAAATTTTTATTAGTGGGGGAGAATGTAAAATACGGTACCCAAATAATAGTTAAATAATAAGGTTATTTGACAAATAATCTTATTGGAATTTTTAGAAATTTTTAGGAATTTTCTGGAAATTTTTCAGAGTCTGTCTGACGTATTTTAAGAGGATCAATTATTGGGTTTAGAGAAAGTCGATTAGGAATACCCTTAAGTGGGAGTTGATTAGTTTCATTTAGCCCAATAAACCTAAATATTAAACATAACCCCAGGTTTATTCTTCCACCCATTTCCGCCGACCTCTCTACTTCCCAAGCCTCCCGATTTCCATCTCTGCTCTTCTCCGTCGCCTAGCCCGACGCCCAACCGGTGAGGTCGATTACCACAGCTAGCCGCCGACGATCTCCGCCATCGCCCTTTGAGGTTATTCCGTGCCCTAGCCATCTCCACTGTTGCTCTCCCTCTCGCCACTGCCTAACGCGGCCGCGCCACCCTCCGCCGATTGCCGAGCATCGCTGTCGACCCTCTCCTCTTTAGACGACAGCTCGACCAGGGGTTGGGCGATGTGCTGGCTGCGCACAAGTCTCACTGAGCCGAGCCCTAACCTCTCAGTATGCTCCCGATCCTTCTCAGCCGCCGCCCTTCGCCTGATTCAGCACCTCAGCTATCACCTGGCACCGCCGTTGACACACGTCGACCATCGTCTCTGGTCAGGCACTGTCAATCCCACAGTAGTCCACCTATTCTTGGGTTCCCTTCGAGATAGTACCCTGGTCATCGCCACCTGCACTGTCGGTGAGTGGTTGTTTTGTGCAGATTTTCTTCCTCACTGGGACTAGTTCCTCTTGTGTGTTCTTGTCAGGATGAGCTCCAACAGCAGCTTCACGGTCACATACTCATCGACCACTTACCTTTGTTTTGATTATGCATTTGATTCTGCTTCTATTGCTCAATTGGTTTTCTGATGGAGAAGGAGCAGTTCCATCATATCACTGATGAGGTATATATGCAGAAAATCATTGCTCCTTTGTTGGTTTAGTTTCGTTTCATGGTTGCCCTCCTTGATTCTTATGTAGACTGTTCTGTTTAAGGGTGTTTGGATTATGAACTCAATTGGGCATCTAAATTGTGAAGATTGTAGATCTGTATTGGGGATTTTGATTCAAGGTAAGCTATGTATGGAGTTTTGGTTGTATTTCTATGAGGATTTGGTGGATATGCATTTGTATCGGACTTAGATTAGAGGTAAGGTGGTTAAATCCAAGCTTAAATATGATTACAAGGTTGGTTTCAGGTTTAATATCAGATTGGTGTTGTCTAGTGATTGATTTATGATGTGTTGTAGATGATAGCATGGATTAAAAGGATTGTGGATTGAGTTAAACCTAATTGAATTAATGAATCAGGATTATTATTCGACTAGGGGTTTCCTCTAATTAGGTGGGGGAGTTATTTAGTTATTTCTTTGTGATGTAAATAGCTAAATACACTGTGTGATCGCAGGACTTGGGTTCGAGGCGAGCGTGTCAACGTGGGGTTGTATTTGGCACGATCTACAATTAAGGTGGGTACTTCTTGTCTTATCTCTTTAGTATATTGATCTTAGTGCATGAGTTATATTTTCGGATAGCTTCTGTATTTATCTTTACTCCACTCGTATTTTTCCCGCGTTTGATACTTCCACTCAATCTTTGAGCTACTCGTTTATGTATCTATACAGTCTCTCGTTGCTATCTATGATATTTAGCAGATACCAGACATCAGATACTAGACACTGGATATATAGATATCGGACACCAGATACTAGTTACTAGATACTAGATATATAGATATCATATGCCATGTCTACTTGCTTTGATTGCTATTTATTCATGTTTCTTATTGAACATGCTGGCTTCATGTAGCATACCTGTTTCTGTTTATATATATATATGATGACTGCTACATTGTTTGCATCATGTCATTGCATGCATTGCTGGCGACACTGGCTCCCTTGTGGTTGAGACGGTCGTTGGCCAGGGTCGCACGCTCGGCCACTCATGGGTAGTGGTAGCTTGGAGCGTGCCGCTTGTCCTGTCGTGTCCCCCACTCGCACACTCATGGGTAGTGATAGCTGGAGTCGCGGGCAGCAGGGACCTATTTAGCTACTACGCACTGTCCATCGGTCACCCGAGAGTAGTGGCGGCCTTTGGTTGGTACAGACCTCTCGACCATACAGGGTCGTGGTGCGAGAGGTGGACGGTGACTATCCGTCATACTGTTGTTATTATATCTGGTTGCTTACTTATCGTTGTTGCTTATCTACTTTGTTATTACTAGCTTATGCTGTTGTTGTTTACTTATACTGATATGCTTACATAGGATGAGATATATACCTGTGGTATGTGTTTAGACACTAGCTTACTTACTATTGACATGTATATACCTCACATGATACCATGTAGTTATGAGCAGTACTGTAGCAGGATTTTGCTACACCTACCTTCCATTACTAGCCTAGGATATGGTTTCAGGTATGAACACTTATTACGATATCACTGTAGTATCTGCTATTTCCATACGAGACTGTATACCTTTGCATCTCTAGTTCTTTACTATACTCATGCACTATCTGTCTATTACCCGCTGAGTCTTTATACTCACCACCCCGTATATTGGTAATTTCGTCAGGTAGCAGGTAAGGGATTTATGGAGTCACCTGGATATCATGTCCGCCAGTTCCATGTCACATTCGAGGACGATATTATGGTTTTGGTATACCATACGTTAGTTGTGTTTTCGTTATGTTTCTTGTTCTTGTGTTTGTGTATCTTGTATTTGGTTTGATATTATTGTGTCAAGCCGAGCCAGCTCGCAGTTAGTTGCTTTGTGTTTTGTGACCGTTGTTTGTGATTTTCGCTGTGTTGATTTTAGTACAGCCATGTGGGCTGATTAATATATTTATATAACTGCGTGGTTGTGTTTATTTATGTTCCAGCCGAGTGGGTTGATTATATAACTGCGTGGTTGTGTAGATATATTCTAGCCGTATGTGGCTGATGTATATTGTATGTGTTGGTTGCTACTCGGAAAACCTAGAGGTTCCACTGTACAAAATTTTGTACAAAGGTCTGAACCTTTTCCTAGCTACCATGTGTTCTTTTAAATTAAATTTTGGATCGCCTGCGGAACTTAACACGTTTGATCCAAAACTTAATCTATTCGTTCTTTTAGGTTTTGACTTGGGTCTCCTGCGGAACTTAACACGTTCGACCCAAATCACCTTAAGTTATTAATTTCATTAAATATTAATTTCCATAATTGGTTCCCAGTACTGACGTGGCGAGGCACATGGCCTTCTTGGATATGGGAGGAACCACCACCGACTAGACAAAACCTTTTATGGAAAGCTAATATTTAATTTCCTCAAATAACTTCAGGTTAACCGAAAAGAACAATCAAATCACAAGGAAAAAAAACAAAACAAAAGAACACAACATCGAAAAACATATTCGAAATACTAGAATCACATGCCTCTTGTATTTGGTATTATTTCCAAAAATAACTAGTATGATGCGGAAAGAAAAAATTACTAGTTATACCTTTTAGAAATACCTCTTGATCTTCTACCGTATTCCTCTTCTAACCTCGGACGTTGTGTGGGCAACGATCTTCCGAGATGAGAAACCACCAAAGCACCTTCTCCTTTCTTCAAATTTCGGCCAAGCACAAAGCTTCCAAAAGATGAAGATCTTTTCCACCAACCAAGCTCCTAGGGATATAAGCTTTTCTCTCCTTCTTCCTCAAGCTAGATCCGGCCACCAATTAAAACTCCATGAGGATGAAGAGGTTCGGCCACAAAGAGAAGAAGAAGAGAAGAAGGAAGGGACCACACCACCAAGGAAAAGAGGGAGAAAATAGAATAGAGTCATTAGCCTCAAACCTCCTCACCCCTCTTTTATAATCCTCGGTCTTGGCAAATAAGGAAATTTAATTAAAACTTCCTTAATTCTTTTGCCATGAAAAGAAAAATTAATTAATTAAAATTAATTTTCTCTTTTCAACTTACAACACTTATTTCCTCAAATCAAGGAAAGTTTTAATTAAAACAAAATTAAAACTTCCTAATTTGTTTCTAGAAATTTATAAAATTTCTCCAATAATTTTATCCTTCATGATTGGTTAATAAAAGGAAATTTTATAAATTAAAATTTTCTTTTAAACATGTGGATAAAAGAAAGTTATCTCTAAAATTAAAATCCCTTTTAATCTACAAATAAGGAAAGATATCAAATCTTTTCTTAATCTTTTGTAGAAACTTATAAAAGAGAATATTTAATTTTAAACTCTCTTTAAATCATAAACATGATTAAAAGGAAAGTTTTCTTAAAATTTAAAATCCACCTTTAATCAACAAATAAGGAAAGATTTCAAATTTTAAACTCTCTTTAAACATGTAGATGATTTACAAATAAGGAAAGTTTTACAAAATTAAAATCATCCTTTTAAACTACTGAATAAGGAAAGAGATTAATCTCTTCTCTTAATCTTTGTAGAAAGTTATAAAAGGAAATTTTTAATTTTAAACTTTCTTTAAAAACATGATATTCACATAAGAAATAATTTTAATAAAATCCTTTTAATATTCTAGTGGTCGGCCACCCAAGCTTGGGACCCAAGCTTTGGCGCCACCTTCACGGCTCATCCACTTGGTCTTGGCCTACTAGCTGGGTTCCAAGCTAGCTTGGCCCGCCGGATGGGTAAGAAGGTGGTATGCGGTGGGTATAAATCTCTATATACTAGAGGCTACGATAGGGACCGAGAGGAGGAATTGGTTTTGGTCTCCGATAAAATTGTTCGCCCCGAACACACAACTTAATTTTATCAATAATAATTCATTCCACTAGAGAACTATTATTGAACTACCGCACCAATCCCAAATTACATTTTAGGCTCCTTCTTATTATGAGTGTGTTAGTCTCGCTGTGTTTAAGATAATGAATGTCCACTAATTAAATGAGTTACTGACAACTCACTTAATTAATATCTTAGTCCAAGAGTAGTACCACTCAACCTTATCGTCATGTCGGACTAAGTCCACCTGCAGGGTTTAACATGACAATCCTTATGAGCTCCTCTTGGGGACATTATCAACCTAGTATCTCTAGGACACAGTTTCCTTCTATAATCAACAACACACACTATAAGTGATATCATTTCCCAACTTATCGGGCTTATTGATTCATCGAACTAAATCTCACCCATTGATAAATTAAAGAAATAAATATCAAATATATGTGCTTGTTATTATATTAGGATTAAGAGCACACACTTCCATAATAACCGAGGTCTTTGTTTCTTTATAAAATCAGTATAAAAGAAACGACCTCAAATGGTCCTACTCAATACACTCTAAGTGTACTAGTGTAATTATACAGTCAAGATAAACTGATACCTAATTACACTACGACCTTCTAATGGTTTGTTCCTTTCCATTTTGGTCGTGAGCTACTGTTTATAATTTATAAGGTACTGATAACATGATCCTCTGTGTGTGACACCACACACCATGTTATCTACAATATAAATTAATTGAACAACTACATTTATCACAAATGTAGACATTTGACCAATGTGATTCTTATTTCTAGATAAATGTTTATACCAAAAGCTAGGCTTTTAGTATACACTCTAACAGTATGTATGTATGTCTCAGATTGTCACCCATATAGGGGAGATGCTGTCGAAATTTTTCGGTAAGGACTCCTCTGGGGGCGTGACAAAGTTGATTAAATATATAATTTCATTAAAAGGCTTTGTCTTAGAAAGTGATCATTGCTCCGATATCTAAGAAGGCTCTTGTACCTCATCAATACCCGAAAGCCAATTTTTGAAATGTCATTTAGTTAACTGAAAATTAAATCTGAATTTAACACTACATCAAATCATTTTAAAAAATTAACTAAAACATCTCATACAAATTTAGGATACCTCTGTTTGAAAACATAAAGTGGTTGAAATGAATAAGGATTTAATTAAACTTAATGTTCAAATTACTCCAATAAAATATTAACCTTTAAATTAAATTAACTTAATTTTATAATTATTAAAATTAGGTTACTTTAATTTAATCTTAAATATAATTTTAATTAACCTTTAATGTTAATTCAAATTTAATTAAACGTTAACTTAATTAAATCTTTTAAAGTCAACAAAACATTTTTAATTAATTAAATATTTTAGAATTTAATTAACATTTTTTAAATTTAACTCTTTAACTCTATTTTTTTTTAAAAAATATAATAATAATTAATCTTTTAAATTAATATGTGAAATTAATTAATATTTAAAAATTAATTAAGATAAATTAAACTTTTCAAAAATTAATTAAGCGCTTTCAAAACTAATCTAACCTTAACTGAGGTGCCTTGATTTATTCAAGGCACCCTCAATACGACATTGAAGGCATCTTCGACCATATTGATGGTGCCTCCAATCCAACTTTTAACAATGAACATAAAGGCTTCATTCGCCATTCTGCTCGAATTCGAGCCGCCTTCCAACTGAATCTCTCCAACTTTTTTCTCCCGTTTGCACATATTATTCCCTCAATATGCCTCCTAGGTACCTCCTAACTCAATCTACTAAATTTCTTCAATAGTTGTTAAATTTTCTTGATTGGTTATACATATTGATTATTTTTGGAAAAGAGAGAACCTTAATCCATCTATTATTAGTTCTAGTATTGCTTCCTCTACTGATGACAAATTTCCTTCTGAGCAGCTTAGGCTAGCATTTTTAGATCACACACATGTTCCACTTAAGACTAGGTACTTAAGTAGGCCTTTTTTATCCGTCATTGTGCCCTATCATTGAAATCATAGATTACTATAAGTTAGATTGGTTGGTTTACTATAACTCGTCTATTAACTTAGATATGTGTGTCCAATTTTATAATAATTTAGTTAGGATAGATGATTTGACATTCTCTACCAGAGTATCTGGTAAAGACTTTAGCTTCTCACCCACTCTCCTGTATGACTGTTTAGGGCTAAGATAGTCCACGTGCCCATTTATGTGTTACCCTAGTAGGGAATTGTCATTTGACAAACCCTACTCCTAGATTACATTGTACACTATCAATATGTATTTTTTTTGGAGTAAAGAGGGTACCCACCGTGACGGATTTTAGGTCTCTCTCTCTGAGGGTAGGACTATGTCCTCTATCGAGTCCTTACCACCTACATCCTTCCAGTTACATCTCGTGATGTTGCGATGATACATTTATCGCACTCCTTTTTTCCTTTATGTACTATGTTAGAGGTTGGATATTGACATTGTTGGAACCCCAAGGTTGTTTTGGTGTGATCAACAAGTTAAATTAGGTCATGTGTGTTTAGTCGGGCGTCTAAGTGTGCAGAAACTTGGGAACACAGGTAGTCGAGCGAAAGACACAGCTAGCGAGAAGGGCGGCACGCGGTGCGTTTGAGGGATGAGGCGCTGCAGAAGAGTATGCCGGCGGACGAGAAGGAAGCGTGTGGTGGTTCCGAGGGATAAGAAGTCGGAGCGGAAGACTGCTTGAGGAGTAAGAGACGCAGCTAGTGAGAAGGTCGGCACGGGGTGCGACCGAGGGACGAAGACTGTGAATGAGTACTGATCCTGTCCGAATCAAGAGTCAGTGGACGCTGGGCACGCGACGCTCTCTGCTGGATCCTCAAGTGCTCCGGCGAACCTGCAACAAAACCGAGCCGGGAGGGGTGTCCCGGCGACGGTCCTCCGACGCTCAAGTCAGGTAAGTGGTGGAGAAAGTGGCTGCCAAATTCGTATTCTGCGTACCTTCGGCGAAGTAATAGCCTCTTTATATAAGACGGAGAAGGAACTGATGCACGCCCACCGAGGTGCGTACGTGTCAGCAACCCATACCATGGTATGCACTTGTCAGAGAGCTTACCTGACACCATGCTGCCACAGTCCGAGCATGTTCTTTGATGGGACGGCAGGACCACCCGTTGTCAGACTAGAAGTATGGCACAGCCATACGACTTGACGGCTGTCAGAAGATGTCCCCGTCTTTTACCCACCGTCTGACTGGGGTGCCCGGCGGCACCTCCTTCCGCTCGGTTATTACGCACTGCTTTATTTGAGCGTCGGACCCCTGGTCCCTACCAGGGTGCCTTTTACTACCAGATTTCCCTTTCTTCTGAGTCCGGTCGGCTCGCCCTTTTCCGGCGAGCCACTGGACCCTTTGACCTCCCCTCAGCGTTGACTCCTTATGGGGTTCCGGATTTTTACCGCCGGATCAAGTACATTGGCGGACGAGAAGGAAGCACGCAGCGATTCCGAGAGACGAGAAGACCGGAAGCCTGCTCGAAAAGACCGGAAGTTAGGTTCGGGTGAGCCCTATTCCGGATGGAAAAAATCACCCAAGCGAGCGGAAGACTCGGTCTGAGGCGAACGGAACCAGAGCAGAAGACCCGGGCTGGAAAAAGTCAACAGGGTTGACTTTTCTAGTCGGGGCACCCGGAACACTCCGGGGCGCCCGAAGCTGTCCGGGGCGCCCGGACCCCTTCCGGGCGCTCGGAACCCTTCCGTGCGCTCGGAGTTGACTTTTTCACAGGATCAAGTTTTGACTCGATCTGAACGTTGAGGGATAAAGTTTATCCCCCTAGGGTGCCCGGAACCCTCAGGGTGCCCTGACCAAGGCTATAAATATAGTCTTGGTCCAGAAATTTTTCATCAATCAGAACTCAATCAATTCTTTCAACACTTGTATGCTTTCTCTGTAGTTTAGCTTCTGTTGTGCGCTTCATTGCTGTAAAAGGCTTCTCCGCCTGAAGGAGATACTAGTGCCACGTTTTTCTTGAATTAACAACTTCCCTGGTTGTAACAAAGTAAATCTCGGTGTGCCTTTTACTTTTATGATTTACTTTCTGCTTTCATTATTTTACAAGTGTTAGTTTAAGAGTTCGAGAAGGGTTGTGTTTTATTTTTCAGGCTATTCAACCCCCCTTCTAGCCGGCCGTCGTAATCCAACAAGTGGTATCAGAGCCGAGATGCTTCAGGAGAACTAATCGTCAATCGAAGCAAAGATAATGGTCGGACCAAGCATCTACCCGCTGAAATTCGAAGGGGATTTCGCTACCTGGAAAAAGCGAATGCAGGTATTCTTTACAACTGATTTTGAATTAATTTTAATAATAGAATTTGGTTATGTAGCTCCAGAGGGCAAAGAAAAAAAAATCAATGGATGAAAATGGAACAGGCCGACTACGTGGCAAACGGTAAAGCAGAATACCATCTGCTAAGCGTTCTTCAACCACAAGAAGTCAACCGGATCGGGAACTACGACTCGGCAAAGGAACTTTGGGAGAAGTTCCTTGAGCTGCATGAAGGAACGCCCAAAGCCAAGCTCGCTAGACGGGATCTACTTCGCAATCAGCTCACAGCCTGCGACTTGGGGAAGATGAGATAATTGCGCATCTGCACTCAAGAATCAAAGAGATCATCACCGGACTGTCAAATCTCGGAGAAAAGGTAAGTAACCGAGATTCGCTAAGGTACACTTTAAATTCTTTTCCGAGAAATTCAAAATGGGCATCACTAGTAAATGCCTTTTACATTTCGAAAGATTTAGAAAAAATTACACTAGAAGAATTTTTCTCGACATTTGAAGTGCACGAATCAAGATGTGCAGGTACGAGGGAACCCAAGAACAACGTCGCCCTCAAAGCATCGAGAGACGAACCTGAGTCGAAATCTTCTCTCGAAGATGAGAAAATGCTAATGATGGTAAGACGGTTTAAAAAGCTTTGTAAATCTAGAACTACTAACCATCCGCAGGGCAGAAAGAAAAAGATCATCCGCTGCTACCACTGCGACGAAGAAGGGCACGTCAAAGACAACTGCCCCAAGCTGAGGAACAGGGACAAGGATAAAGGTAAAAAGCCTGTCCAAAAGCGCAAGGTCCTAAAGGCGACGTGGGATGATACGTCATCCAAATAGGAAGTCGAGGTATTCTCTAGACTCGCATTAATGGTGAGTCATCAAGACAACGACTGCGATTCAAGCTCTTCCGAGATGAGCATCGAGAGCATCGATGAAGGGGGAGCTACGTCAGAAGAAAGCAGCAGTTCAGGAGGAGACACGGAAAACGAGATTGACAAGGTAAGTGAGGTACGATCTTTTCCTCCCGATAAACTTTTTATGTTTGTTAAGTTGCTAACTAAAGACTGCTGCAAGTTAGAAAAAGAAATTAAGAATTTAAAAATAATATTAGTTAAATCTTGCCCTTTAGAAGAATTAGATAAAGTTAAATTAGAAAATGAGAAATTGAAATCAGAAAATAAAAATATGAAAATTCAAGTAGATAACTTGAAAAATCATACATGCTTATCTAATACAAATTTTAGAATTTTAATAATTTAAAATGGTATTATAGATATCATCAGGGACAAATTAGGAATATTTCAAGAAAATATGTCCCTAAGAAATTTTTGGTTAATCCAGTAGGCTAGAACCTATATTGGGTTCCTAAATCTTACTTAGCCTAAATTTTAATCGAAATTAGCGCTTTCAGCGAGAAAATTAAACAGTAAATTTCTTTATGAGGCTTTGTCTAAGGAAGTGGTTATTGCTCCAATAACCAAGAAGGCCTAGTACCTCGCCACGACCTGGAAGTCAAAATACTGAAATTAAATATTTAATTAACTTTCTGGTAAAACATTAAAATTAAATTTTAATAATACTTTAAAAAAATTTTTAAACATTTTTTTTAATTTTTTTTTTATTTTTTTAAACTAAAATCGCCTAAGTTAAAAGGTCCTCTGAAATTAGAAATTTATGCTTAGAATTTTTTTTGCAAAATTTTTTAAATCAGAATTTTTTTTACTTAAAAGTTTTTTTTAACTTGAAACATTTTTTTTTTTGCTTAAGTTATAAAATTCGTTTGAAAGTTATAAATTGTTTCGTAATTTTTTTTTAAGTTAGAATTTTTTTAAAAAACTATCTAACTTAGAGTTGTTTTTAACTTAGAATTTTTTAAAGAAAGTTAGAAATTTTTTTTAACCCTTAGATTTTTTTCGGAACATTTTTTTTGTGATCAAAGGGGGAGAGGAAAAGTATAAGTCTAGGGGGAGGTAGATAATTTTCTATCTTTTTACACTTTATTGTAAATTTAATTAATTTATTTTCATGCCTATTTTACCCTAGCTTAACTTGGGTCGCTCACATCAAAAAGGGGGAGATTGTTGGAACCCCAAGGTTGTTTTGGTGTGATCAACAAGTTAAGTTAGGTCCTGTGTGTTTAACCTGGTGTCTATATGTACAGGAACTTAGGAACACAGGTAGTTGAGTGGAAGACGCAGCTAGCGAGAAGGACGACACGCGGTGCGTCCGAGGGACGAGGAGCTGCAGAAGAGTACGTCGGTAGACAAGAAGGAAGCGTGCGGTGGTTCCGAGGGACAAGAAGCCATTGCGGAAGACTGCTCGAGGAGCAAGAGATGCAGCTAGCGAGAAGATCGGCACGGGGTACAACCGAGGGACGAAGATTGCGGATGAGTATGCTAGCGGACGAGAAGGAAGCATGCGGCGATTCCGAGGGATGAGAAGCCAGAGTGGAAGCCTGCTCGAGAAGACCAAAAGTTGGGTTCGGGTGAGCCCTATTCCGGATGGCAGAAATCACCCAAGCGAGTGGAAGACTCGGTCTGAGGTGAACGGAGCCGAAATAGAATACCCGGGCTTGAAAAAGTCAATGGGTTGACTTTTCCAGCCGGAGCGCCCGGAGCTGTCTAGGGCGCCCGAAGTTGACTTTTTCACAAGATCGAGTTTTGGCTCGATCTGAACGTTGGGGGATAAAGTTGATCCCCCTAGGGCACCCTGAACCCTCAGGGCGCCCCGACCAAGGCTATAAATATAGCCTTGGTCCAGAAGCTTTTCATCAATCAGAACTCAATCAATTCTTTCAACACTTGTACGCTTTCTCTGTAGTTTAGCTTCTTTTGTGCGCTTCATTGCTGTAAAAGGCTTCTCCGCCTGAAGGAGATACTAGGGCTACGCTTTCCTTGGATTAACAACCTCCCTGGTTGTAACCAAGTAAATCTCGGTGTGCTTTTTACTTTTTTGATTTACTTTCTGCTTTCATTATTTTACAAGTGTTAGTTTAAGAGTTCGAGAAGGGTTGTGTTTTATTTTTCAGGCTATTCAACTCCCATTCTAGTCAGCCGCCGCGATCCAATAGACATTACATTACATATTTTTCATAATGTCATTCATGCATCTGCCACCATCACTAGGGGTGAGTCCATATGCCCTATTGTCATGTTTTGTCACCCATATTTTCGGCCGTAGGGATAGATATCACTCAGGGCACACTCACTCCCCTTAGTGAGTATGATGAGTTCAATCAGCGACAATTAGCGTTAGTGTATATAGAGATTGTTGCTAGGGGGGTCTAACTTGGAGGGGGTGATCGGCCAGTCATTCCAAATATAGTTGACAAGGCAGTTGCGACCGCGGAGGAGGAGATGTCGACCTTCACATTTCTAGATGACTTCTTTGCACCTCTTCTGACCTCGACCTAGCCCTCGATCTCCTAGTCCATAAATGAGTTATGAGCACCTTTCTAGATTAGAGTAGTCTTGTGTTCGTCTTGAGTAGTCACAGTCTAACCTTCGTGAGGAAATGTTTGTTGGATTTTGGCAATTGGATCAGAGAATGGAGGACATTCTCTAGATCCTACATTTGATTTTCCCTCTTTCACCTCCACCAGCTGATCAGTTTTAGATTTTACATTTTGGATGCATTTGTATATGCTTCTATTGGATACCTGTTGCACTTGTATATGCTAGTTTACTTGGCTTATTTCCTTGTTTACTTGATTTTCTTTTTGATATATGGTGTGTTCTTTATTTTGATGAATATCTAGTTAAGGGGGAGGATATGCTTTTATTTTGTCACATGATTTTTAAATTTTAGGCTACTTCCTTAATTATATTTTCTAAAAATCCCATTTTCCCTAGTGTTCAAGACTTCATTTTGGACTTAGCCTAGGTTTTCCCTTAGAAAGCATGAACTTATAGTTCTAGCAGGTAGCATCTCACAAAACACACTAGGATTGCCTTGTCTGTGTATTCAAAAATATAGAATGGTGTGAACTGCATAGGGTGTTGTCTGGACTTCAAATACTTATATCTGTGCATTAATATGTCTGGATGAAAAATACCACAACACATTAATTAAGTTAAGCAGTCCTTTTTAGTAAATAACTAGCTAGATAAATGAATTTAACTTGACTAACTAAGAGAACACTACTATTTTCTAGAAGTTAGTTAATAACTAAAAGTTAGACATTTAAGGACGAATTTTTAGATGATTATGTTCAGATTAAGGGGGAGGATTTGTTTGAAGAATGAACATTTTCTCTAATATGTTTTGCAAAAAAAATTTATATTTAAAAAATATTTGCAAGATTTTTTATTTCTGAAAAATATTTTGAAAAATACTTGTAAATTTTTTATGATTGAAAAATGTTTGTAAATTTTCTATATACTTGATATTTTGAAAAGTACTTACAATTTTTTTATGCTTGCAAAATGTTTGATATATTTCTTTAAAATTTTAGGAATTTTCTTTGAAAAATATTTGGGAAATTATTCTTAAAAAATCTTTGGTCTTGGAAAAACCTTGTAAATATTTTGAAAATATTATTTGCACATTTTTTAAAATTATTTTTATAGACACTAATGTTTAAAGTCACTATTGCTTTGAAATTTTCTTGAAACTATTTCTTCAAAAATGCTTGCAAAATCACTTTGAAAGTTTTTTATTTTGAAAACATTTTAAAAAGTGTTTGAATCATTGTTTTGAAAAATTTTTAAACTCTCTTTTAAATTGACCTGAAAACCATTATTTTGTTTGCCATATTATTTAATTTATTTGCTTATCTTATACTTTTCGTGGAACTTTGTATGTCTATTTTTTATAAATGTCAAATGAGTAGGGTAAGGGTTTAAAATAAGAAAAATCATAACCTATAGATAGTGTTAAGAGAACAACATGATAATTTCAATTATTTTGTCAAGCATGCTAGTATTGTTCTTTCTTGTAAATTTTTTTAACTTTAACTTAGGTTGTTATTACATCAAAAAAGGGAAGAATGTTGGTGCAGTTAGCACCAGTGGCCAAACTTAGATTTTTATAAATGACAAATGATTAAAGTTAGGTGTTATGTTTATTTAACCTCTTTACCAAGTGTACAAGAATTGACGAATCTAGAGGACTTAACACCATACTGAAATCCAATTAGATCTGAGGACCTAATTACTAACATGAAGTCCATATAGGTCCAGGTGTGACCTGATATTTAGCAGAAAGTATCGTTGGGTTTACAGGATTTGACAGTTGGCTAAAGTCTAATTGGGTCTGTAGATCTGACAACTGGCAAGAAGATCTGATAGATTAAGAGACATGTCAAGTAACTACCAATAGTAATTAAAGGTAAGTCACTGGAGGAGAGTGATCTAGTGAGGACGAGTCCTAGTAGGACTATAGGCGATGGTCCAGCTTAGAGTCATTTTGGAAGTCTAAGCTAAAATCATGACTAGATCTTGGTCCTGATAAGACAAGATATAATCAATAATCATTTTATTTTAACTATGTTAACTCTGTTTTGTAGGTTATATTTTGTTTTATGGATTAACACTTTATTACAGGGTTAAGTGTAAAAATCAATCTCAAATGAACAATGTTTGAGGCGCCTCAGAGTTGTGAGGAGGCACCTCGAAGCTGCACGAAGGCAAATTGGATCCAGTAGAGGCCCCCTCGTGTAGATAAACTTTCGGGATAGAAGTTTGCCACAAGAAGGCACCCTCGAGTGCATTGGAGGCACCTTGGAGGTGTATTGAAGGCGTATTAGAGGTACCTCGGAGCACTTGGAGGCACCCTCATGCGGATAGAAACTGCAGGCTTCGGAGCAAAAAGAGTCCGATTTCCACGAGACCAGAATTAAGGTTGGAGGTGCCTCGGATGAGGTTGGAGGCACCCTCAACACTCTATAAATATCTTGTTCATCTAGTAGCATGTATCTACTATACTACTGCCACGCTATTGCTCTGCTTTATCCTATCACTGTCGATAAACTGATACCAACACTCGAGCTCTCATCTTCAACAATCCCATGTTGGTAACAATTTAATTTAAGTTGTTTAAGTTATTGCTAAGGCTGTGTAGGATTTTACACCTCCTTTATTCTTGTACTCGTTCGATCATTAGTGAATTATCTATTGATAGGTCCGAGGGGCTTGGCTCTTGGAATAACAACCACCAAAAGATACAAACAAAATAACTGGCCTTGTTTTGTTTATTTTCTTTTTAGTTATTTTTACACTGTGTACTTAATTTCAAAACATAATAAATTTTTTTTAAAGTACACGCTAATCCCCCCCTCACATGCCCAACGATCCTACATAATTAATATCCATTGTAGAATTAGATTCTTATTCTTTTGATTCTTAGTGGAGTTCTAAGAACTTTTTCCAAAGTTCTTTTGTACAAGTGCAGTTGTCAATTTTGTCAAGTTCTTTAGCAGGCAGTACGTACAGAAGATGGAACTCAGCCTTACCGTTTGCCATAAATTTGTCGCGCTGCTTTTAGTCCATTGACACTCCTCGTGTACTTTTCCATCTTTGCTTTTAGGCACTTCAAAACCAAATTTAATTGAAAGTATTATAACAAAGTCAGTTCGAAAAACTATCTCCATTTTTCATTTTCAAAATGCAAACTCCCCTCGAATGTTGGTGGATAGATGCTTGATCCGACCATCTTTTTGTTGCTTGAGTCAGTGGTTAGTCATTCTGAATTAGTTGGCCTCTGATACCACTTGTTGGTCCAAGTAGGCTAGCTAGAGAGGGGTGAATAACCCTATAAATAAGGTTAAAAACTTCTCTTGCTATCGAACTTAGCAAGGATAAACACACATTAATTAAAATAAAATGAATGTAAAAAATTAAAGAAACGAGGCAGAATTTACTTGGTTTGCAACTAGGGTGGTTGTTAATCTAAGGCAATGTAAAACTCTACTAAAAGATCTTCTTTTGACATAGGTAAAGTAGCATTTATAATCATTAAAAGCATAGACTTTAAAAAAAGAAAAATAATTCGAGTACAAAATGTGTTCTTCTTAAACTTTGAGGACTATGGCTCTATTTATAGCTTACTGGTCGAGGTTTGCATTGACTGACATGGTAGCTCTAAGCGTTTGGACTTGGTCCGGGCACCTGGACTAGGTCGATCTGATCCACTCTGCAGTGGCATCTTTTCTAGAGGTTATCACTTTCCGGGCGCCTGGACACAATTTGGATGCTTGGAGTCTGCTAATGTGGACTCTAGTGCTAATCCTCACTGTAACGACTCATTGATCTGGCCAAGACAGGTCCAAGTGCCTAGGGTCTAGGCGCCTAGACTTGGTCAACTTCCAGGTTGACCAATTTTTCATCTGGTCATTTTGGTGATACTTCAACCGTCTAGAGTTGAACTCACCCAAACTCAACTTCGACCTTCTCCTTGAGTAGTCTTCCTCCTTGGCTTCTTATCCCTCAAAAGTGTCACATGCATCCTTCTCATCCGTCGGTGTACACTTCTACAGCTCCTCATCTCTCGGATGCACTAAGTCCGTTGACTTGCTTCCCGTGCCATCGTTTTTGGTCACTATTGTCTTCCACTTGACTTCTTATGTTCTTAAGTCCCTACACACTTAGACACAATGCATCAAAATCATAGAGCCTAACTTAACTCAGCTGATCACATCAAAATCAGCCTGGGGCACTTACAGTATGCACTAGATAAGAAATAATAGAAAGGCTAAGACAGATTATGGTGCTCTTAAACTTGATATGAGTAATGCTTATGACCAAGTCGAGCGGAGCTTTTTGCAGGCACTGTTGCTAAAAAAGGTTTTGCTGAGAAATGGGTGGACTTAGTTATGAGATATGTCATATATGTTTCATACTCTTTTAGATTTAATAATTTTATTTTCAGAGTTTTACATCCTCAGAAGGGTCTACGCTAGGGTGATCCTTTTTCTCCTTACTTCTTTGTCCTTTGTGCTCAAGGATTATTACTTTTTTATCTAAGGCAGTGAGCTATCATTTATTTAAGGGAGTGAAAGTTGTGACATCTAGCCCAATGATATCACATTATATTTTACAGACGACTGTTTGGTAATTTTTTTGGGTTGTTGATAAGTGACTTATATCTGAGTGAAGGCCAATATGTGAGGAATGTCATGATGAAAAGAAAGAAATGGCGAAAAAAATTATTACGATTTTTCATAACAAAATTTTGTTAAGGTTTGCATAACATGGGCAAAAAGGGAGGATTGCGTTCAAATATGAAAATGCTCACATATTTATAAATGAGCCTCTGGTCAATTGATCAACTATAAAAAATCTGTTCTTACATTTAATCTGAGTATTTCAAATGTTGTAATTACATAAATCAAAGATATACTCTGAATGACAGTAGTGAAAGGTCACAATGTGCATTTAGGTCTTCCGACTTTCTTATTGCGACATAAAAGGCTCTAGTTCACCTACTTACATGATAGAATTTGTAAAAAATTACATGGATGGACTTTGAGGTTCTTTTCGATGGGAGGACGTGAAGTGATGATCAAATCTATGTTGTAGGCAATACCTTTCTATGTTATGTCATGGTTTAGGCTCCTAGTTTCTATCTAAGGAATTGAGCAAGCTTATACTAAATTCTGGTGGAATGGTAAACATGACAAATAGGGAGTTCAATGGTCGTCTTGAGCTGCCTTGTGCAGTATGGGTTTTCACAATCTTTTATCCTTCAACAAAACTCTTTGGGTTAAACATGTTTGACGGATCATTTAATTTCCTTATTCACTGGTGGCACGTGTGCTAAAGGGAAGGTACTTTAAGCACATTGATATTATGGTGGTAAATCTTGGGTCAAAACCATCTTATGTCTGGAGATCCTTGATGTGGGATAGAGATCTTATTCAAAAAGGTTTGTGTAGGTGAGTAGGAAATGGACAAAACATCTTATCAAATTCAGATCCATTGTCAGACCCATTGATTAGAGTAGCAGATGTATCACAGACATAGGGATGTCGGATGAGCAAGCGGTGCACACAAATTTTGTCATACATGAAGCTGAAACAATCCTTAATATATTGTTGAACTATAAGGGAGGTGAGGACATTCGATTTTGGCAAGGAAGTCCTAATGGTCGATGTACAATCAAACCTGGGTATCTCTTGGAGACGAACACCATGAATTCCCCTCCTTTTCAATCTTCTCATGCTTATCAATTAAGGTGGAAATTTATTTGGCGACATCAAATTCCCCCTAAGGTTTGGATTTTTTGGTGGTGGTCATCTAAAGATATTATTTCTACAACAAAAAATCTTGCTACAAAAAAAAAATCCATATAGGAGCAGTTTATTAGAAGCGGTTTTACCACCGCTCTTGAAAATTGAACAACAGAATCAGTTTGAACTAAATCATTTATATTGTCTTATCTTTTTAGAACAATTTTGCAACTGCTCTTGTTAAATAGCTTTAGTACTGATTTGAATAAACCGCTACTATAAACCACTCTTAATGATTCAACTATTAAAAATATTGGGTACTTTTAGCAGTGGTTCTGTGTCAAACGCTACTGCTACTAACAATTTTTATTACTCTAATTTCTAAGAACAATTACTAAATGTTACACTTTTAACAGTAGTTCTGTAAACCACTCTTATCAAAGTTAAAATTGATCAATAATTTTTTTTTAAAATAACAACTAAAGTATATCGTTTACTTAATTGGATTTAATTTAATTTTGTACTTGTCAAATTTAACTTTATTTAATTAATTTAACATGTTTATTGGTTAAAAAATTATTCTTCAAATAAATTATAAAATTTTAATTTTATTTATATCGGTTGTCATTCTTTTTTATTTTTAGTTTTGTTAAAAGAAAATTCTTAATTTTATTTATACCAATTTTCTTTCTTTTATTATATTTATTTTCTTAATTTTTTCCCTTAATATTTCCCCTAAACCCATAACTTTCATTCTAGGCATCGCACGCAACCTCTGCGACTTCATCTTCCTCTATCCATCTCCGAAACTCTAAATCTCACTTTAGAAATCTTTCCTTTTCTTCTATTCAACTCTGAACCTAAATCTCACGCTAAAAACTTTTCCTCTTCTTCTATTCAACTCCAAAATCCAAAATCTCACTCAGGAAGACCTTTCTCTTCTTTTATTTGATTCTATTCATCCTTCAATTCTCCACTATTATTTTTAATTAATATTTTTTTAAAAAAATATTATTATAAATATTTTATAATGATATTTATTAAAAATAATTTATTTTAAAATAAAAAATCATATTAGATTATTTATGATTAGAATATTAATAAATATCATTATTATTTATAGAGAACAATTATTTTTAAAACTTATTAACCATATTATTTTTTTCTCTTTAACTTTTTTACTTTTATTATCCTCTAATAGCAAGTCAAGCTAACCTAACTTTTTCCCTTTTCAACAGCAATCAGAACTAGAGTCTTTGTTAGGGTCTATTGGTGCTAGAGGGGAGGAGGGTGAATAGCTCGTCGTGCTCCAGTTGCTTGCTTCTTGGTGATGATGTGTAGAGGAATGAACAAAAAATAAGACTCACAACGCTAACACTAGAATTTACTTGGTATCCACCTCAAGAAGAGGTGACTAATCTAAGGATCCACAAGTGACACACACTCTACTATAAAAAAACACTTCTTTTTGGTAACTACCGAAGGTGAAGAAGCCTTGTACAAACTCTCAATACAAGAAGAAAGAAAAGGGAAACAAATATAGGTAAACTCTTACAAGATTTACAGCATGAAACCCTAACCCTACCTTCTTCTTCTTGCGGAACGCCTCTTGACCTTGGAAAATGCAACATCACTTGACTCCAAGACGCTTCAAGAACTAGCGGCGAAAACCTGTGAGAGTCATGAGAAAACAATGGAGAAGAGTTGTCGGAGTCGCTGCGAGGAAGACGACTTTAAACTCGACGCTTCCTTCACAACGATCACATCCCAATCGATTGACTAATCGATTGGGGAGGCTTGAATTGATTGATTGGTCAATTCAGAGTGCTTCTGTACTCACAGGAAAAGACCTTAATCAATCGCCTGATCGATTCAGCCTCTATCGCGACTTCGCGCGATTTCAAGCTCTCCAATCGATCGGTCGATTGATTGGCGGTGCCCAATTGATCGACTGATCGATTGAGTAAGCTTCTGTGTGCACGATTTCGCTTCCCAATAGATTGGTAGATCGATTGGGCCAACCTTCGATCGCACACACAGCCAATCGATCGACTGATCGATTGGACTACAGTCTAATCGATTGGTTGATCGATTGGCCTCCCTTGGACTTGCTTAACTCAAGTCCAAAGTTCCCAATTCCAACATCCGGTCAATGGTGATCTGTTAGAACTCCTCATGCCTAGCATCCGATCAACCTTGACCTGCTGGGACTTCTTCACCAAGTGTTCGGTTAATCCTTTGACTCACTTGTACTTTTCTCCTCATGCCAAGTGTCAGTCAACCTTGACCCACTTTGACTTATCGTCTCGGACCAAGTGTCCAATCCTCCATGACCCACTTGGACTTCCTTCCACCAGATGTCAAGTCATCCTTGACCCATCTGGATTTCCTTGTGCCAAGTATCCGGTCAAACCTTTGACCTACTTGGACTTCCCAACACCAAGTGTCCGGTCAACCTTGACTTACCTGGATTTTCACGTGCCAAGTATCCGGTCACCCTATGGCCTACTTGGACTTTCCAACACCAGGTGTCTGGTCAACCTTGACCCACCTGAATTTTCGCCTGGCTTCACTCACCAGGGCTTTCCACTGCCCAGCTTCACTCACCGGGACTTCTACCTGCCTGGCTCTACTCACCAGGACTTTCACCTGGCTTCACTTACCAGGATTTTCCAACTACCTAGCTTCACTCACTAGGTCTTTCACCTGGCTTCACTCACCAAGATTTTCAACTGCTTAGCTTCACTCACTAGGTCTTTCAATCTGCCTAGCTTCACTCACCAGGACTTTCGATCTACCTGGTTTCACTCACCAGGGCTTTCTAGTCAAGTATCCAGTCAACCTTAACCTACTTGACTCTTCTTCACATCAACCTAGTTAAACCTTGATCAAAGGGGAATTGCTCCAACAATCTCCCTAATTGGACGATAGACTCAAGATTGAGTCAACTTAAGCTTAGTCAAACTGGTCAACTTAGACCCAAGGGATGTTGTACCAACAATCTCCCCCTTTTTGATGTTTGACAATACCTTTAAGTTAGGCTAATCCCGTAGCCTCAACTTTTCTTCATGTCAATGCATGAATGAAGGTTTCCTTCATTCTCTTCCTTTCCTAGAGGACAAACTCCCTCTTTAGGCAATGAAGGTCTAACTTAAACCATTCATTCTCCCCCTATTGGCACACATAAAAAACTCTCCCCCTGAAGAGTTACTCAACATTGTTCAAACTTCACTCATTGTTCATAACACCACAATGAAGGTCTCATACCTTTCATCGTATCCAATGCTCACCTGTGAGAATTAAACTACTTCACAATGTTCATCCTAGAACATTCATCATTCCAACAATGAAGGTCTCATACCCTTCATTGTATTCAATGCTCACCCTTGAGCATTAATCATTCCAACAATGAAGATATCCAATCTTCCATTATTTTCCCATGCTCAACCTTGAGCATTTTGCAAAATGAAGGTTTAACCACCTTCTATGGTTTCAGAAAAATTAATTTCCAAGTCCTTAAAGAGTAACTCCCTCTAAAGACATGTTTCAAATTTCTGTCATTGCATCAACAATGACTTGAAATTCCTAAACCTTTAGGAAACTCAAAATTTGAAGTTTTGAGGTTTAAAAATTCAATATTGAAACTGAACCTCAAACTAAACTTCAGCCTAATGGTCCCTTAACCATTTCTCCTTATTTTCATTATGAAAACTACCCTTAAATATGTATAAATGTATTTCAAGAGGTTAGGAATAGTTAAAGAAGCTAAAATTGGCTTAAAGTGGTGAAATCAAACTTTCCCAGCCAAAATCAGCCTTTTCAATCGATTAGGTTGTGACTCAATCGATTGACACTTGCTTCAATTGATCGCCCGATCGATTCCGCAAGCTTCTGTTCATGGAAAACCTGCTTGAATCGATCGATTGATCGATCCAGCAGAGTTGAATCGATCGACTGATCGATTCAACAAGCTTCTGCTCGTGATAATTCCCTTTCTTAATCGATCGCCCGATCGATTGAGGCACTTCAATCGACCGCTCGATCGATTGGATGTCTGATTTTCTGAAATCCAATTTTAGCGAAATTCAGAAATACCTTAAAAATTCTATAAAATTCTAAAAATTATAAAACTCATGTAGACATTATTTAGGGTATATACTTTTATGGAAAAATAGTTTTCTAAGACAATACTTCATATTTTCAAAGATTGACATAAATTTGGAAACTTGCAAAAACTTCAATGTTTCTTCCAAGTTTGTGCTTAACTATTTAATGATGATTACTATCAAAAGATAGCCTTCACCAAGGTTCTCCAAAAGTATTTTGAAATCATTTTTAAAATTAATTTCCAACCATGTTCTTTGGCCTCAATGCACATGACTTGTACATTAGCTTTTCCAATGATTGGAATACACATAACTATGTGTTTTGATGAAATCAAAACTCAACTAAATGCATTAAATCAACATTTTAAGTCTTGTTCACCATCCTGACATCTCACTTGTATCTAATGTGCACTAAAACACATACAAGTCATCTTATAGTCTTTGTGAGATGTAGACTTTGGTTTTGCCCTAAACTAGGGATCATGCATATCTATCTAGGCATTTTGAATTATGAGCATCCACCTAAGATGTCAGTTGTCAGTAAATGATATTGTCCTTAATCACAAGGGAATTAAAAATAATGAATGATGATTTATGGTAAACATCAAAAACAAATTATTTTTTAAAAAAAATACACTATTGTTACATGATGTATGTATGACATGACATGATATTTTTGGATTTTTCATAATAAACATGAATGCAAAATATGATATCATAGCATATGATGGGAAAATAATCATGACAATTTAGCATAAATAAAATATACTTAGATATTCTATCTAAGTATCCTTAGTCCTTAGCTAAACCTAAAATTCATCCTAGATTGCCCAATTTTCCTCAAGAAAATGTCAAAATCCAATTTGGCATTTCTTATGCTTTTCCCAAGTATGCTAATTTAAATTAAGTTACATTCCTCAAATTTTAGCACATTATACTCTTCCAAAGAGTAAACATTTTAAATTAAAGCCTAATTTCCCTTACCTCTATAAGACAATACCAAAATCCCAACTTGGAATTTCTCATCCTTTTTCAATTTATGTCAATTTAAATTAAGTCTAATTCCTCAAATTTTGACACATTTTACTCTTCCAAAGAGTAAACAATTAATCCATTTCATTTTCAAAGGTCAATAAGAACCTTGAAAATGTCTCCAAGTGTCAAACTCATCAAGGTTGGGCTAACTACCCTTCCAATTAGAATTGACACTCTCTAACCCATCTAGGAGGTAGAGAAGATGCTCCTAGGAATCCAAAACCTATTTGTGCTCCTTGGATGTTCAAGGTATTCACTAGGGATAACCTCCCTTGATACCTTCCTAATGACCTTGTTAGGCTTCTTAGAAGTCTTGGTCACTTTCTCTAGGTCAACTTTAGAGATAACTTCCTTTGTGACATTCTTAGATTTCTTAGAAGTCTCAGTCACATTTGTCATTGTAAAAATACTCCTAGGGATAACTGTTGATACAGTCTAACCTGGCTGTTGTTTTGATGTTGACACTGATTTAAGTTTGTATCAGATATTAATTAAACTCAGACTGATTGATGATCAAGGTTGATCATGAGGAGAGGAAAAGTCCAAGTACGGATACTTGGCACGCAAAGTCAGAGAGGGCTCGGTAGCTCGTTCTCTGGACCGGACGAAGTCGGAGAGGGCTCGGCAGCTCGTTCTCCGGACTAGGTCAGAGAGGGCTCGGTAGCTCGTTCTCTGGACCGGATGAAGTCGGAGAGGGCTCGGCAGCTCGTTCTCCGGACTAGGTCAGAGAGGGCTCAGTAGCTCGTTCTCTGGACCGGACGAAGTCGGAGAGGGCTCGGCAGCTCGTTCTCCGGACTAGGTCAGAGAGGGCTCGGTAGCTCATTCTCTGAACCGGACGAAGTCGGAGATGGCTCGGCAGCTCGTTCTCTAGACTAGGTCAGAGAGGGCTTGGTAGCTCGTTCTCTGGACCAGGAAGACGTTAGGGTTTAGGGCTGGGAGGCTCTAAAACTAACACAAGGACATTGGATCGGTCTGTTGACCGATCCAGTGATACTCTGGTTGTCTGGATCGGTCGGCAGACCGATCCAGTGATACATTAGTCACCTGATCGGTCTCGTGATCGATCGGTGACCACACAGAAAGTCTCTGTGGGTTATCTAATCGATTTGTAGACCGATCAGTAACCACACAGAAGCATTCTGTGGGTTATCTGATCGGTCTACAGACCGATCAGAAAGAAGCGATCAGAAAGATGCTGGGACTCAAAGCGAGAAGGGGGATCGGTTTGTGGACCGATCCACCCATAGGCTGATCGGTCCACAGACCGATCAGACTCTTCCCAGACCGATCAGGATGAGTCCTGATCGGTCCAGAGAGCTATGGATCGGTCTGTTGACCGATCCACAACATGTCGTTTGTTTCTACTGCTTCTCTGATATTTCTGATTCACTTCTGATTCACCTGATCAAATCATCAGCTGTGAGATTTTTAAGTTACAGGTTGCAGGTATCATGCCATTGGTTAATTTCAAATGAAGCTCCATCAGAAGAATAAGAACAAGTGGCCTTATGCTGTATTTCACTGCAAGTGATGCAATTCGAGCTTCAACGTTCACTGGCCGCGATCAGTTGGACTCTTGCTCATTGGTTCAAGCTCAGAGACACCAGTGAAGACCATGGATGGTATTGGTGTGAGTTCAGAGAACCAGATGAGAAGGAAGAGTAATTGGCGACGCCTGAGTTGATTGCAGTGATTCGACATAGGTGATAGTGATTCGGGACAGTGAGAAAGCAGAATAAGAAGAAGGAAGAAGAGAGGTTTGCTAAGGTTCTGGAAAAACTCTTTGTCGATCAAGCAAGAGGCGGTGTTGAGCTCTTGGCTGAAGCTTCCTTCTGTCTTTGCATTTTTCACTTCGTGGTTGTAAGTTCATTTGCTCAATTCTTTAGCCACTGAACTCTGTAAGTCATTGTGCTTTATTTTCAAATCTATTCTGTGACTTTTGTGGAGAGGTTACTCCACCGAGAAGGAGAAATACTTAGCCGGAATTTGTCCGGGGTGTGATCTATCGAAAGATCAAGGGATCGTCCACCTTACGGACACGCCGAGGAGTAGGGGCAAGTTATCCCCGAACCTTGTATATACTTGTGTAAGCTGTGGGTTGGTTTTCTTTCCTTGCATCAGTTTTTTGTTTTGTTTATTTCCGCTGTGCTAACAAAGTTTTGTGAGGAAATTGATTGACTTTTTAGTGGAGGCTATTCACACCCCCCTCTCTAGCCATCCGAAGGTCCTAACAAGTGGTATCAGAGCAAGGCGCTCTTCATCCGGATTAACACCCTAAAGAGCAAGAAGATGGCTATGAAGGAAGGTTTTAGTACCAATCGCACACCCTACTTCGATGGAGCGGACTTCCAATATTGGAAGAGCCGTATGGAGTATTATCTTAAGACCGACATCTCCATGTGGTTCTCGGTCAAGGAAGGTTTCACACCACCGAAGGATGAAGAAGGTAAGGAACTAGAGTCGTCAAGGTGGTCCGCCGGGCAAACTCGCAAAGGACAAGCCGATGCCAAGGCGGTGGTCACCCTACAATGTGGAATAGCCAAAGATCAGCTTGTCAAGGTAGGTCCATTTGTGAGTGCAAAGGATTTGTGGAACAAACTCATTGAGCTCCAAGAAGGAACTCGAGACTCTCGGATCGCCAAGAGAGACTTGTTCCTAAACCAACTACAAAATCTCACTATGAAGGAGAACGAAACGGTAAGTGAACTACATGGAAGGTTCAAAGAGATCATCAATGGTCTTCATTCCGTAGATGAACGCGTAGAGAATCGCAATCTTGTAAGATACGCTCTCAAAGCTTTTCCGAGGAATGCCTTGTGGTCATCTATGGTAGATGCCTACAAGGTCTCCAAGGATCTTTCAATTGTTAAGTTAGATGAATTCTTTTGTGAAATGGAACTTCATGAACTTGCTAACAAGGGTCAAAAGGAGAAAGGTATTGCTTTAGTTGCAGGAGAAAAGAGCAAGGATGGAAGAAGGAAAAAAGAAAAGAAGAAGGAGAAAAAATTCCTACATCCTCATCCTCCTCCGAGTCCGATGATGAAGGTGGATCATCATCAAGCGAGATGGCCAACTTCGTGAGAAGAATCATGAGAAGGAGCCGGAGATACAAAGGGAAAGGTAAATCTATTGATCAAAATATTGATAAGACTAACGTTACGTATTATGAGTGTAGCAAGAAAGGACACTATCGGAGCGAGTGTCCAAAACTCAAGAAGAAGGAAGAAAGGGCCAAGAAGAAGAAAGCTCTCAAAGCTTCTTGGGATGAATCCTCCTCAAGCTCATCGGAAGAAGAGAAGGAGAAAAGCACTCGTCAATTAGCGCTCATGGCAAGGGAGGAATCGGACTCCGGAAGTGATACATCAACCACGGCTTCATCATCTTCGGATGATGAAGAGGTAACTTCTCTACATTTAGAAAAATGCTATAAAACTATTGCACATTTATCAACTTTGCTTAAGAAATCAAAAACTGAAATCAAATTATTAAAAGAAGAAGTAGAACACTTGAAGACTCTTAGGGAAGATGAGATTGATGACCTTCATCAAGAGCTTCTTGAGGATGAAAACAAAGCCTTAAAGAGTGAAGTTGAGAAACTCAAGAAAATTCTTGAGAAATTCTCAACTAGCTCTAAGACCTTAGATATGATTCTAAATGCCCAAAGGGCGGTCTACAACAAGGCTGGATTAGGATATCAATCTAAGGAGTCTAGTTTCATTTCCCTAGTGTCTAGAACCCAATTTCATAGATCACATGCTTCTAGGGTTCATGAGACTAGGAAGGGTGTGACCAAGGCATGGGTTCCTAGGTCTTTCATTGTAGATACATTAGGTCCCAAGATTTGGGTACCTAAAACATCAATCTTTCGTGTCTTGTAGGCATTTGTCAAGGGGGAGCATCTATCAACTTGGTTTGTTGATAGTGGATGCTCCAAGCACATGACCGGGGACAAGTCACTCTTTACTACCCTTCAAAATAAAAATAGAAGTAATGTGTCCTTTGGTAATAATTGTAGTCTTAAGGTTATAGGAGTTGGAGATATTCAAATATCCGAATGTCTCCAAATCAAAAATGTCCTTCTAGTCAAGGGGATGACCTTTAATCTCCTAAGTGTCAGCCAATTGTGTGATATGGGTTACACAATTGAGTTTCATTCAAGTCAATGTCTGGTCAAACACATTGACACACTTGACACGGTACTAGTAGGCACAAGGGTAGATAACATTTACCAAGTATCTTTTAAAAGTGCTACTAATGCCTCTGCTAAGTGTTTCATGTCAAAAGAAGAAGAATCATGGCTGTGGCATAGAAGGCTGGCCCACGTAAACATGAAGAATATTTGAAAGCTGGCCAACAAAGGATTAGTGCGAGACTTACCAAGCATCAAGTATCAAAAGACAAAACTATGTTATGCATGTCAAAAGGGTAAGCAAACAAAAGCGGCTCATAAAGATAAAAGCGCTGTAAGTACATCTACTGCTTTAGATTTATTGCATATGGATTTGTTTGATTGCAGTAATGTTATTTCATTGAATGGGAGTAGATACTGTTTAGTGATCATTGATGATTTTACTAGATATACATGGACCTTCTTTTTGAAAAATAAGGATCAAACCATAGATGTTTTTGTTTCTTTTTGTAGAAGAACTGAAAATGAAAAATCGACAACAATTAAAACAATTAGAAGTGGTCATGGCGGAGAATTTCAAAACCATAGATTTTTAGAATTTTGTCAAGAAAAAGGATATAGGCATGAGTTCTCTACTCCAAGGACCCCACAACAAAATGGGGTTGTGGAGAGAAAGAACCGAGTCTTGCAAGAGGCTGCACGAAGCATGCTCAATGAGTACTCATTACCGAGCTACTTATGGGCTGAAGCGGTAAATACCGCTTGCTATGTGCAAAATCGAGTCTTGATACATAGGTTTTTAGGAAAGACTCCCCATGAACTTTGGTTTGGGAAACCCCTTACAATTAAACATCTTAGGGTGTTTGGTTGTAAGGTGTTTATCTTGAACACCAAGGATCATCTTGGAAAGTTCACGGCTAAGGCTGACGAAGGGATACTAGTCGGGTACTCTCTCACCAGCAAAGCCTATCGAGTCTACAACAGTAGGACTAAATTGATTGAAGAGTCCTCGGATGTAGCATTTGAAGAAATCCCTAAATCGAATGATCAATCAAAGGATGTAGGAGAAATTCAATTTGAACTTAGAAATCTAAGTTTAAATGATCAAAACATAGAAAGAGTCGAGGCTGACTCCGATGACGATGAGAAAAGGCAAGAGAGGGCTCAGTCTGATCCTTTACTTGATACTGAGCCCTTGCCTGTGTCGAGTGAGATCACTCATAAGGCACCGTCAAAACCAAGGCAATCTAGGATAGCCTCTAGTCATCCCCAAGACCAGATTGTGGGAGACATTCAACAAGGGGTTAGGACTAGATCATTCTTTAGAAATGAGTCTAATGAGGTCGCTTTGATCTCAGAAATTGAACCAAAATTAGTTGATGAGGCATTGCACGATCCTGATTGGATCATAGCTATGCAAGATGAGTTAGGTCAATTTGAAAGGAGCCAAGTGTGGGACTTAGTTCCTAGACCTAAGAAGACCACCATTATTGGAACCAAATGGGTCTTCAAAAATAAGTTAAACCAAAAGGGAGAAGTAGTAAGAAACAAGGCAAGACTTGTAGCCAAGGGCTATAGTCAAGTCGAAGGCCTCGATTATGATGAGACTTATGCTCTTGTGGCTCGATTAGAGTCCATTCGTTTAATGCTAGCCTTTGCTGCACATAGAGGCTTCAAGCTCTATCAAATGGACGTTAAATCAGCCTTCTTAAATGGTTTCATTAAAGAAGAGGTCTATGTTGAACAACCACCGGGGTTTGTGAATACCGAAGCTCCAAACCACGTGTACAAGCTCAAGAAAGCTCTTTATGGGCTTAAACAAGCACCTCGAGCATGGTACGAAAGGTTGTCAACTTACTTATTAGAAAAGGGTTTTGTAAGAGGTCAAATAGACCCAACACTATTTCTGCGTAGAGATGGTGAAAACATATTTGTAGCCCAGGTGTATGTCGATGACATAATTTGTGGCTTAAACAACAAGGGCTATTTGAATGAATTTATCACTCACATGGAAAGTGAGTTTGAGATGAGTCTGGTGGGAGAATTGACATTATTCTTTGGACTTGAAATCAAACAAACTCGAGATGACATTTATGTCCATCAAACAAAATACACTCAAGAGATGCTCAAGAAATTCAAAATGAGTGACTCTAAGGAAGTATCCACTCCAATGGCGACAAACACTCGCCTTGACAATGATGAGAATGGAAAACCAGTTGATCTAACGCAATATAGAAGCATGATCGGTAGTCTTCTATATCTCACAGCTAGTCGACCAGACATACTTTTTGCTGTGGGCATGTGCGCTAGATATCAAGTCTGTGCCAAGGAATCTCATTTAATTGCAGTTAAGAGAATTCTGAGATACCTTAAGGGCACAATTAGAGTAGGTCTATGGTACCCTCGTACAGAGTCTTTTGACTTGATAGGCTATACCGACTCCGATTATGCTGGGTGCAAATTGGATCAGAAAAGCACTAGTGGGGGTTGCCAATTTTTAGGTTCATCATTGGTTAGTTGGTCAAGTCGGAAGCAACATTGTGTTGCTCTCTCCACGACTGAGGCTGAATACATTGCCATGGGAGAGAGTGTATCACAATTGTTGTGGATGATCCACACTCTAGAGGATTATGGGCTTTCGTATAAGGGAGTGCAAGTGTTGTGTGACAACATCAGCACAATAAACCTAACAAAAAACCCGGTCCATCATTCAAGGACCAAACATATTGAAGTCCGTCACCACTTCATTAGAGATCACGTAGCTAGGGGAGACATTGCACTCACCTATGTTGAGTCAAAGTCAAACCTAGCCGATATTTTCACCAAACCTCTTCCGGAAAATGAATTTAGTCATTTGAGGAGAGAATTGGGAATGTGTTTGGCATAATAGGCCATTAGGACCCCATCATGATCAATAAGGACAATTAAAACAACAAGAGAAATAGGGAAATTAATTTGGGCAAATTGGGAACATCTCACACAAACTATAAGGTTTAACAAATGATTTTTGTTTGCTAGAAATGGGGTGAGATGCTAGGATCAGCCGAATTATTCAAAATGTATCATGCATCCCTTGAATAATTAGGTTGAAGAGACATAAATTGAGTATGGGGAAGACCATTACATAATTCATGTGTATTTGGTTCCTAGATCTTACTCATATATTCCAACCAAGGAAACTTGGTTGGACCTTTACCTAGAAATTATGTAACTTTGGTTGATGGACTGTTTGATACATTTGAACGATGCTTTTCATGATTTTGATTGATACTAGGACAAGTCCTTGAAAGAATGATGGCAAGCTGGTTATATTTTGACAAACTTGAAACTAAACATAACAAAGGTCGAAAATTTCAGTTTTCAGGCCTTAAGTTGTCTGTTTTCTAAATGTCTGCAACTTTAGAGCTATAAACAAGTTCAGACCATAATTTTTAGGTAATAGTTATGCTTGTAGATCCTCCAGGTTCTAGGTTCTGAACTTGGAAGTTTTCCTAGAGAAACTTCCACGAATTATCGAACATCTCTATGAATTTCAGTTACTGAAATTACTAATTTCAGTTACTGAAATTACTGGAGAGATCTAAGTATCAGACACTGATCGGTCTACGGACCGATCAGGTCAGCCTGGCACCCGCTACTGATCACTTTTTGATCGGTCTACAGATCGATCAGAGAGTTCCCTGATCGGTCCGGAGACCGATCAGATCAATCCGGTACGCAGCCACTGATCATTTTCTGATCGGTCTACAGACCGATCAGGAAGTTCCCTCATCGGTCCAGGGACCGATCAGCGAGAACTGATCGTCTCCTGATCGGTCTGCGGACCGATCAGGATGTTCCTGGATCGGTCCAGGGATCGATCAGGAGGCTCCTGATACCTCCTGATCGGACAGCCGTCCGATCATTTCATCAACTGTACACCCATCAGGAAACCCTTAAATCTTCCCGATCTTTTCTTTCCTTCTTTCACGCAGAAGCCCTAGCCGACTCTTCCCTACACCTCACCTCTTCTCTTCTCTTTGCACGCCGAAACCCTAGCCAAAGCTCAATGGCACCAAGGTAACTCCTTACTTCTCTAGAACTTAGCATTTCAATTTCATTTCTCACCATATTTGTGATTGTTGTTTCGGGTGTTGGTGGCTCCAGTGCTCATTTACTTGCCATTGTATCCCATTGTTAAATCTTAGGAAGAAACAAGTGGGTGAGGGGACCTCTAAGTCACCTGAGAAGTCTAAGTCTAAGGCTCCCTCTCGTCCTCAACCATCTGTCTCGGGGAGATTCCCTAACCACCATTTTGAACAAGCTTTTAAACAACGGACCTTTAAATTACTTCCTTGTAGGTCTGTAGATCGTAAATTCATGGACGAATTTTGTCCAACTGTGTCAGAAATCATTGCTTACTACAAACTTGACTCACTTGTCTACTTAGAACGGGATATCAACTATGACTTAGTCTCTGAGTTTTATAACAACCTTCATCAGACTAATGATGTAAGTTATAAAACAAAAGTTGTTAAGCAGACCCTTGATTTCAGTTTCTCATCCTTCTTTGACTATCTCGGTTGTCGGAGGTGTTCCGGTAATGTCTTTTCGATATATCCTGACCTACCAGACCCCTTACCTCCACCCTTTGATGTCTCATCTGACGATATTTATGAGTACTTCTTCAGACATCCTAGACCGGGTGGCCTTGATGAGTTAGACGTTGATTTCCCTACTTTTGCAGCCTTGAGATTGTCTGCTCAAGATTACATTCTTTTTAAAATTATCACAAACTGCCTTCTGCCTATCACATCTAAACCATTGTCTGAGATCCGACCGTATCATTGCCTGATGCTTTATGAATTGCGTCGGCGTCTCGACTTTGACATTATGTCCAGCATCTACTCTTTGATCATCTCCTATAGCGAGCCAAACAGCTTCACTGTGTATATACCTTATGGGCATATAATTACAGATTGGCTCGAGACCCTTCAGATTGATGTCTCCAAGGGAAGAATAGTCAAGATGGTCAAGCAAGATTGCAGACTTGGGAAACGGGCATTTTCCAAGTCTGGCATCATAGGACAAAATGGGGATGTTCGGTGGAAGGATGGGAGAGCTCTAGGTGAGTTACCACGGGGACCTCCACGACAGGTTGCAGCTGCTCCTGTTGCTGCTCCTCCTGCTGCTGATGATGGAGAGGCCGATCCTGATCTGCGTTGGCAGATCGCCGAGCTGGAGAGTCGCTTTGATCGACACGATGAGCTGTTGGTTGCTGAGCTTCACGGGCTGCGCGTCTGGATTGACCAGCGCTACGATGATTTACGCAGTCAGCAGCTGGCGACACATCAGGCGATTATGGATTGGATGGCCAGATACCCACCTCCGCAGGGTTTCCCGGGCTATCCATCCTCGAGCAGCGGCATGCCACCTCAGGGACCCTTTCCTCCCATTGATGATGCTGATGCTCCTCATGATGAGGAGGCTGACTGATACACATTGTCCTTTGATGTCATTATGACTGTCTATGTTTTGGATGTTGTTTGTTGGATATTTATGTCTGACCTGGATATTTGTTCATTTCATCTATGTATGTTGTTCATCCTCTTGTTTTCCTTATGTTTCACTTCTTATTGGTTTTTAATATGCTGTTCATATGTCATGACTTGTATGTCTCTTATTTCTTTATCACTGTCTTATAATACACGTAGAGGTATTCTAGGTGAATTAAGAAAAAGACAGTATGGGTTAAGGGGGAGTCCTTTACGTTCTCTTACCTAATTCGCACCTTTTCGGTGTTTGACAAAGGGGGAGAAGATAACTAAGTTTAGAGATAAATGGAAGTTTGGCTTTAGGGGGAGGACCTTGATTCCTCTATCCTTACATGGTGTTGTATCTGTCTTAGGGGGAGGATCTTGATTCCCCTAAAATTAGGGAAATATGGAAATATGAACATTTCTGATCTAAACTTAAATCGTGTTGTCAAACAACAAAAAGGGGGAGATTGTTGATACAGTCTGACCTGGCTGTTGTTTTGATGTTGACACTGATTTAAGTTTGTATCAGATATTAATTAAACTCAGACTGATTGATGATCAAGGTTGATCATGAGGAGAGGAAAAGTCCAAGTACGGATACTTGGCACGCAAAGTCAGAGAGGGCTCGGTAGCTCGTTCTCTGGACCGGACGAAGTCGGAGAGGGCTCGGCAGCTCGTTCTCCGGACTAGGTCAGAGAGGGCTCGGTAGCTCGTTCTCTGGACCGGACGAAGTCGGAGAGGGCTCGGCAGCTCGTTCTCCGGACTAGGTCAGAGAGGGCTCGGTAGCTCATTCTCTGAACCGGACGAAGTCGGAGATGGCTCGGCAGCTCGTTCTCTAGACTAGGTCAGAGAGAGTTTGGTAGCTCGTTCTCTGGACCAGGAAGCCGTTAGGGTTTAGGGCTGGGAGGCTCTAAAACTAACACAAGGACATTGGATCGGTCTATTGACCGATCCAGTGATACTCTGGTTGTCTGGATCGGTCGGCAGACCGATCCAGTGATACATTAGTCACCTGATTGGTCTCGTGACCGATCAGTGACCACACAGAAAGTCTCTGTGGGTTATCTGATCGGTCTGTAGACCGATCAGTAACCACACAGAAGCATTCTGTGGGTTATCTGATCGGTCTACAGACCGATCAGAAAGAAGCGATCAGAAAGACGCTGGGACTCAAAGCGAGAAGGGGGATCGGTCTGTAGACCGATCCACCCATAGGTTGATCGGTCCACAGACTGATTAGACTCTTCCCAGACCGATCAGGATGAGTCCTGATCGGTCCAGAGAGCTATGGATCGGTCTGTTGACCGATCCACAACATGTCGTTTGTTTCTGCTGCTTCTCTGATATTTCTGATTCACTTCTGATTCACCTGATCAAATCATCTGCTGTGAGATTTTTAAGTTACAGGTTGCAGGTATCATGCCATTGGTTAATTTCAAATGAAGCTCCATCAGAAGAATAAGAACAAGTGACCTTTATGCTGTATTTCACTGCAAGTGATGCAATTCGAGCTTCAACGTTCACTGGCCGCGATTAGTTGGACTCTTGCTCATTGGTTCGAGCTCAGAGACACCAGTGAAGACCATGTATGGTATTGGTGTGAGTTCAGAGAACCAGATGAGAAGGAAGAGTGATTGGCGACGCCTGAGTTGATTGCAGTGATTCGACACAGGTGACAGTGATTCGGGACAGTGAGAAAGCAGAATAAGAAGAAGGAAGAAGAGAGGTTTGCTAAGGTTCTGGAAAAACTCTCTGTCGATCAAGCAAGAGGCGGTGTTGAGCTCTTGGCTGAAGCTTCCTTCTGTCTTTGCATTTTTCACTTCGTGGCTGTAAGTTCATTTGCTCAATTCTTTAGCCACTGAATTCTGTAAGTCATTGTGCTTTATTTTCAAATCTATTCTGTGACTTTTGTGGAGAGGTTACTCCATCGAGAAGGAGAAATACTTAGCCGGAATTTGTCCGGGGTGTGATCTACCGAAAGATCAAGGGATCGTCCACCTTACGGACACGCCGAGGAGTAGGGGCAAGTTATCCCCGAACCTCGTATATACTTGTGTAAGCTGTGGGTTGGTTTTCTTTCTTTGCATCAGTTTTTTGTTTTGTTTATTTCCGCTGTGCTAACAAAGTTTTGTGAGAAAATTGATTGACTTTTTAGTGGAGGCTATTCACACCCCCTTCTCTAGCCATCCGAAGGTCCTAACAATAACTTCCCTTGTATCTTGGACTTGACTCTAGACCTGGGTTTGATTCCATAGCTATATGGAACCCTATGATATGAAAGAACATCCTTCTTAACCTTAGGTTTGTATTCCAAACCTTTATGGCCATTGGATGACTTTTGATTTCCTGTGCCTAGGTTTTTGTTCTTGGACCCTTGTTTTTCATTCATTATTTTTCTAAGGGTCCTCTCTATTTTATCAAGTCTTGACCTCAAGATTTGATTTTCTTTCCATAATTCCTCAACCTTATATTTTTCACTAAAGCCTTGATTTTTCCTTTTCTTAGGCACATATCTAAAATTCTTAGAGTTATTGCTTAATTTGTTATCTATCTTTCTAGCCTTAGGTTGAGTGGCTGTTGCATGAAGAGCTACATATTTTTCCTTAATGATATAAACCAGAATTAGCATGCTCTTTACCATTTCTAAGAGGAATTGCATCAATAAATGTTACCTTGGGTTTGCTCTTAAGAGCTCCCCTTTGACTTGTGCTTCCTCTTTTGAGCTTGACCGACTTCTTTCCCTTTGGACATTGGCTTCGATAATGTCCAATTTGCTTGCACAAGAAACACACAATGTGTTTCTTGCTTTTCTTTGTTGTGGGGATGGTCTCCTTGGGCTTCTTCTTGCCCTTAAGTGTCATTTGACCCTTCTTCTTGGCCAATTTAGGGTACCTACTCTTGTAGTGCTCATGTTCCCTACACTCAAAACATATAATATGATTTTTATTTTTAATTAAACTACTTATACCTTCACGTGTAGGGATGGCACGTAATCCTCCATTTGATGTCTCTTGATTTTTAGAGGATGCCCCATTTTCTTCACTTGACCCGGAAGTAGAAGCTTCTCCTTCTTCTTGGTCCGGAGTCATCAAATGTCACTCCCCCTCAATCGTAGAGGTGGAGACTTCTTCATCTTCATCTTGTACATGGAACAAAGAGTATGCTCCCTCTTTACCCTTTGCGTTGTATTCTTTTGAAGATGAAGCTTCTTGGACTTCTTCTTCGGATGTTGAGCATCTCTCAACTTCCGAGTCCTCTTCCTCTTGGTCTTGATCCAATGAGTTACCCTCTTTGGATTTCTCTTAATTTGGTACAGTGGAGGGAACCTCATGGATGTTAGCCAATTTGCTCCATAGCTCCTTGGCATCTTCAAATTCTCCAATTTGCTCCAAGATATTGCTTGGCAATAGATTGACCAATAGCTTGGTCACTTTATCGTTGGCCTCACATCTTTGGATTTGCTCTTGGCTCCACTTGCTCTTCTTGAGAATTTTACCTTTTGAATTTGTTAGAGCTTCAAAACCTTTCATTAGAGCAAACTATTGTTCTATGCCCATCATAAGAAAATTTTTGAGCCTTGATTTTCAAGAATCAAAACTCATCCTCATGAATGGTGGAGGCACTCTTGTGTCAAATCCAAGTCCATCTTGGAATTCCATTTGAAGTTGAGCCTTTTGATGAATTCTTTGGATTGTTGAAATTTGCTTCAACTTCTTCTCCCTCTAGCTCGTTACTCCTTCTGGCGATGATTCCGGTGAAGAGCGACCTTACTCTGATGCCACTTGTTAGGATCGATTGGTGCTAGAGTGGGGAGGGGAGGGGTATAACTCGTCGCGCTTCGGTTCCTTGCTTCTTGGTGATGATGTGCAGCGGAATGAACAAGAAACAAGACTCACAACGCTAACACTAGGATTTACTTGGTATCCACCTCAAGAAGAGGTGCCTAATCCAAGGATCCATATGCGATACACACTCCACTATGAAAAACACTCCTTTTTGGTAACTACCGAAGGAGGAGAAGCCTTGTACAAACTCTCAATACAAGAAGAAAGAAAAGGAAAGCAAATACAAGTAAACTCTTACAAGATTTACAACATGAAACTCTAACCCTAGCTTCTTCTTCTTGTGGAATGCCTCTTGACCTTGGAAAATGCAACAACACTTGACTCCAAGACGCTTCAAGAACTGGTAGTGAAAACCTGTGAGAGTCATGAGAAAATAGTGGAGAAGAGTTGCCGGAGTCGCTGAGAGGAAGATGGCTTTAAACTCAACACTTCCTTCGCAACGGCCTCATCCTAATCGATTGATCAATCGATTGGGGAGGCTTGAATCGATCGGTTGATCGATTTAGAGTGCCTCTGAGCTCGTTGGAAAAGGCCTAAATCGATCGCCCGATCGATTCAGCCTCTATCTTGACTTCGCGTGATTTCTAGCTCCTCAATCGATCGATTGGCGGTGCCCAATCGATCGACCATCGATCGACCGATTGATTGGCGATACCCAATCGATTGGGTAAGCTTCTGTGTGTGTGATTTCACTTTCCAATCGATTGGTCGATCGATTGGGCCAGCCTTCAATCACGCACATAGCCAATCGATCGACTAATCGATTGGACTACAGTCCAATCGATTGGTTGATTGATTGGCCTCCCTTGGACTTGCTTAACTCAAGTCCAAGGTTCCCAATTCCAATATCCAGTCAACCGTGACCTGTTGGAACTCCTCATGGTTAGCATCCGGTCAACCTTGACCTGCTGAGACTTCTTCACCAAGTGTCTGGTCAATCCTTTGATCCACTTGGACTTTTCTCCTCATGATAAGTGTTCGGCCAACCTTGACCCACTTGGACTTACCGTCTCGTGCCAAGTGTCCGGTCCTCCATAACCCACTTGGACTTCCTTCCACCAAATGTTTGGCCATCCTTGACCCATTTGGATTTCCTTGTGCCAAGTATCCGGTCAACCCTTTAACCTACTTAGACTTCTTAACACCAAGTGTTCGGTCAACCTTGACCCACCAGGATTTTCACGTGCCAATTATCTGGTCAACCTTTGATCTACTTGGACTTTCCAACACCTGGTGTCCGGTGAACCTTGACCCACCTAGATTTTCACGTGCTTGACTTCACTCACCAGGTCTTTCCACTGTTCGACTTCACTCACTGGGACTTCTACCTGCTTGGCTTCACTCACCAGGACTTTCACCTGGCTTCACTCACCAAGATTTTCCAACTGCCTAGCTTGACTCACTAGGTCTTTCATCTGGCTTCATTCACTTGGATTTTCAACTGCCTAGCTTCACTCACTAGGTCTTTCAATCTGTCTAGCTTCACTCACCAGGACTTTCTATCTGTCTGACTTCACTCACCAAAGCTTTCTAGTCAAGTATCCAGTCAAACTTGACCTACTTGACTCTTCTTCACATCAACCTGGTCAAACCTTGACCAAAGGGGAATTGCTCCAACAATATCCCTAATCGGACGATTGCACCTGCAATCTTCATGTATTGTCAAATATCGAAACTCAAACATCAGGACTCAAGCTTGAGTCAACTCAAGTTTAGTCAAACTGGTCAACCTTGACTCAGGGGATGTTGCACCAACAGTCTTTTCCATAGGTAACCCTAATCTCATATTCCCATAGCTAATCAAAATCATTTACCGAAACCCGACATTATTGGGCTTGTTAAGAATAAATATATAGTAAAAGAAAACTATTAATTAGTTATTAAATAATTAACTAACATATGAAATTTTTTCTTGGTAAATGATTATAAATTAATAAATATCTCTCTTACTCTTCTCCAAATTATTAAGAATAATAATATAACAAAAGAAATTATTGATTAGTTATTAAATAATTAATTAATATATAAAAATATTAATAGTTGTAAACTATGTGGTTAAGATATTAGATTATAATTTAGGAGACCTAGATTCAAGCCTCAAACTAGTGGTAAAAGTGTAGAGGTGGTTGAAAGGTGTTTTTTTTTTTGTAATGTCTTAAAGCTAAGCATCTTTCGCTTGAGGGTTCAAGTTCCAGTAACAACAAATTTTAGCAGGTTTTCAACTTTTAACAACGATTACGAAAATCGCATCTATAGGATATAAGGACGGCAATAAGAGGAGCGGTTTTCAAACCGGTGGTAAAAATGTAAGGGTGGTTAAAAGGTGCTTTTTTGTAGTGTCTTAAAGCTAAGCATGTTTCGATTGAGGGTTTTTGCCATTTATGTAAGTCCCAGGATGGGTCCACTAGTAACTGTATTTTGTTATGTCCAATGATTCGAAGTGTATGGAAACACACCTAATTCTGGAGCTATCTTAGCAAGGCTAGTGATCCGGCGGTAAGAACGGGGGACCCCCTGTTGGTTACTACTCTGAAAACCTAAAGGTTCCACTGTACAAAAATTTTATACAAAGGTCTGAACTTTTTTCCTAGCTACCATGTGTTCTTTTAAATTAAACTTGGATTGCCTGCGGAACTTAACACGTTTGATCCAAATTTAATCTATTTGTTCTTTTAGGTTTTGACTTGGATCTCCTGCAGAACTTAACACGTTCGATCCAAATCACCTAGGTTATTAATTCCATTAAATATTAATTTCCAAAATTGGTTTCCAGTGCTGACGTGGCGAGGCACATGACCTTCTTGGATATGGGAGCAACCACCACCGACTAGACAAAACCTTTTAAGGAAAACTAATACTTAGTTTCCTAAAATAACTTTAGGTCAACCGAAAAGAACAATCAAGTCACAAGGAAAAGAAAAACAAAAGAACATTACATCGAAAACAAATTCGAAACACTAAAATCGTATGCCTCTTGTATTTGGTATTATTTCCAAAAATAACTAGTATGATGCGGAAAGGAAAAATACTAGTTATACCTTCTAGAAAGACCTCTTGATCTTCTACCGTATTCCTCTTCTAACCTCGGACGTTGTGTGGGCAACGATCTTCCAAGATGAGGACCACCAAAACACCTTCTTCTCCTCCTTGCTAGGTTCGGCCAAAACAAAAGCTTCACCAAGGATGAAGAAAAACACCAACCAAACTCCAAGGGATGAAAGCTTTCTCTCCTTCTTCTTCTTCTTCTCCAAGTAGTATCCGGCCACCACAAGAGCTCCAAGCAAGAGAAGGTTTCGGCCACCACAAAGAGGAAGAGAGGGAGAGAGGATGGCCGACCACAACACCAAGGAAAAGAGGGAGAGAATAATAGAGGTTGTGTCTCATGAAGGTACCCCAACCCCCTCTTTTATATTCCTTAGCTTTGGTAAATAAGGAAATTTAATTACAATAAAATTTCCTTAATTTTCCTTGACATGAATTAATTGAGAAAAATAAAATAAAATTTCCCAATTAAACTTGTAATGGACGGCCACCTCATGGAGAGCAAACAAGACAATTTTCAATCAACAATTAAAAATTCCTTATTTGTCTTCGGAAATTTTAAAAAATAAAATTTCCCTTTAAAATTCCTTCATGGTTGATAAAAAGAAATTTCTATAATTTTAATCTTTCAACATGTCAATAATTTTCAAAGAGAAAAAATAAAATATCTTTCCTATCTACAAATAAGGAAAGAGATCTAATCTCTTTTCTTAATCTTTTGTAAAAGAGATATTTTAATTTTAATTCTCTTCAATAAATTATATCTTCCACATAAGAAAAATTTAAAATTAAAATTCTTTTAAATCTAATGGGGCCGGCCACCTAAGCTTGGGTTCAAGCTAGGGCCGGCCACCCATGAACCAAGGCTTGGCCGACCTAGCTTGAACCACGAGCTAGCTTGGCCGACCCCCTTATCATGGGTATGAAGGTGGGTATAGGTGGGTATAGTACTCTATAAATAAGAGGCTACGATAGAGACCGAGAGGAGGAATTGATTTTGGTCTCCCGATAAAATTAAGCATCCCGTGTTCGCCCCGAACACACAACTTAATTTTATCAATAATAATTCATTCCACTAGAGAACTATTATTGAACTACCGCACCAATCCCAAATTACATTTTTTTGGGCTCCTTCTTATTATGAGTGTGTTAGTCTCCCTGTGTTTAAGATGTCAAATGTCCACTAATTAAGTGAGTTACTGACAACTCATTTAATTAATATCTTCATCCAAGAATAGTACTACTCAACCTTATCGTCATGTCGGACTAAGTCCACCTGCAAGGTTTAACATGACAATCTTTATGAGCTCATCTTGGGGACATTATTAACCTAGATTACTAGGACACAGTTTCCTTCTATAATCAACAACAAACACTATAAGTGATATCATTTCCCAACTTATCGGGCTTATTGATTCATCGAACTAAATCTCACCCATTGATAAATTAAAGAAATAAATATCAAATATATGTGCTTGTTATTATATTAGAATTAAGAGCACACACTTCCATAATAACTGAGGTATTTGTTTCTTTATAAAGTCAGTATAAAAGAAACGACCTCTAATGATCCTACTCAATACACTCTAAGTGTACTAGTGTAATTATATAGTCAAGATAAACTAATTCCTAATTACACTACGACCTTCCAATGGTTTGTTCCTTTCCATTTTGGTCGTGAGCTACTGTTTATAATTTATAAGGTACTGATAACATCATCTTCTGTATGTGGCACCACATACTATTTTATCTACAATATAAATTAATTGAACAACTACAACTAAATGTAGACAATTTGACCAAATGTGATTCTTTATTCAAAATAAATGTTTACAAAAGCTTAGGCTTTCAGTATACACTCTAACACCCCCTTTGAGGGAAGTCAACGCCACGTGGAGGTCAAAGGTCAAATGGCCGATCGGAAAAGGGGGACAGACCGGCCGAACGGATCCAAGCGGAAGCAAAGGCAACCCGACGGGGAGTCGGGTCTCCGATGCTCACGGTGAACAGAGTCGCTTGCCCGAGCGAGTAGTCCGCTCGGCCGAGGCTTAAAGCATCGATGCGGTAAATAAACAGTTTGAGTCAAGCACCCGGTCGGACCAATACCTACGTCCGGTCGGATCGATGCTTGCCGAGCGGAGGGATACTCGGCTCGGGGAAAAAGAAGACAAAGGCAGAGGGAACATTGGGGAACATCTTCTTCTGACAGCGGGCATGTTCGATGACCAGGCCATACGCAGAATCGTACAGCGGAAGGTTCTGCTGTCCCATCGGAGAGGTGATCAGACTGTAGCAGCATGGTGTCAGACATGTTCCTCTAACAAGCCCATACTACGGTATGGGAAACGACACGTGTACACCTCGGTAAGTGTGCACAAGCCTCCCCACAGTTCTATATAAGAGCCCTCATACTTCAACGAAGGTACGCGATTACGCATTCTCGCATATTCGAAGCCACTCTCATTTTCCTCTTGCCTGACTTGAGCGTCGGAGGGTCGTCGTCGGGAACCCCTTCCCGGCCCAACTTCTTTGCAGGTTCGCCGGAGATCCCTACGATCGGCCGGAGATCCACGTCATCAGTTCGGAGAGCGTCACGTGCCCAGCGTCCGTTGATTCAGCGTTTGGACAGGATCAGCTAGTATGACTTTTTTTTGGACTACTTAGCCATCATGGTTTCAAATGATGAGTTCAAACGGTTTGCAATGATGTGTTGAGCATTGTGAGGAGAGATATCTAAATAGAATCATAATTCAGATAGCATATTGATTGAGATCAGGGTAGATTGGGTGCTTATGATACTAGAGGTATTTTGGGAATCTAACTCGACAGGAGAGGTACTATACGCTTTGATGAAGGTAAACTCAAAGTGAGTTTGGAAACCTTCAGATCCTATCCAGGTTCAGCTGGATGTGGATGCCAACTATGATGAGATTAGGAACCTTTTTTTGTGTTGGAGCAATTGTTTGAAATTCACATAGATAAGTTTTGGTGCTACAGCACAAACTATTCGAGACCCGGGTTCGGTGAAGGGTGCGGAGTTGATAGTGATTCTCTATGGAATAGATTTATGTACTCACTTGGGTATTCAAAATATTTGTATCTATTTAGACTCCCTATATAAACGGTTCAAGCAGTAACACAATTTGCAAGGGATCTTGGTCCCGATGATACGCTAGCCAGTTATGGAAATTAAATCTTTAATTACTATCTTGAATTTTATCTCCTTTGTCCATACGAAAAGGTCAGCTCATAGTATTAGTCACTTGTTGACCCAGAAAGTTTTCCTTTCTTCTTCAACATTTGAATATGGAAAAGTTCTTACCATAGTTGGTTATGTCAAATTGTGAATGTGGAAAAGTTCTTACCATATAGTTGGTTATGTCAAATTGTATTTAAAGACATGATGTTCTATCTTTTGATGAATGGTTTGAATAAAAAAACTTAGAAGAAATAATATATAATATTTATAAAGCATTTAACATGATAAAAAATGTTCAGATGAAAATAAAATGTTAGATTTTAATTCATAAAAAATAATTAATAATATCATCTACTTATCCAATTTTATAAAATAAAAAATAATCATATTCATTGATTTAATCACAATTCTAACAAAAATTAGTACGTTTTGAAAAAAATAAAAAGAACGCATTTTTTAGAATTTAAGTGCACTCCTTCAATTTTTAGCGCATATATTATAATCCGTATATATAATTTTTTTTAAGGGGCGAAAGCTAATATTCCAAAGTCAACAAGTGATATATCGTAGCTTATAGTAAATGAAACTAGAGTCACGCTGATAAATTATTTAAATATAAAAATAAAAATTATAAGTTTTATTTATTATATGAATATTTTATCCTAATTATAAAGATAAATATATTTAACAAGTAATTTAAACCCAAATATACGAATTTGATATCTGCAGAATTTATCCGGAGTAACGATGGAGACATCAAACAGGGATGATATGATGGGATTTTACTCTATTATATATCTTTTTTCTCTTTACTGCATGTAAGATGGCAATGGTATTGATTTGTACCATGCTGGTGTTGGTTTGTACAAATCAACATCACTATTGTTACTAATTGATGCTGATTTACATTGATACGGTAATAAATATGGACCTTTTAAGAACAGGTCAAGTTAGAGAAGAACAGTTGAGGTGGCAATCAAAGTCAATAAGAAATCAAAGATATTCACAATATTTGTGACGTGTATGAGCTGGACATTGGGCTGGTTCGGCGTGAGTGCCCACTCGGGCCTCCCACCTAGACACACCTCCTATCTCGACTTACGCATCGAGTAGTATGACTGATCGTCTCAGTCAAGTGGGGAGTATGGTCGATCAACCATCCTTCCCAACGAGCAGACAAGATTTTGCCCGACCTATCGCCCATCCAATTGGATCTAAGGGTTGACCGGGCATATGACTTCGCAATAAATAAAGGGCCGAGTGAGGAACAAACAGCTTACCACATTCCGTAAGGCCGAGCTGACGATCCACCTGCTGAGTGGCTGCCGATTGGCTCAACGTGGGCCTTATGGGCTCACAGTGCCGTACTCTTTTGGAGGTTTGTGCTATCAACAATAGAGAATGCCCAACGGGAAAATCGTACTTTAAAAGCTTCTAGCCTATCACATCATAGAGATTTGCATGCCCACTTAAGGAAATATATCAGAAACACCTTTTCGACTTACCTTTTCTCAGGAATATTTTAGAAAACGTGCATATACTTTAAAAAATATGCATATGTTTTGGAAAACATGCATATGCTTTGAGATGTGTGCATAGGCGATATAGTCACTGATCCTGTCCGAATCGCTGAATCAACGGACGCTGGGCACGTGACTCTCTCCTTGTTGATGACGTAGATCTCCGACCGGTCGTACGATGCTCCGGCGAACCTGCAAAGAAGTCGGGCCGGGAAGGGGTTCCCGGCGACGACCCTCCGATGCTCAAGTCAGGCAAGCTAACAACAAAGCAGTGGCTCCAAAAATCGTAGAATGCGTACCTCCGGCGAAAGGTGAGGACCCTTTATATAGAGCTATGAAGAGGCTCGGGCACACATACCGGGGTGCATACGTGTCCTCTGTCCATACCTCGGTATGGGCTTGTCAGAAGAGCTTACCTGACACCATACTGCTACAGTCCAAGCACATCTATGATGGGATAGCGGGATCCTCTGTTGTAAGATCTTGCGTATGGCCTGGTCGTTGAACATACCCGCTGTCAGGAGATGTTCCCCCGATGTTTCCTTTGTCCTTTTGTCTCTTCTGTTCCCGCGCCGAGCGGCCAGCCGCTCGGCAGGCATAGGTCCGACCGGGCGTAGGTATCGGTCCGACCGGGTGCTTTATGTTTCGGCCGAGCGGGCTATCCGCTCGGCCAGGTGACCCTTTTCACTATGAGCGTCGGAAACCTGCCCATGGTCGGGTTGTCTTCTGTCCGGCCCAGGAAGCTCCTGGCCGAATGTCCGTTCGGCAGGGCATCCTTCCGTTCGGCCCGGCATCCTTCCGTTCGGCCCTGCATCCTTCCGTTCGGCACTGCATCCTTCCGTTCAGCCCGGCATGCTTCCGTTCGGCAGGGCATCCTCCGTTCGGCCCTACATCCTTCCCTTCGACCCTGCATGCTTCCGTTCGGCCCGGCATGCTTCTGTTCAGCAGGGCATCCTTCCGTTCGGCCCGGCATCCTTCGTTCGGCGCGAACTTGGGGTTGACCTCCACGTGTCTTTGACCCTCCGCCCATGAGGGTCCCCCGTCCTTACCACCGGATCAGTCACTATAAAAGGGGATTTCTATTTACATATAGAGATATGCGATATTTCATTATTCTACATGCTCTTTGCTACTTTTTACTTCTAATATTCTCTTCGTTAGAATCGAGTGCTGATTTGAGCGTCGGAGGACCAATATAGGGGACCTCTTCCCTAGTCCGGCACTAACGCTCCCTGTGTTGCAGGACAGCACAGAGTTTTAATCAAATTAACAGCAAAATCACATTCTCAGTTAACCGTCTTTTCAGCTTTTGGACAGGATCATATGTAAACTAGCATCAACGTGCTGATGCTAGCTTTTAAAGACCAACACCACGTTGATGAAATATATTGGTATTGATTTTTAAAGACTAACATCACATTAGTGTAACGTGCTGGTGTTGGTTTTAAAAGACTTGCACGTTAGAACTAGTCTTTAAAGATCCACTCCACTTTAATACTAATTTGTAAAAGTAAATATCACTTTACATGTAGTAGAGAGAAGATCTTTAACTCCACTTTAATGCTAATTTGTAAAAATAAATATCATTTTATATGTAGTAGAGAGAAGAGGATGAAATCTTAATTTTATATAACTGAGAGAGATTAAAAAATTAATTAAGAAGTATTTTTATTATTATTCTCAACTAATCAAGAAAAAGAGGAATTTTCAAGAATTACACTTCTCGTATCCTAAACGAGAATCGTACCACTAAACTAAATGTCCAAGTATTCTATGTTTCCATTTTTAATTTATTTATTGTAATTTCATTTATTCACCCTTCTCCAGTTCTACTTCCACACGATCCTTCCTTGATACTTTATAAGTCCCCCTTTATCCTTTATGGTCAGCTGCAATCTCTCCTTCACTAGTTTTCTCAATTATGAGATTTATTTTACTATGTTATTCTATCAGAGGAGAAGATTATACATTGGGTAAAATAGTTTTGATGTTAACCGGGTGACTCATAGTTAAAAAAATAATTCCGAATGGTCATGCGTGTAAAAAGGAATGTCAATAATCGGATCAGGAAGGAGTCCCGATGCAGATACTTCAACGCTCAAATCAGTAATTCAGTTGAGAGCGATGAACAATAAAGTAAACAATGGTTATGGATGTATAAAATTACGTAGCATCACGTACCTATATCTGTAGATGGAAACTGCTTTTATAATGTTGCTATTTATCTGTGCATTAATCTCAAAGTGTTTCCAAAAAAATACAGATCATAAAAATATTTTCACACCTTTCTCAAAATATTTTAAACCCGCAATCTATGCATATAAACTTCTGTTGTACAGCTAACACAGAGAATATTTCCTTGATTCTCTGACAGCTATTACATAAGATGATAAGAAGGAATGTGAGACTATTAGATTGAGGGATTCTTCTTATGCTTAGTGGGCAAATCGACTAGGTTCCCTTCCGATTGGTTGTTGTATGTAAGAGTAGTCAAATAAGATTTAAGAAAAACCATTAGGGACTCAGACTTTGCCTGGTTTCTCTGTTTGGTCAATGAATTTGGTAGGATCAAGCGTCCAATGCGTTCTATGGGTTGTATGATCCGATCGGCTATATCATCTAGTTGGGACAATAGCTCACGCTATCTTTGAGTGACGAAGAAGATTCTTCTCTGAATGGCACTGGCTTAGCTCGGATTTCATCTATATTGTAGGATTCAAGTCCTGACGAACTAAGAGTCTGATCGAATGATCGTTTATCCGAGACGATCGATCATGCTAACCCTGAGTGTTACCTCTCTTTTTAAGAGTCGGCCTCCTGAACTTTAAAACGACTTGGAACCATCTTATTTACGATATCACTCTCCTTGATAATAAGAGACTCTCCCTTTTTACCTGCGAACCCCTTCCACCTTCAATTGTCACCTTGTATTCCTTTGGTTTTTAAGATTGATTGTAAGCTATTTTATTTTTTTAATATCATCTATAAATTTTTCTCTATAAAGAAAAAAAATCCTTTCAGTATTTTTTTAAAGAGTTTTTACAAAAATTTTAAAAAAATATATTTATATGGATATAATAATAATATTTTATATGAAATCAAAATATCTGTATCCGATTAACTAGGTAGGTAGATTTAAAATCTAATTCAATTAGATTTTGGTTTACATCAGTCCGATTGAGTTAATGTTGATCAAAAAAAAAATTAATGGACGAAAATACGGTTGAAATAACCTGGCCCCACACCATATTGTGGGCTATTTAGAAGTTACGATATGCTCTCGGAGTTATGGTATAGTACAAAGATGTCAAATTATCACTTAATTATTCATGATTTGATTCCAACTATGTACTGTAAAATCTTTTTAGAACGAGATACCTGGATTATAAGAACGAGAGGCGGCTATCAACTCAAACCAACAACTCTACTTCAATGGGTGAGTTTAGTCAAGTCTCGAGTTAGTTCATACGCCACAAATTCTCCCTAATTCTTCTGGGATTTTACTAGGACAATGGTGAAGATGGGCAGCATTAATCCTCCCACCGGTGGCAAAGGGAAGGGAAGGACTACATTCAGAAAAATTAATTTGGGTAGCTTCCTTCTATACTTCATGTATTATCTAAAAATAAGTGTGTAAGCTTTTAGTGTACGAAGAAAATATAAAAAAGAGACCAAAAAAAAAAAAGCAAAGCAAAATGGATTACATTTTAATTTGTTTTTAAATTGCAAAACGGCAAAAACTCCAGCCACAGGACATAGCCTGTGATTGGGGAACCAAGGAAGGTGATATATGTACGGGGCTTAACCTGTTTATATGAACTAAAAAGAAGGGGAGAAAAACAGTGAGACTAGTAGATTGTGTCAGTCATCAGCTTTCTTTTAGGTGGCGACTTATCTATGATCTGCTTCTGTAAGTCCATGAAGTGTGATCCTTTGTGAGCAAATAATCTTCTAAGGTTGATCACAGAGAGTTCGCTGTAACTAGCAACAGCCAGATCAGCCTGATCCAACTCGTACCTACAGTGAATCACAAAGATCCGGTCATTTTTGACAAGAGATGTGTGCGCGAACAAATGTCAACCGTGGAATGAAAAGCCATATGAAAACAACAATCCAAAGCAAAAGAAACAAATAAAACATGGAATCGATGGCCCCGCCAATAAACATGATCAGTATGAGAGATTCAAACAATTTCTGGAAAGTATACTGAATAAGAAAGGAGTATTAAGAGTTGTTTGTACGAGTCAGAGCCATGCATAAGTTAATACTAGCATGAATTGTCAGATCTCGGTCAATATGTCGAAATTCTGTCAACCTACATAATGCGTTTGCCCAGATAATACAATGAGACATCAAACAGTTAGGAACTTTCCAACTCAGGATAGATGAGTGTAGCCACCAAACTTTTCCATAAATATTAGGGTACAGTTCTCAAATGTGATTAAACAGTTCGAAGAATTGGTGTCATGATTTCTGAATGTGTATACGCACTAAAGCATTTTTATGTGGAAGTAAGAACTTAACATAGTAGCATAGCAAGGATCCTGATTCTGATTCTAATTCCTGCTGCTGACAGCAGAATCAGTGGACACGAATCAAATTTAACAATTCAAGTGCAAGGAACATTGACAAACCAGATTCAACACCTTTTCACAATGAAGAAAAACCTCTACATCCAGGTTTGACAGATGCCGCAACCAACCTAAACTAGAATTTTTAATACCGCTATAGACATTTGGCTTAAACAAACTGAAGTTATTTGCTGATAAGTAATGCTTTATTGCAATCAATTTGCTAAGTGCCAGTCCAACATAGGAATAAGCAACTTAGATAAGGAATAGCTATTAGTGATTATTCAAGATCGAATAGAGGAAGGATGAAGGGAGCATAGATCGATTCAAAGCAAGGCTAGTAGCTCGGTTTCTCTCAAAAGTACGGGGAAGATTATGAAGAAACATTTAGCCCCGTGACAAAAATGACTTCGGTACGTATTGTTCTAGCATTAGCAGCCAGCCTGGGTTGGAAATTGTAGCAGTTGGATGTTAAAAATGCTTTCTTATATGGAAAGCTTGATAGAAATATTTATATGGATCAACCGCTTGGATTTGTGTCCGAATATTATCCGGATTTTGTGTGTAAGTTGAAGAAGGCCCTCTACGGATTAAAGCAAGCTCCACGTGCATGGTATGAAAAAATTGCAGAATATTTAAGATTCTGTGGATACGCAGCTACAGAAGCAGATTCAAGTCTCTTTGTCAAGAAACGTCAAGGATTCATAGTGATTATTCTGTTGTATGTGAATGACATAATTCTAACAGGTAACAATTATGCAGAGGTCACTCGTCTTCAAGAAGAACTTTCGTTGCGGTTTGATATGAAGAAACTTGGGGAGCTCAAAAATTTTCTTGGGCTGCAAATTGAAAATCTGGAACAGGGAATTTGTGTGTCTCAGTTCAACTATGCTAAATGGCTCATTGAGAAATTTGGATTGATTGATGGAAAGAAACGGTCTACACCACTTGATGTGAGAGTGCAAGACTTCGTCGTGATGAAGGAACATGTTTATCGGACTAGATTTATCATGATAGTAGTATTTCCAAGTGCTGGAAGATGAATCTGACTTTAACCAATTTGCTAAGTGCAAGTCCAACATAGGTATAAGCAACTTAGATGAGGAATAGTTATTTAGATCCATTATTGATGGTTGTATTTCCAAGTCTGTAAGATAGATCTAACTTTAAGCATGATGTAAAGAAACTTACGCAGGATGAGCACCAATCAGACCTACAGCCATCATTGTGCAGTTATGAGCAGCAGTAATGGCTCTTGGATCATCCTCAAATACTACACACTTGGAGGGCTTCCTGTCCATCTGCCAAAGAAAATTAATAACACCAAGCAACTTAATATTTACAGAAATTTGCATACAGAATTTCTGACTATTGTTTCAATTTACTCCAGATTCTCTCACAGCCTAAAACAGATTGATGCAGCGTAGAAAAATTAAACAAAATAAGAGGTGATGGACTATTGAACTGCTATCAGGCCTATCCAAATTCTTACTTTCAGGGCAGCTGAGAGAAATCGATGAGCTATGGACTCCATCCCATCTTCTAAAGTGACAAAAGCCTAGATATAACAATATGCAATCATGAGTCACCTGGACAAAGATGCTGCATTAACAAAGCATGTCAAAGGTTAATGAAAAAATGATTAGTCACCTGGAAATACTTCTTCAAGCCCATCTTCTGCAAGCATTCATGCATATGCATACGATCTAGGCTTGATACAATGGCACAAGGAATGCCTGCTGTATAAATTGCATCTAGCCACACTTTTAATCCTTCAATTGGTTTATCTAGCTGCAATAAAACAAAGTTGTTAAGTAGTTTATATAGAACTGATTTTGTTGATTATCCATGTAACATGGAGAAACAACCTTCAGAAGGTTCTCATAATATAACTTTAACAACCGCGACTTCAGTCTTTCCAATTCACTTTCTTCTTCTGCCCAGCATAAAACCTGCAAAGAAAATCCAAGTAACATTTATTTTTTGATGCCTAGAAGATTACAACCAATTCAATTATGGACAGAAAAAAAAGAGGGAATAAAGGTTTATACCAAATATCTAAACCTTTATCACTTCAATTGGAAATCAGATATTTACATGTACTTAGACCAACGAGCAAAATATAATTGCATTATTTGTAGAGCTATGTTTGTGCAATTTGTCAACGTTTGTACTAAAAGCTAAAAGAAAATTCTGAAAGCTAATATACTAATTCCATAGCCACAGTGAATGTGATCCTTAACACAAGGACCACTTGGCCATACATGACAAAGTAGTGGACTTTTAATTACTTTGAATGACTTTTGTGGATTTTAAAAGTCTAGGTGTATTCGATCTAGACTTTTATAAACTTTATAGAAATCTAGTGGTATCCAAATTAGATTTTTATAGAGTTTTAAAAAGTCATGTGGTATTCAAACTTGACTTTTTAAAATTCTATGAAAATCTTTTGGTATCCAAAGTTTCAATAGATTTTCATGGATTCTTTTAGAAATCTTTGAATATAAATTTTAACCAATAAGAGTTCTCCAAAACACTTGGTACAATTTTAAAAATAAAATAAAAAGTCTTCTCCTCATCCTTGAGATTTCTATAGACTTCAAATCGCTTTAACTTTTTACGAATAAGTTCTTTCTCTTCCCGCTCCTCGATTTTGATTATTTCTTTGATCTTAAAAGCCCTGTCCTTGTTCAACCTCTCGGCGGCCTGCATCAACCTCTCAGCATGCATTTCATGTGAAGCTGAGAGTCCTCTGAAATGTCGTTCTCCGACGTTATAACGACAAAAGAATGGATTGGAACGGCTGGAACGGAACAGCAGCCGCTTGCAAGCTTTTCTCTGGCGGCGACTCACGGTGGCGGGCTGCAAGCAAAGATTTTTTCTCCGAATGCTCGTGATGGAAAACAATGAGTGTCATCCGGTGAAGCTTGCGGTACGTCGAAAAGGAGGAAAACAAATAGAAAAATTGTTTGAGGCGGCTGGTGATGTTTCCGTCGACTACTTGCGAGATATAAAGTATATATTAATAAATCAAATTAATTCTCAACTTAATTAATATATAATTTAATAAAGTCCAATGAAATTCGACCTAAAAGTATTCTATAAAATTTATTAAATTTTAAAAATTCCTAAATAAATTTTATATATTTATATTTATTTATTTTAATAATATTATTACTAATCAAATTAATAATATTATTATTAATTTTATTACTAATCAAATTTATCAATTTAACATTTTATTAAAAGTTTGACCAAATTAAAGGGTTGACCAACATTTCAGGTTAATTTGGATCAAAATTATAAATAAAAATATTTAAAATTATTATAATATTGTTGGATTTAAAATTATATTATTAAAGTTTTTTTTTTTATGTGAGACGTTATCTTCTCTTTGTTTTTAGCCAAAACAAGATAAAACTATAAAAAATTGAAAAAGTTTTTTATGGACAAGTATGTTATTTATTACTTTATTAAAAAAATAAATTTAATTAGGTATTTTAGGTTTTGTTTGAAAATAAATATCGTGCGAAACCATGACTGTCTACGCTTTTCCAAGATTGAATACACCCCCCTTAAATCCAGAAGCTTCCGTGAAATTTACAAATATTTGTAGAAGTCTTGTAAAAAAATCTATAGAACTCCATCGAATTCTTTTCACAACTATATGAAATTCTATAAAATTCAATAAAAATCTATCAACTCCACAAAAGTTTATCATTAAAAAAAAAAATCAATGAAAGTCATTCAATCTCTTGATTGAATACACCACCGTTAGTGACATCAAATTAAGCTGTAAATTCACTAAGCAAATTACTTCTTAATTCACAAAATAGTGCTGACAGACAATGTATATTTGAGTGGAATGAGCCATTTTTTCAAAGACCAGATCTCTATCACCGTGGGACATCAATTAGATATACTAATCATCAAGTCATCATTAATGTATCTGTCATCATCCTGGATTGTGTCAAATGAAGCAAAAATTGCATGCTAATCTATTGGTATACATGTTTTAAGTGGTTTGTCTTAGATATACACCCAGGAGAATGCTCCAGCACAGTGATAGACAAATTTTGTGCCCAGCTTAAATGGAGAATAAGTTATTTATGTTGGTGCAATATCCTTTGGGTCAAGCTTGAGTTGGCTCAAGCTTAAGTCTTGTTGTTTAGATTTCGATGTTTGACAATACATGGAGACTGACAATACGTGGAGATTGCAGGTGCAATCATTCGATCGGGGAGATTGCTGGAGTAATTCCCCTCTGGTTAGGGTTTGACTAGATTGGTGAAAAGAATAGTCAAGTAGGTCAAGATTGACCGGATACTTGACTGGGAAGTCCTAGTGAGTGAAGTCAGATAGTTGGAAAATCCTAGTGAATGAAGTCAGGTGAAAAACCTAGTGAGTGAAGCTAGGCAAAAGTGAAATCCTAGTGAGTAAAACCAGGTAAAAACCCTAGTGAGTGAAGTTAGGTGAAAGTCCTGGTGAGTGAAGCCAGGCATGTGGAAATCCAGGTGGGTCAAGGTTGACCGGACACCTGGTGTTTGGAAGTCCAAATAGGTCAAAGGATTGACCGGATACTTGGCAAGAGGAAATCCAGATGGGTCAAGGATGACCGGACATCTAGTGGAAGGAAGTTCAAGTGGATCATGGAGGATCGGACAATTGGCATGAGATGGTAAGTCCAAGTGGGTCAAGGTTGGCCGGACACTTGACGCGAGGAGAAAAAGTCTAGATGGGTCAAAAGTTGATCGAACACTTAGCGGTCATAAGTCCAATAGGGAGTTGGCATGGAACTAGAAAGTTCAGACGTAGTAAACTTCCGAAGGCCATAACTTTTAACTCAAATATCGGAATGAGGTGATCTCGGATGCAAAATGAAGCTCATTTTAAGCTCTACACATTTTTTTGCTTGTCAATCGATTGGTTGACGCGATTTCGTGTAGAAATGGTCTGGATCGATTGGGTAATCGATCAAAACTTCCCCAATCGATTAGTCAATCGATTGGGAGAATTTCTGAGCGAACAATGAGCTTTTGAATCGATCAGCCGATCGATTGGGAAGCTGGAAATCGCGCGATAAAGGCTGAATCGATTGGGCAATCGATTCAGGCGCTTTCCAGAGAGCACAGAGGCGCTCTGGATCGATCAATCGATCGATCCAAAGCCTCCCCAATCGATTGAGTCATTCAATCGATTGGGATTCGACCGTTGCGCAGGTTATAGTCGTTGGCGAGCGATTTTCTACGCACTTCTTCGGCTTTCTTCTCCACGCGAGCATAGCGACGATTTCAGAGTTTTTCTCCACTCTCACAGCCAGATCTTGAAAGCTCTTGGGGACAAGTGTAGCCACACTTCCAAAGTTCAAGAGGCAACAACAAGCAACAAGTAAGCAAGAAGAAGAAGTTTTTATTTGTATCTCTTGTATTTTCCTCTTGCGTAAGTTGTATTTGTTGTGTGGGTTTGTACAAGGCTTCTCCGCCTTCGGTAGTTACCGTAAAGGAGTGTTTTTATTAGTGAAGAGTGCTCGTGTGTGTGGATCCTTGGATTAGTCACCTCTTCTTGAGGTGGATACCAAATAAATCCTTGTGTTAGCATTGTATTTTTGTTTCTTGTTATTTCCGTTGCATATTATCACCAAGAAGCAAGCAACGACGAGCGCGACGAGCTATTCACCCACCCTCTAGCTACAAATCGACCCTAACAATTTATAGGGTGTATACACTAGAGATATTTGCACAAAAACAATCCGCCAGCTTCTTAAGGGAAAATATTTAAAATAAATTGAAAATGGCAAGATACTTTGAGTGCAACAATTTTATATGCAGTTATTTAATTTATTTAGGAAGACATAACAGAATAGGAAATATAATTATGATTCTATAGTGGCTGAAACACAGTAATCCAAGCATAGATCTTTACCTTTCTCAGAACATGATCAGCAGCTGCATGAAGAATGAGCTTGCGTGTATGCATATCCTCTGGAAGTTCTTTTCCTATTTTGAGCATGGTATAAGGAGACAACTATTACATAAGTTTTCCCATAAGTTTTAAGTTTTAGTCAAATGCAAACATGAAAAACCAAGAGAAATTTTGATTTGCTATGAAAATGTATGTCCAACCTCTTGGGGATAAAGAGTGAAATATCTTGGGGATAAGATATTTTGATTTGCAATATGTTCTTAAGAACGGAAGCTTGGGTGGTTTTCATCACATAAGGGGGAAGAATGGATTATCTAAAGCAATATTGCATCACATAACCAGAATGTTTTTCATAGACTAGAATGATAACCTTGATTAACATGTAGCTTGATACCTCTCATAGGTCAGTTCAATAATTTAGTGGCAATAATAGCAGACATTGAAGATCAATTGCCAAAATAAGATGAAAAAAGAAGGAAATTCCAGATATGGAGTTTGGCACAGAAGGGAATATCTGAGTATGTAGGGTTAGCATTATAGAAATGGTGGGAAACATTAACTTCAAGAACACATTCATGGAAAAGGCAAAACATAATGAAATGGTCTTTTTGAAACATACCCTCTTCTGAAGCAAGCTGTTTCCAAACATTTAATTTCAAAGACCGTGTGTCCACCTGAACAAAAACAAGGTCCCATTCATGGCATCCAATACAGAGAACAGATGGAAGGAAGAACAAATGAAGAAAGTTACAACCCACTTGACAAGTGATCTAAAACATATAAAAGTTTCTTGCATATATAATTTCCAGTTATCTATTACAAGCCTGAAGCTAATTTGCAAGACATAGACGTCGTTGTCAAGTCTTAGTCACTAACTAGAGTTATATCCAGTTCAAAATCTGGGCATATTGAAGATTGAAGAACTTCAAAAGTTAATCATTAAAAGATTCTTCGTCTAACTACTATTCTAGCAGCAATGTATAATTCTTTGATGAAATTTTATGCCAGCTAAGTTTCCAACTTTCAGAGATTATTCTAGTTCAATATCTCACATTTTATTGTCTTTGCAGTTGCACCTAGATTTCAAGGGTGAATCATGAAGAACACATTGTCTCCTCCACAAGCTAGATAGTCTTTGAAACAACAACATGCACATTAGCAATTGGCAAATATTGTGATCACTTAATAGATTGTTAGACACTTAGACTTAAAAACCATAACCAACTAGAATGATGCCAAAAAGCTTCAATTATTACCATGACATTGTCCCATGAGAAGATAAGACCAAAAGCTTCATCTGGCTTCATAGAATGTCTTACTCGTTGGAGAAAGCACTCTTGTAGTCTATCATTTAGGTAATCCTAGAAACATTAGCATTTCAATTCTTGTAAGCTAGACTCAATATATTTCACAACAATGTGCCTAAACAAATAGATTATAATTCATACCACATCAACCTTTAGTGGCCCATCCATTCTAAATGTTTCAAAACCTTCTCCATATTCAGCTCCAATTGCCTGAAACCAATATGATGCATTCATGAACTTAGTTTCATAAATAAGCAAACAGAGGTGAGCAAAATGAGATAACATATTTCACAGATGAATTCATCAAACAATACAAAGCTTGACAGCAAAATGAAATGATAACAGTTCCGTATAATAGAAATTGGACTTAGCATCAAAATGACTCTATCTTAATTAGAACTGAATTTCTTAGTTAATCAAAATAGAATCAATTAAATTGTAAATGATTATTTTTTAAAGGAAAAACAATTGATTGAATTATTCAAGCTTGGATGTCGGGAGAGAACATAAAATGATCACAGATGCTTACTATTCTCATAATCTCCAGATTAGCTTCAGATTAAATATCTAGATGGTAAAATCTTAAAGACAATATGGTAATATATTCTAAAAATAGAATGGAGAATGAAATTTAGAGTGTAGATATTGATAATATTGATATCATGTGGACTTTGATAGCAAATGGATATATAGAAGTCAAATCTCAGAGGGTTCAAAGGCATCACTTATAATGAGAAGTCATGTGATGACATTCAGAGATAATTAGTTTAAAAATGCATGCTCCAAAAATCAGGGAAATTGTAAAAGGAAATTCTTTATGGATATAAAATAGCTAAAGATGAAAAGAAATTTCCATGTGTAGGCAAATTCAAATCATATGGTAGTTTCTATCTATTCATTAATTAAGGATTGCAGTAGGCATTTACCAATATGTAGAAGAAAAGAAAGTGACAAATATTTAGGTAAATATTAATTTTACAAAAGATGAAAACCAAATGGAGATAAACTATGAAGTATATTAATAAACTACATGGGCAAATAAGTATCAAAGCATTGGATAATTAGGAAGAAATACATACGGAATATGGATATACTAGAAAGAATATAGTTAAAATATGAGTATCTAGAAGTAATTAGATGTAATTACGATATATGATAAAATGAAAGGGAAAAAAGTTGATATGATAGCACAAAATATAGCCAACCACAAAGTTAGGACAAACATAGCTTAATGATGATAATAATAGAGACAAATGACCTATGCATGATGGAATAGCTGAAGAGTAAACACCCAAACAAGTCCCCACTTTCAGAAACCACATCAAGGGCCAATGAAAGAAACAATCTCAATGTCATTTCTACAACAATATTTTCTTCTAACATGGTTGCATAAACAACATAAGCATCACTAAGTCTGATTTTATTTAAGACCACAAACAAGGATCCATGGAAGGAACAATCTCATCTTTACCTTTGCAATCAATGTTTTTATTTAAAACTCATTGTTTGGTGGTAATTTAGATATTTTAGTTATCCGGATGTATTCAGGCATCTATCCAAGAAGGAAACATAAGCTTTCAATGAGGTATGGCTGCACAAGGAAGAACTAAGTTTGGGCATAAAAGATATCATCACTTCTACATTAAACTATTGACAAATTCCTCGATTTTGCTTTTTTACTACCACAAATTTATTAAATTAAAAAAAATTGACCATCGTTTACTCCCTACAAGGATTAGAAACTGAACCCTAATAGCTACAATTCCTGGCACGGCAATCACACAACACAAAACAAAACGTTTAAATCCAAGTGTTTTCCCCCAGAATTCATTCGCATATCAGAGATGGGATGGTGAACAACTAAATTACATTAATCCATGGATAATAATTCATGAATCAGATTGAAATCACCTCTTCAACAAAAACCTGGCCGGGGACTCTCGGGATCCCATTTCCAAAACCCTTGTCCCAAGATCCCGTCGCTTGGCAGAAAACAACACCGCTCCGTTTGATTGAGGCCTTCAATCTCTACAACAATTAACACGAAAAATCAGGGAAAAACACACGAATCAAGGGAAACAAGAGAACACCAAACAAAAAAAAAAAGCAGGGAAAGAAGCATCAACCGGCAGTCGAAACCTCGCCGTAATCGAGGGAACTCCATGGCCAGACAACGGTCTCGGTGGCACCAGAGACGAACTCCGGATGCTACACTCCATGGGCTTCGCGAGGAGCCGAGAAGGTGAAGGGGGGCCAACGATAGTGGCTACTGCAGGGCTTTCATTGGCATATTTATTTATTTATTTTTCCGCTGTATTTGTGTTCATCGTGTGGTCAGAATTACAAAAACGTCCAAATTATTAACAGATAAAGCCCTATTATTTCATAAGATTCTTAGACTTGCAAATTGGTCCCTATAACTTGGAGATTGCAAATAAAGCAAGAAGGAACATTTTCTGGCGGTGGGGGCAAAAAAACAGAATTTGAAAACTAAAAGAATAATATGAAATATTTTTTCCAAAGTAAATGATGTTCAAAAATAATAATAAATATCATCACTTTGCAGATTTGGTTTGGTAAGCAAAAAACTGGGATGAAATCTAAATGGTTAATTTTATTTTGTCTACGATTATTAAGGTAATACATTAATCAAACGTTAAGTTTTAAGTTTAGTCTTCTATTTTATAAGACATTAATTATATAAATTTATTTAATTAAACAAATAATTTTAAACAGTTAATATACATGTTCAATTTGTTAACGTTCGAGTATGTTTATCAATAAAATTATTATCTAAATAAATAAATTTTTAAATGAATAAATAAATTTATATTATCAAACTCAATAAAATATAAAAGTTTTAAATAATTAAATAAGTTTAAATTGAGAGTTCGATAAAATGGTGTTTAATTAAATGATGAGAATGACTATGACTATAAGTTTGATAGGAAGATGGAATGAGAATGAGAATAAGAATGAAATCATCTAATTATATTAATTTGATTAATTCCCATAAATTTTGAAATCATGTCTAAATTATCATTCTCAAATTCATAATCTAAACATTATCTTTTACTTATCATTCCATTCCTTTATTGTTAAATCCACCAACTAAATATCCTCTAAATGAACTAAATTCAAATCAAGATCAAACTAAATTCAAATTCATTAAAAAAAAATAAATCAAATTTTAATAATTATTTTAATAATTTAGTTTATTTAAAACTCGATTTGATTTTGATCGATTACCTTATTTAATAAGTAAGTTTGAAGACTATAAAATTTAATTCGGTTTAACTTATTTCTAAATTGAGAAATAATAGGTCGATTAAATAGACAAATTAAATAGGATTCTAAATTCACAACATAACGGAAGTTGACACGCAGGATCAACGCCGAAAGTAAATGAAGAAGAAGGAAAATAATTATATTTCCTTTTTTGTTTGGCTGAAAATGATGTTTATCCTGATGACGTGGCCAAAGAGAAAAAACGTCGATCAAATTTTCAAAGTCAAAGAGATCCTCGCGTTTGGTGGACAACCCAACACGTTCACTACCATGCCAATATAAAGACAAAAAAAAAGAGAATTGGTGTAGACTGTAGTAATAACAATCAAAATGTTTTCTTAATCACTTTTTTTAAAATATCTTTTAAAATATTTTTCATTATTTAAAAAGAAATTACGTCTTTTTCTTTATGAATATCTTCATTCTCACCTCGAGCCCTCTCTACTGCCCTCCTCTAGTCTGTTTACAAAGCTGTGTAAACAAAGCACCCTCGTTTTTCTCTTCCTCTCCGGTCTCCACTCCCTAGTCTCTTCTCTTTGCTGGTGTCCTCTGGCTTCCTTTCAACGTATCTTTGTTTTTTTAAGAAACCAAACATGGTGGAAAACACATCCTCATACAAAAGAGTGAAGAGCCTAGCAGGAGGAACAAAAGCAACTTCACTTTTTTAAAAAAGTGTTGATCGGATCTTAGACATAGATATCAATTAACTGCAATTTGCAACGCTGGAGACGCCATTTGAAATGGACGTCTCCTCTTTCTTTTGCCTCCTTTTTGACTGCATGATCTGCATGCCTCCCTGCAAGCATGCAAAGTGGGTTTAATCTTCCTCGTCCTCTTCTGCAACTGCTGTGACCGACCTCCAAAAGCTGCACTGCACTCCATGGAAACTGCATTTGCAATGGCCTAGAGACGCAGAGCTCTAAAACCTCACGCATGCCTGTAAAGCTGCCTATAAAGGCCTCCTCGCATGTTTGTTTTTGTGACAGCCCTAATGCTTCTTTAATGAAGCTCGAGCAGAAGTGGACAGATGATCTTAATTAGAACTGCGGCCCTCTGTTTTAGGGGTAAAACTCCTTTTAAAGACAGGAACAGGGTGTCTGTTAAATTAAGTGCAGAATTATTACTTCTCCAGCTTCAATCATAGCTACTAATTAGGAGGTTGTAAATGTGGTCTATGTACTCTAGAATTTATCATTCTTGTAAACTATAAAAAATTGATATCGATCCATATGAATAATCTCTTTTGTGCTAACCTTTATATTGAAAATGTTTTAACCCAAAAAATAATTTAAGTAACAAAAAAAAAAAACACTTGATGTTTCTTCAAAAAAAAGGCAGCTTTTGTTTTGTTTTCTTACCATCTCTTGCCTTGCCAGAAAGATTTTCTCCAACTCGTCCCTACAAATCGTATCTTTAGGCACAACAGCAATCTTTTCTTCCTCCTTCCAACCTCCCTCTTTTTCTTTCTCTGTCTCCCACTAATCTCCACACAGTAAGCCTTTTTCATGCAACAACCAGCAATAAAGTCCCTATGGGAGATAAACAAATTGCCTACAGATCTTTCCACTTCACACCACTCATGAACCACCACACTTCATCTTCTTGATCAAGTGGCTCCTTCCAAAGCTGCAGATTGCTTATTCTTCTGCGATTGATCGTCAAGTTGAGATTTCAGATGGGTAATCATAGGTTCAGAGTAAGCGACATGATGCCAAGCTTCTGGTTCTACAAGCTCAAGGATGCACCCAAATCCAACCGAAGCCACACCATCCAAAACGCCATGAAACTGAGGAGGTGTCAATTTCAATCATCACCATCATTGCCACCGCCGTTGCCACTTCCCAGGAGAGCTTCCAGCTACATCTCCACTAGAGAAAGAACAGAAAGATTAGTCCCTCACTCACCCATCAACCACAAGGCTTCAGACACTTACTTCCCCGTTGGCTCCCCGAGGAAGTCCTCGCCAAACACCCCAAGGAAGGCCACCATTCCAACTACGTCCCCCTCGGTTCGCGACAAGTCAGGGAAATTCGAGGGATCGGAAGAATTGCTCGAGCTCAGGCTTCCTCCAATTTTGACAAAGCCGGTCGAGGATCACGGTGAGAAAGAAACTGAGCAGGTGGAACCGAGGTCCCCGAGGCTCGGGGCAAGGAAGCAGAGGGAGACATTTCTAGCTGAGAGCTTGGTGGTGGTGAAGTCATCGGCTGATCCACAGAAGGATTTCAGGGAATCAATGGTGGAAATGGTGATGGAGAAAGATCTCAGAAGGCCTAAGGAGTTGGAGGAGCTGCTCATGTGCTATTTGTCCTTGAATTCAAGGAAGTATCACGGGATCATTCTCAAAGAGTTCAAGAAAATCTGGGTTGCCCTCGTTCAGCATGAATTACATCTCTGAGGACTTCTCTGTTGTGTGAAGATTTTTGAAAAGATTTCTTTGGTGTTGTTTTCTGTTTCCCTTTCCAACATCATGCAAGCTGTGTGGAAATGGTATGGAATTGTGCTATATGAAAAATAAGGAATGACGTGTGTTTCTTGAGTTTTAGTGGACGTACAAAGGTGCATTTCGAAGTCATGATCGAACCTCATCATCGTAGTCAGCACGCTATTAATATAGCATCAAACTCAGCTGTTCTGGTGCAAGAGTCTACCTTGCACAAATTAATTATCATATTATAGGTTAAAGTTAAGATGATCAACATCAGAACTTAAGTAAGATTCGGCTACATCCGAGCAAGAAGTGATTTATCGGTCGATCGGAGGGATCATTATCTGATCGACCATCTGAGTAAACAAGTATAGTTAACTTGGTCGGTAGAATAGCAAGCTAAGCAGGCCGGGAGTCTGAGCCGAACGAGCCACCCGTTTGGCTCGAAGAATGATGTTGACATTATACACATAATGAATCGATAAAATGATAAAAGAGGAAAAGACGAATAATTAATAAAGGAAAGATAAAACCAAATAGAGCACTCCATCTATCATTAAATGAGAAGAAGACAAGACAAAGATATTCTCTGTCGGTAATCAATATCATTAAACAGGGGAAGATAAAGGGTCACCAGAAAAGGTATAAAAGAGCATGCTAGGTATGAAGAAAGGCAAGAAAAATTTTTATCCTTAGTACTCTCACGTTTTTTTCTCTTCTGCTTCTAACTTGAGCGTCAGAGGGCCAACGCCGGAGACCCCTTCCCTGCTTTGGTTTTGTTTTGCAAATAGACACGAGGTCTTCATCCAGTCAACGGAACTGTCACCTCCCCGGCTTTCCAACTTCACGCCTTCGGACAGGATCATTTTAGCGTCGTCTGTGGGAACGTAGCTTGCATCCGAACAAGAAGATGGAAGACACTAGACAATTCACGACGGTACGCTGATGCAAGAGGAGCTCGACGCGCTGATACAAGCTCGAGCGACAAAGATAATGGAGCAACAACAACAAGAACTGGGTGATCGTCAAGTGCAAGAACCTGCAGCCTCAATAGTGGGGCGACATGCTGAACAACACTCCGCTTGGGAGCTGAACAAGATGTCAATCAACACCTATAGGGAAACCCCTAAGGCGCAGGCCCTGTTTTGGGCTCCAGCAAAGAAGGGTCGTGCGGATAAAGATCGGGGATCATCCTCTGATGAGGCACCCGTTCGAAATACCAAAAAAAAGAAAACCCAGTGAGGGCGACTCACCCGAACGGGTCAATCAACAGTTTTCAGAAGGGATTCTAAATGATCTTCCGTCGAAGCATTATACCCTATTGAAGATCGGGGAATATAATGGGATGACCGGCCTCGACGACAACTTGGCCAAGTTTGATAACGTGGCCACGCTGCACCCACCAATACACGGACAGGGTAAAATGTCGAGTCTTCCTTACCATATTATCTGGATTGGCACAACGTTGATTCAAGCATTTGTCGAGTGTCTCGATCCACAGCTTCAAAGACTTTCGAGCAACCTTCCTACATCACTTTACAAGCAGTCGCCACCACAGAAGCCACAGAAGACGAGCGTAAATTTGTTTTCACTGAAGCAAGGGCCCCGAGAGACCTTAAGGGCATATATCCAATGCTTGAATCAGGGGGCAATGGACATTCTGGCGGTCTCCTAAGACATATTGGTAAACACTTTCACTCGGGGTCTCACTAAAGGAGAATTCTTCTAGTCACTCATCCGAAAACCGCCAAAGGACTTTGGTCATCTACAGAAAAGGGCCAATGAATACATCAATGTAGAAGAAGTCCAGACGGCTAGGAAAAAAGAGGCACCCATCGAACCAACGGTGACATCCGAGCGGCATCAACCAAGTAGCCATCAGCCTCCTAAAGGACCCCAATCGAGAGGAACTCAATCACAACATGAGCCTAGGACGCATACCGTGTAACATGTTGGGGTTGGACGCCCAAAAGCCTCCAGGGGCAAAATATGGACGCTGATGTTTTACTCTTTCCATCAGTCGATGACTCATAATACTCGGGGCTGCTACCTGGCTAACAGGCCGACCCCAAGAAGATAGTATCGTCAGTCGTCATCGCCCAATCGGAGATATAGGCGCCGATCAGCTGGGCAAAGGGAAGGTGAAAGGACAGAGGTCAAATCACGCTGCAATCAATCTCAACAACAGAACAATCCAAGTCCTATTCGGGAGTAGGCCGAATGGAGATGACCCTCAACTCAAGAGGAATAAAATATGAGCAACTCCACTCGAGGTGAGATAGGAATGATCGTCGGGGGGTCGATCGGCGGTGATTCCAATCGACCAAGGAAGTTGCACGCTTGGCGGCTTGAAATTCACGCAGTCGGTTGTAGCAAGGAGAAGGCCAAAGGACCTAAGATCAGCTTCGACCGGAATGATTTGGAGGGGGTAGAGATCCCCCATGACGATGTCCTAATTATCCGAGCGGTAATAGCTAGTTATGTTATTCACCGTACCTTTGTTGACACAGGAAGCTCGGTGAACATTATATTCAAAAAGGCATTCGATCAGTTGTAAATCAACCGAGGCGATTAACTGCCCATGGCGACATCACTCTATGGGTTCACCGACAACGAAGTGTTGCCGATCGCCAACTACGTTTGGCCGTCTCGCTCGGCGACGAGCCATTGAAGAGGACATGGATGACCAATTTCATCGTGGTGGATGCGCCATTAGCCTACAACGTCATTTTGGGCCGCTCGACACTAAATGAGTTCCGAACGGTGGTATCCACTTTCTATCAGAAGATCAAGTTCCCGGTAGGAGTTGAGGTGGCCGAGGTCAAAGGCGATCAATTGGCCACCCGACATTGCTACGTCGAGATGGTCAAAATAGAAGCATGAGCCACCCGGAAGACACCGCACTTAGAGGTGAGTATGATCATAGAGAAGCCTCCTGCTCTGGTCTACGATGAGAAGGAGGAAGTCTAGATCCATCCAAACTGATCGGAGGTGACAACCTTTATCGTAGCTGATATAGAGAGCAAGAAAAAAGCAAAGTTGGTCGCCTGCCTCAGATGAAACTATGACGTGTTCGCCTGGGCGACACATGAATTGTCTCACATTTCTCTGAGCGTGGCTCAACATAAGATACATGTCCAACCGGGCTCCCAGTCAGTTAAACAGAAGAAGAGTAGAATTTGATCATCTAGGCGGAGATAGAAAAATTACTGGAGGTCGACCATATACGGGAACTCCAATTCTTGAGTTAGCTCGCTAACGTGGTACTAGTCTCCAAGCCAGGCAATAAATGGTGGGTCTGCATCAACTTCCGCAACCTAAATAAGGCATGTCCGAAGGACTTCTATCCGTTGCCTCGAATAGACCAAATGGGGACTCCACAGCAAGCTATGAATTAATGTGTATGCTTGATGCATACCAAGGCTACCACTAAGTGCTGCTTGCCCGAGAAGATGAAGAAAAGATCAGTTTCATCACAGCCGACGAAACCTATTGCTACAACGTCATACCGTTCGGACTAAAGAACGCCGGAGCATCCTACCAAAGGTTGATGAATAAAGTATTCCGTAGACAGATCGGTCGAAACAAGGAGGTCTATGTCGATGGCATACTAATAAAATCCCTCTGGCTGCTCTGTGTAGACGTCGAGGAGACACGCCAAACTTTCAGAACCTATGGAATAAAGTTGAATCCCAGTAAGTGTCTGTTCGATGCAAGGAGCGGTCGTTTTCTCGGGTATATCGTGGTTAAGCAGGGGATTAAGGCAAATCTGAGTAAAGTAAAAGTCCTGCAAGACACGCCTCCGCCTCACAATTTGAAGGAGACGCAACGACTGACCGGACAGATCACTACACTTTCAAGGTTCATCTCTAAGACGCCCAATTGGAGTCTGCCATTCTTCAAAGTACTACACCGAGCTACAAGATTCCAATGGGATGCAGAATGTGATCGTGCTTTGGAAGAACTCAAGGAGTATCTTAATTCCTTGCCTGTGCTAGCTAAGCCGAACGCTGGAGAGCCTCTTTTGATCTATTTGTCATCCACCGAGCATGCGGTCGGATAGACATTGGTCAAGTAGAATGACTATGAACAGCAGCCTGTGTATTTTTTAAGTCATATATTGAAAGATGTTGAATTTCGCTACATTAGTCTGGAAAAGTTAGCTTACACTCTGGTGCTTGTCGCTCGGAGACTCTGTCCATACTTTCTTGCTCACCCGATCATTGTCATAACCAACAGTACTCTGGGAAAAGTCTTCCTCAACCCAGAAACGTCAGGGCGGCTAATCAAATGGACAACCAAACTAAGTGAGTTTGATATCCAATATCAACCCGGAATGGCGATCCAAGTTCAGGCCTTGGCTGATTTTATTATAGAGGTCCAAAATGCCTAGCCGACAGCAACTTGGAGAATATATGTCGATGGTCTATCCACTCGACAAGGCAGCAGGGTCAGCATTTTGCTCATTTCACCATAAGAAGACCGGATGCAACTTTTCGTTAGGCTGGATTATCGATCATCAACAACAAAACTGAGTATGAAGCCTTGATAGCTGACTTACAGGTAGCACGGCATGTCGAAGCCACAAAAGTCTCATTCACTTAGATTCTCAGTTGGTCGCCCAATAGCTATCAGGGACATTCTAGATTAGCAGCTCCCGACTCAAGTTATATGCAGAAGCCTTCGAGAAGTTAAAGGCAAATTTTCAAGAGGTCACTATACAAAAGATCCCCTGATCAGACAATCAAGCTGCAGATGAGTTGGCTAAGTTAGCTAGTTCATTATTACCAGTCATGATCAGCCAGCCGATCAAACAGGTCTCGCTGGTGGCGCACATCGATCGAATGGAAGGAGTGGTCTGCTCGAGAAACTGGAGGACGCCACTGATCGAATTCCTTCGATCGGGTATCACACCGGCCGACCGAGAGGTAGCACGACTATTAAAGAAGAGGGTCGGACAGTTCACCTTGGTCGGAGATCAGCTGTATAAAAGAGCTTTCTCCAGACCTTTACTTAAGTGCGTTGGACCAGAGGACGTAGAGTATATCCTATAGGAAGTGCACCAAGACTCCTACGAAAGTCATCCGGGCGGTCGTTCGCTGACTCGAAAGATCCTCCTGGTCGAATATTTTTGGCCAACTCTCCAAAAGGATGCCGCTCGGACAATAGCCACCTGTATGTCCTGCCAAAGGTATCATAACATCTCACATCGACCAACCAAGGAGATGAAAGCATTCACAGTGTCTTGCCCGTTCGACCTGTTGGGATGTATACTATAAGCCTAGTTTTTGTATGAACATCTGTTTTGAAATATTTTGAAATGAAAATCACTTTGGTCAAATATTTGTATTTTATATTTATATATATGTCAATGCAGTTGTCCATTTAATTTATATTATAGATAACATGGTGTGTGGTGCCACACAGAAGATCATGTTATCAGTTCCTTATAAATTATAAATAGTAGCTCACAACCAAAGTGGATTTGGGCAAACCATTGGAACAGTTGTAGTGTAATTTTGTATTAGTTTATCTTGACTATAAAATTATACTAGTACACTATGTGTGTATTGAGCAGGACCATTTGAGGTTGTTTCGATTTGTATTGACTACATAAAAGAACATAACCTCTGTTATTATGGATGGACGTCCTCTTAATCCCTATATAATAACAAGCATGTATACTTAGTATTTATTTCTTTAACTTATCAATGGGTGAGATTTATTCGTTAAATCAATAGGCCCGATGAGTTAGAAAATAGTACTGTTTATATGGTGTGTTGTTGATTATAGAAGGAATCTGTGTCCTAATTATTTAGACTGATGATGTCCCCTTGAGGAGCTCATAGGGATTATCATGTAAACCCTGCAGGTGGACATGATAATAAAGTTGAGTGGTACTACTCTTGGAATCAGATGTTAATTAATTGAGTTGTCAGTAACTCATTTAATTAATGGATATACGATATTTTAAACACGGGGAGATTAACACACTTATGATAAGAAGGATCCCATATTGTAATATGGGATTGATGCGGTAGTTCAATAATAACCCTTTAGTGGTATGAGTTATTATTGATGGACTTGAGTTGGATGTTCGGGCCGAACACAGGAAGCTCAAGCCCATCAGGAGGCCTAAACCAATTCCTTCTCTAGGTCCCTATTGTAGCCTCTATATAAAGTCTCGCATTCACTCATCCGGTTTGAGTTTTTGTTTTTGGTTTTTCGCCACTTCCTCCTAGGGCTTGCGCCACCCTATCTTCTCCTAGGGTCGGCGCCACCCTCTCTTCTCCTAGGGTCGCCGCCACCCCCTTTTCTCCTAGGGCCGGCACCCCCCTCCTCCTTACCAAGGGCCGGCGCCCCCTTCCTCCTTGCTAAGGGTCGGCGACCATTGGAGAAGAAGAAGAGGAGGAGGAGAAGGAAGAAGAGAAGAAGGTGCTTCATCCTAGAGTTTCTCTTGGTGGTCGGAGATTTGGAAACAAAGAGTGGAAGGGTGGTTTTTGTCTTGGTAGATTGTCGCCCACACGACATCCAAGAAAAGGAGAGGAATACAACAGAAGATCAAGAGGTCTTTAGCTACAAAGGAAAGATACAACTAGTTCTTTAATTTCGATACGTAATTAGTCGAGTTTTCTTTGTATCGATTTTGAATACCAACACAAGAGGTCATCGATCTTATACTTCGATCAAGGTGTGCTTTGATTCGTCAAGAACTTGCTTGATTGATCAAACACATGTCTGATCGAACATGCGGGTTGCTAGGAATAGTTCTGTACTTGTACAATTTTTGTACAGGGGAATTTAAACAGAACAGAATTCCAACGCTTTCACGACCAAGGGGGCATGAACATCATAGGACCATTTTCCATGGTAACCGGTTAGCGGAGGTTCTTGCTCGTTGCTGTGGACTATTTCTCAAAATGGGTGGAGGTCAAACCATTAGCAAAGATAAGTAAACAGATGGCCATCAAGTTCCTCTGGCAAAATATCTTATGTCGATTCGGCATCCCCCGACGGCTTGTCTCAGACAATGGAAGGTAATTCGCCGGTCAAAGGCTCAAAGAATGGTGCGAAGGCTATGGTATCCAGCAGGCTTTCACCTCGGTGGCTTACCCCCAAAACAATGGCCAAGCGGAAGTCATCAATCGGGATATCCTCAGAGGATTATGAGTTCGGCTTGACCATGCAGGAGGCAGCTAGGTCGACGAACTCCCTAGCTTCCTATGGGCCCTACGCACAACCCCAAAGGAGGCGACCTATGCGATGCCATTCCATCTGATGTATGGTGGTGAAGCACTAGTCCCAGTGGAAGTCGGAGTGGAGTCCGATTGGGTACAACACTATGACGAGGAGAACGTCGAGCGGAGACTGATGGAGCTAGATTTGGTCGATGAAGCATGGGACAAAGTTGTCGTTCGGCTGATGGCATACCGATAGCGGATGAAACAGAACTACAACCGGAGGGTTATCCCGCGGTTCTTCCAAGTCGATGATCTAGTGTGGAAGAAGATAAAACCAATCGACGACGTCACCAAACTCGAAGCTCCATGGGTGGGACCCTATAAGGTTGTGTAGAAACTCCGCTCAAGAGCATATTATTTGGAAGACTAAGACGGAAGATGGTTCGAGCGATCGTGGAGTGCGAACCACCTCCGACCCTATAGGGCTAGGTAAGAGGTGTGAATGATTATATTGTTAAGATGTATACTAAAAGCCTAGTTTTTTGTATGAACATTTATTTTGAAATGAGAATCACATTAGTCAAATGTCTGCATTTAGTCAAATGCAGTTGTCCATTTAATTTATATTATAGATAACATGGTGTGTGGTGTCACACAGAAGATCATGTTATCAGTTCCTTATAAATTATAAATAGTAGCTCACGACCGAGATGGATATGGACAAACCATTGGAACGGTTGTAGTGTAATTTGGTATTAGTTTATCTTAACTATAAAATTACACTAGTACACTATGTGTGTATTGAGCAGGACCATTTGAGATTGTTATTTTTATACTGACTACATAAAAGAGCAAAACCTCTATTATTATGGATGTATACTCTTAATCCCGATATAATAACAAACACATATACTTAGTATTTATTTCTTTAATTTATCAAAGGGTGAGATTTATTCAGTTAAATCAATAGGCTCGATAAGTTGAGAAATAATATTATTTATATGGTGTGTTGTTGATTATAAAATGAAACTGTGTCCTAGTAATCTAGGTTGATGATGTCCCTTTGAGGAGCTTATAAGGATTATCATGTAAACCCTGCAGGTGTACTTAGTCCGACATGATAATAAGATTGAGTTGTACTACTCTTGGAGCTAGATGTTAATTAAGTGAGTTGTCAGTAACTCATTTAATTAACGGATATACGATATTTTAAACATAGGGAGACTAATACCCTCATGATAAGTAGGAGCCCATATTATAATATGGAATTGATGTGGTAGTTCAATAATAACTCTTTAGTGGTATGAGTTATTATTGATGAACTTGAGTTGGGTGTTCGGGTCGAACACAGAAAGCTCAAGTCCATCAGAAGACCAAAATCAATTCCTCCTCTCGATCCATATTGTAGCTTCTATAAAGCCTCACATTCACCCGTTTTGGTTTTGCTTCCTACCCAAGAAAGGGGTCGGACACATCCTTGCTTGGTGCTCAAGCAAGGGGTCGACCAAGCCTTGCCTCCTACCTAAGAAAGGGGCTGGCTAAGCCTTGCCTCCTATCCAAGAAAGGGGTCGGCCAAGCCTTGCTTGGTGCCCAAGCAAGGGACTGGCCAAACCAAAAGAAAAGAAAAACAAAAGAAAAAAAAAAAAAGGGAGATTTTTTCTTAACAGAATTAGAGGTTTTTCTAAAAAGAATTACGTTGATTCTTTCTTAGAAATTTTCTAAAAAGAATTATATTAATTCTTTCCTAAGAAATTTTTATGAAAAGAGTTATGTTAATTCTTTCCTAGAGATTTTTCTAAAAAGAATTATGTTGATTCTTTCTTAGAAATTTTCTAAAAAGAATTATACTAATTCTTTCTTAAGAAATTTTTCTAAAAAGAATTATGCTAATTCTTTTCTAGAGATTTTTTCTAAACAAAAATCTATTACGTTTTCTCCTTTTTTTATCTGGGGCAAAGGGTTATAAAAAGAGAGGAGGTTGTGCCATAAAAATCAACAATTCAATTAAGAATTGATAAGTTTCTCTCCTTTCCCTTAAGGTCAGCGCCCCATCCTTTTCTTTTTTCCTTTCTTTCCTTTAGGGCCGACACCCCACTTCTTTTCTTCTTCCCTTTTCTTCCCTCTAGGGCCAGCACCCCATCTTCTCTTGGTGGTCGGAGCTTGGAGGAAAAGAAAACGAAGAGATGAAGCACCTTGGTGGCCGACGGTTTGGAGGAGAAGAAGAAGAAGGAGGTGTTCCTTTCTTTGCATCTTTTGGTGGTAGGTGGCTTGGAAACAAAAGGGTTTGGGTGTTTTTGTCTTGGTAGATCATCACCCACGCGACGTCCAAGAAGAGGAGAGGAATACGGCAGAATATCAAGAGGTCTTTGTCTACGAAGAAAGGTATAAATGTTGGAGCAATCCTAATGGTCCGTGGGACCATGTGTTTTGGTGTTTGGGCAAAAGGTTTAAGTTAGGTTTACCCTCGTTATTTGATATGTGTACTTGAGTTGTGCAGGACTGCAGGTGACACATGTGACTCAGGTTGACGGCTTCGGGTCCAGTGAAGGATGGAGCATCCGAGGGACCGTGGACAAGGCAGCAAGGACAAGGGCCGAGGGAAGCGACTTCGAGGCATACGCGAAGGATGACATTGGGGACGAGAGCCAAAGGAAGTAGGCTTGAAGGCAAGAGGTCAAGGCTGCAAAGAAGAGTCAAGTGAGTCGTGAGGGTCCGAGTGCGAGAGAAATGTACTCGGGATGGGAAACCCTAAGTTTAGGGTTGTACCAGTCGACTGGTACTGGAACCAGTCGACTGGTGGTGAGCACAGAAGCTTTCTGTGCCCAAAACGGCTGGGGCCAGTCGACTGATAGATAGCCGTTGAGAGAGACGTTGGGTTGACACCAGTCGACTGGTGCAAGGACCAGTCGACTGGTAACGGGCAAATCAGCAAGGCTGATTTCCCCAAGCTCTATAAGAGGGAGCTTGGGATGGCCGGTCAACCTGACGAAATTAGACTTGGTTAAAGCCTAATTAGTAGTCACAAGAGTTCTCAAGTGCTTGTGTAATCCAAGAGGTCTTGGTGTGTTTGTGGTGAGGTTTCTCCACCCACAAGGAGCGACTTGAGATAGCCGGAGGTTGCCGGGGGCTAATCCACCGACGGATAGGGATCGTCCACCTTACGGACAGCCATGGAGTAGGAGCATCATCTCCGAACCACGTTACATCGACGTGTATTGGTTTGCTTGTTCTTTTCTTTGTCTTTAGCTTTCGTATTCGTAATTAGTATTTGTATTTTCGCTTGCGCACTAACGAATACGTAGGAAGCGAGTTATTGGGGGCGCCGTCCATTCAACCCCCCTTCTAGCCGACCACCGATTCTCCAACAAGTGGTATCAGAGCGAGGACGCTCTCCGTTGGACTAACCGCCAAGAAAGCATAAGATGGTCGGGTTTATTGTCCCTCCAAAATTTGAAGGAGGAAGCCTTGGGGACATCACGTATTGGATGATGAGGATGGATGTTTACTTCGACACGGATTGGGACACTATGATGGTGGTAAATGAACCATTCGAAGTCCCTAAAGACAAGAAAGGGAAGAAGCTCCGACCACGACATTGGACGGAGGAGCAAACGACACGATCGGAGGCAAATTCAAAGGTAATATCAATATTGATTGAAATTTTGCCTTCTAACGTGATAAGTCGTGTAGGTGACTATGAGAACGCCCACGATTTGTGGAGCAAGGTGAAGATGGTTCTACGGGAAGAACCTAAACCTACACAAGAAGAAGAAGAACCCAAGGAGATGGGTTTAATTGCTCAAGTTGAGGAGGAGCAAACGGAAGTTGAGTCACGCTCAACATCCGAGGAGATAGAGGAGAAGGATGAAGAAATGCTATCCACTAGTGTAGATGAGGAGACATCCTCAAGGGTTGAAGAAAAGTCCAAGACAAGTGAAGAGGATGAAGAAGAGGTCTTGGAGGTCAACCTAGTGAGCACCTCCACCGAAGCAAAATCAAAAGATCACATTGTGTACTTCGGGTGCAATGAAAGGGGGCACTACAAAAGTAGATGTCCTATGGGTAAGAAGAAGATATCTCCTAAACTCATTCAAGTTAATTTAAACACTAACAAGGGTTGTAGGAATGAAGAAGCCCAAAGGAGGAGATTGCGCATCATATGCTTCACGTGTGGAGAGAAGTGCCACTACCACACCAAATGCCCCAAGAAGGGAGAAATTAAGAAGCTAGCGCATCTAAAGAAATGGGAGAAGAAGAAGAGAAGCAAGTGTCAAGGGGGAGCTTCAAGGGTAAGGGAGGTATACCCTAATTTGAAGTGTAATTCAAATTTAAATTCTTATGTTCCCATGCGTGCTAGGAGAAATAATGATTATCATTATGTAGCAATGAAAAATTTTGGATTTAGATATCATGATAGGAGTAGGGTAAATGTGGATCATAACCCTAAGAAATCTATGCATGATAAATTTAGAAATGATAGACCTAAGGAGACCCAAGGCATTAATCCCAAGAAGGGGAGACATATGCCTAGAAAGGGTAGGTCTAGGAATGTCCAAGGTGGACATGTTGACTCTAGGTTTAGGAACCTAGAAAGGGAGAATCAAGCTTTGAAGGCAAAGCTTGATGGTTTAGAGAAATTCCTTAAGAGATTCACTATTGGATCTAAGGGATTAAATATGGTGTTGGGTAGCCAAAAACCCAACAATGATAGATCGGGTTTTGGATACCGATCTAATCCCTCCAAGGCCAAAAGGAGACCATGTGCTAGGGTGGCACATGATAAGAGCAAGGGAGAGTCATCCAAGGCCAATAAAAAGAAATATGCTAGGGTTGCATATGACTATGGCAAGGATGATGTGTCCAAGGTCAAGAAGATAAGGAGATCTTCTAAGGGACATCATTGTGGCCTAGCCTTTGTGGATGAGTCACCTAGGGAGGTGGCTAAGGCTAAGAGCTCTAGGGGGAGCTCTAAGAGTCAATTTGGGACCCGTGGCCAATGGATCTCAGGTGGGTACTACTTGGGAGTCTAGAGGAGCCTGGAGTGTGCTAAAAGGTTTGGAGATGGATTTGAGTCTCAAACCCAGGGATTTGACACACATGGTTTATGTTTCATGCAAGGAAATATGACATTTGGGTTCATATAGCATGATAAATGGTTTTGGATGTATAGATGCCATATAAACCAATGCTAGGGATGCATTGTGGGTTGGTATGGGCAAATACATCAAAAGGAAGCCAAAACTAGGACTTTAGGTCAAGGTTCAATTGAACCATTTAGCTAGTTTTGGATTTTGTGTCAATCTTGGGATTGGTGATAGATACATTTTGTAATGTATTTTTCCCAAGTAGACAAAGGTCCAATAGGCCTCTCCACAAAATTTGGGAATTTTTGGAGGTCTAGGGAATTTCTGGTGCATTTCTGAAGTTGGCCTGAAAAGGCTGATTTTTTCAGAAATAGGGTACCAGTCGACTGGTACAGATACCAGTCGACTGGTAACAGTGTTTTTCGACCACATAATGGTTCTGTAAGGTTGTGTCGAAGGGGGCATTCGACTGGCACTTAGGGCAGTCGACTGATACCAGTCTGAAATTGTTTTCAGCATTGGTTTGTGACCATGTCAACTCGCTTAGATGTATGGGATCCAAGGGGGATTAATACATGAGTTTAGGGTCAGTTTGGATGATAAGTTTTCAACAATTGGGATATTGTTGGAGAACTTTTTGGATGTTAGGCAAAGGGGGAGAAGTAAGGTTTAATTGGGAAAACCTTAAGTTCCTTTGCGTAGGGGGAGCCTTGGGATAGGTTCTTAAAAAGCCCTGTGGAAAAATCCTAGCTCAATGGGGAGCTTAGGTGTAGGGGGAGTCTTGTGATAGGTTCCAATGCTTGGTGCATTGATTCGGCGGTTGCCAAGTGTGTAGCCTTGGCAATGTAAGTCCATTCGGCGGTTGCCAAGTGTGTAGCCTTGGCAACGTAAGTCCATTCGGCGGAGTAAGTCCAAGTGTGTAGTCTTGGCATCGTAAGTCCATTGTTTTTAGCATGTTTATTTGCTATATGTTTTCCCTAACTTAAACGTATTGCCAAACACCAAAAAGGGGGAGATTGTTGGAGCAATCCCAATGGTCCGCGGGACCATGTGTTTTGGTGTTTGGGCAAAGGGTTTAAGTTAGGTTTACCCTCGTTATTTGATATGTGTACTTGAGTTGTGCAGGACTGCAGGTGACACATGTGACTCAGGTTGACGGCTTCGGGTCCGGTGAAGGATGGAGCATCCGAGGGACCGTGGACAAGGCAGCAAGGACAAGGGCCGAGGGAAGCGACTTCGAGGCATACACGAAGGATGGCATTGGGATGAGCCGCGGGCTTGGATGCATCCGAGGGACGAGAGCCAAAGGAAGTAGGCTTGAAGGCAAGAGGTCAAGGCTGCAAAGAAGAGTCAAGTGAGTCGTGAGGGTCCGAGTGCGAGAGAAATGTACTCGGGATGGGAAACCCTAAGTTTAGGGTTGTACCAGTCGACTGGTACTGGAACCAGTCGACTGGTGGTGAGCACAGAAGCTTTCTGTGCCCAAAACGGCTGGGACCAGTCGACTGGTCCAGGGACCAGTCGACTGATAGATAGCCGTTGAGAGAGACGTTGGGTTGGCACCAGTCGACTGGTGCAAGGACCAGTCGACTGGTAACGGGCAAATCAGCAAGGCTGATTTCCCCAAGCTCTATAAGAGGGAGCTTGGGATGGCCGGTCAACCTGACGAAATTAGACTTGGTTAAAGCCTAATTAGTAGTCACAAGAGTTCTCAAGTGCTTGTGTAATCCAAGAGGTCTTGGTGTGTTTGTGGTGAGGTTTCTCCACCCACAAGGAGCGACTTGAGATAGCCGGAGGTTGTCAGGGGCTAATCCACCGACGGATAGGGATCGTCCACCTTACGGACAGCCGTGGAGTAGGAGCATCATCTCCGAACCACGTTACATCGACGTGTATTGGTTTGCTTGTTCTTTTCTTTGTCTTTAGCTTTCGTATTCGTAATTAGTATTTGTATTTCCGCTTGCGCACTAACGAATACGTAGGAAGCGAGTTATTGGGGGCGTCGTCCATTCAACCCCCCTTCTAGCCGGCCACCGATCCTCCAACAATAACTAGTTATTTATTCTGCAACACAACTAGTTTTGTTTTCTTCGTATGGATCCTGAAATACCAACACAAGAGGCTAGCGATTTCATGTTTTCGTTTATGTGCTTCGATTTTGTGTTTCGATCTTGTTCTTTGATTGAGGTCTCTAAAGTTAAACCTAAGGTTACTATGAGCAGTTTAAATATTCAATTTCTTTGAAAGACTTTGTCTAGGAAGTGGTGGATGATCCCATAACCAAGAAGGTCTAGTACCTCGCCAACGACCTGGAAACCAATTCTTGAAATAAATATTTAATCAACTTCTGTAATATGGTTTAACTTCTGAAGAACACAAGAGTTGAACTTGGAGTAAAAATGTTAAGTTTCGTTTCCAATCCAAGTTTAACTTTGAAGAACGAACTTGGAGTAAAAATATTAAGTTTTGTTTCCAATCCCAGTTTAACTTATGAAGAGCACATGGGTTGCTAGGAAACGTTCTGTGCTTGTACAAATTTTTATACAGGGGAAACAGAACGGTATTCTCAGTAGCGCCCAACATATATTTACCTGTATGTGTGTGCATATCTTCCTAATGCAGGACAAAAATGAATAAAATCGCAAGCATTCCACACTCATGAGTTGGGCGGACAAATCAAGTCGAGCGACAACCTTAAACCCATGTCTTCACCAACGGTCGAGCGGCGACTTTAAACCCATGTCTTCACTGACGGTCGAGCGACGACCTTAAATGCATGTCTTCACCAATGGTCAAGCGACGATCTTAAACTCATATCTTCACCAACAATCGAGCAACGACTTTAAACTCTTGTCATCATCAATGGTCGAGCGACCACCTTAAACTCATGCCTTTAGTGACGGTTGAGCGGCGACCTTAAACCCACGTCTGCACTATGAAAGTGGTCGAGCGTTGACCTTAAAATCGGAAAAGATCGATCGGCTGAGAAAACATATCAGATGAACACGAGGCCACACTCGGTTTGCATGACATTTGATTTAAATACAATTTGAAAATGCCAAATGACCAGAAAGAGACAAAGAAAAATAATGGTTCGTCAGACGGACTATCATTCACTGATACTTCAAAAATAGAGAAGCAAAACTCACATGAGCAGGTTCACTCAAGATAATCTAAAATATCATTGGGTAGCGACTTAATCAGCTTGTCCTGGCTAATGATCTTGCTTGTCAAAGTGATTGGGAGGTAGCCGCCTTCCTTCAGTTGATTAAAAGTCCCGTCGATAGCAAGGTCTAATAGACGGAGTGCTCGATCGGCGACCTTATCATTAAAAGCATCCAAACGGATGTAAGCCTACTTCATGAGGTCGAACCTGCTCGACTCAGCTCCTTGGTAAGTCTCTAAGGCCACTCGGGAAGCTTTCAGCTCTTCCTTCAACTTGGTCGGCTCTTCATCTTTTTCAGTGAGCTGGGTCTTCGCTGCTGTCTGGTCAGCCGATCGTGCATCCCACTTGGCCTTCAATGTGGCCTCACCTCCTTTAGGTTTTGGGCCAACACCCGAGACTCCTCATTTTTTATCTCCAAGTCCTCGATGGCACAGAGCTTTTTGGTGTTGGCCAAATTGAGCTTGGACTCAAAGGAGATGACCTGTTTGACAAACTTAGCCAAATTGATCAGCCTGCTCGGCGCCTTTGCTCTTCTCCACCTCCAGCTGCTCGAAGCTCTTATTTAGATCGGCTCTTAGTTGAGCCATCTCAGCACTCATATGCTCCAACCGTGCCTGGGAAGCAGATGATTGGTCGCTCGGGGCTCGCAACTGCTTGACTTTCTGCTCTAAAAATGTGAGTCTTTGGCACATGACCAGGCTTTCTACCCAATACTGTGAGGAAATAAAAAACCTTTTAAGGTTGAGCAGCGACAAAAAGTAACTTGTAAAATACTTACCCGAGAGGACATCTTGGTATGATTGTCGGCAAGCACCCCTAGAGGAATAATCATCGCATGGGCTTGGGCGTCGACCCATATCTGTACTAGCGATCCTTGGATGATTATTTGGTGCTCCGGGGCTTAGGATTCAATGTTGTCAGAGTCGCGCCACTCGTCCGTGGGCAGATGAATAACCGTTGTTATGCGGCACTGGCCACTCGGGGTGGACAGGGCTGAGGTTGCTCTGTTGGTCGACCTAGATGTTGACGCCGGCCGGATGCTGGACTTCCGAATGTTCGGCGGTGGAGGTGGTATGAAAGCGACCAGCGACACACAGATTATCCCTTGCGATTGTACGGACAAAGATGACGTCCGATCGGATGAACGGAAGGTATGTGGGACTGTCATCGCGAGCTCGGGCGCAGGGGTGGAGGTCTCACCCCGCTCGGATGAGAGACGTGGATTGGTCTTGGTCAGAGTTTGTGTTGCGGAGCTAGTAGATCGGGCAGCAATCTCCGTGCAGCACCTCTTTCGGCTTACTAATGGCTCCCCAGAAGAAGCCGATTCCGAGGCATCGACGATTGGAATAACCGGAAGATGCTCGGGCAAGGGATCCACTACGACATTCACTTCACCACCAACTGTATGGTTGGCTACTCCGTCGCTCCCTTGGGTTGGGGCTCCTATGCTCTCTCCGAGTGGATCCTCATGAGAGCTGATCGACTGTAAACCGCGGCTCTCCAACTCGGCCACGGCCGCAACATTGATCTCTACGTCCGCAAGTTTGGATTTTTCGGCCAGGCGTGTGCAACATGACTTGAGCTGCAAAAGAAAAAGAGAAATCAATTAGATTCAAAAATTAGACTAAGAAGGAGTATACCTAGGCTGAACAAAAGCCTTGTGAGGATCGGACTCAAGCCAAATACGTAGAGAACACCCTCTAGCAGTAGCTTGTGGATATCATATTTCTAACCAGCCAAGATGGAAGCCGCCTGAAGGTAGTTTGATCGGCCCTTGTACCTGCCGAGTGATGGTGGATTCGCAACCTCTAGCCTCCAGCCGGTCGGAAAATCGGGTCAATAGGAAAGTCCCTAGCTTGGACAGTTTTAGATAATAGAAGTAGTGAAAGAGCCGGGCAGACAGAGGAATGTCGTGCAAATGAAAAAGGACTACAACATCGCACAACAGTCGAAAAGAGTTGGGCACAAGCTGATGGAGAGAACTACGAAAGTATTTGCAAACTGCAGAGAAGAAGGGGTGGACAGGGAACCACAGATCGGCGGTAAATTGGTCCCTAAAAAACATACAAAACCTGGAGGCGGCTCGTTCGAGCGGTCAAAAGTCGAGGGAAGACTGATTTGATAATCGGAGGGAATTTCAAAGATGACTCTCAAACTCTCTGCATCACCTCCGTCGAACCTAGACTTAATGGACGTATACCAGAGGCCAGGGACGGAGATAGGAGGTTGAGAGGAGCTTGCCATCAGAAATAAAAGTCAACGGGAAACAACAAAGAAATTCGACTGAAAAGGAGGACGCTAAGAACAATGAACGGATTCGATTGAGAGGAGACGATGGCTTACTAGGGAGATCATTGAGATTGCAGGAAAAGGTGAAGAACGCAGTGTCGAGGAGATGCTCACCGACGAAGACGAAGACGAAGACAAGACGCAAAGTAAGGAAGATGGTGAAGCACACGAGGTTTATAAACCTCGCAATCGATCGACCTCAGCCATCTGATCCAAGGTTACAAAATCTAGAAACAGATCCAACCATTGATTTTGAAAAGGCGCACATCTCATCAAAAGTGGATGTCCGCCTGTCATATCAAGGGTGCGGTGACAGTAAAGGACATGTGTGCTACGGTCACCGGATAACATTTAATGAACTTAATTAAAAGGGTATGACCGTGTACTCGGACATAATTAGCAAGGATTTGCATAGTCTTCAAGAATTTTGGATGACGTCAGTCGTAAATGGACTCGCCTTAGGAAACACATAACAGAAGACAATTTACCAAGTGTTGTTGTTCATCTTCCCGATTGGCGCAAGGAACTAACCACAGGACTGAACTCGACAACGACAAAATGCAGTTGAGCGGCGTTGGCTTGTGGGCCAACCAGTGATTACAGATTGAGCACAGTCCAATCGGATACTATAGCATCCGGGTCGAACGGGCTTTAGAGTCGCCAACGACACCTTGTCCAGTCAGTGGACTTGCAACCTCCATTGACTAGACTTGAAGGGGAGGCTTGTGATGCAATGATAAGGAATAGCCTACCTGGCACAAGTCAATTGCCATGGTGTAGGTCAAAGTCAAGGTGATCAACACCAGGGCTTAAACAAGGCTCAGCTACACCCGAGCGGGAAGCGATTTATCGGTTGATCGGAGGGATTCTTGTTCGATCGATCATCTGAGTAAACAAGTATAGTTAACCTGGTCGGTAGGATAGTAAGCTAAGCAGGTCGAGAGCCTGAGTTGAGCGGGCCACTCGTCTGACTCGAAGAATGAGGTTGACATTATACACATAATGAATCGATAAAATGATAAAAGAGGAAAAGATGAATAATTAATAAAGGAAAGATAAAATCAAATAAAACATTTTATTTATCATTAAATGAGAAGAAGACAAGATAAAGATATTCTCTATTGGTAATCAATATCATTAAATAGGGAAAGATGGATGATCACCAGAAAAGGTATAAAAAGGGCACGCTAGGTATGAAGAAAGACAAAAAAATTTTTTATCCTCAGTACTCTCACATTTTTTCCTCTCCTGTTTCTAACTTGAGCGTCAAAAGGTCAACGTCAGAACCTCTTCCCTAATTTGATTTCTTCCCTAATTTGATTTTGTTTTGCAAATATACGCAAAGTCTTTATTTGGTCAACGGAACTGTCGCATCTCCGAATTTCTAGTTTCACGCCTTCAGATAAATCAAAATATAAATAAAAACTACTATAATTTTAGTATTTGTACAACGAATAGAATAAGCCATTCATATGAAATCAAGAATAAACACGTGAGCAAAAGGTTAAACAAGTAATACTAATAATGAAGTCATTCTTACTTTGTTTAACTGCATTCCATTGCATTGTACCAAACTTAGAATGAGATGATAATGACACGCAAATTTTTACCCTATTTCATTATCATTACAAAGATATATCACATTAGGATTTGTTGATATGGATGTGACGACAGATTTTAACATCAATTGGCACATGTGAAGTTTTTCAATGGGTATTTTATCACGTAAAACTGATTTACTCTGTTGAACAAAAAAGACAACCCCCTCAAATGACAACATGGCTGAACTCTTCTCCTACTCATCCCCACAAACAAGAATTGTAGATCTTTTGGGAAGAAAGCAACATTCGAAAACCATATAAAAGTATTGATCACATTCACATGCTCCGACCACTTTGATGGTTAAATAACCACATCCCTTCTCTTCTTCATATTCGGTTCAGGAGTCCCCTTTCTCATCATCGCTACAAACTCATCATAGTTGATGTTACCGTCCTGTGCATCGTAAGAGAAAATAAAAGAAGTTACATTCGTTATTTTAATCATTTCTAAGTATGAACAACTAATTTCCTTCAACTTCATGTGCTTTTTTTACTTACATTGTCAACATCAGCTTCGTCGATGACACACTTGATTTCTGCTTCATCATACATTCCTTTTTCTTTCAAAGCTTGCTCGAGTTCTTCTCTCGTAATATAGCTAAAAAAAGTAAACATACAACAATTAGATCATAAAAAAGTTGGATGCACGTTAAGAAACATATTGTTGCACTAACTTACCCACTGTTATCTTTATCAAAGTATTGGAATGCTGTGTAAAGATGCTCTTCTCTGTCCATTCTGTTCATATGCACTGTTGCTGTTATGAACTCCTCGTAGTCAATCGTTCCGTTGCCATCTGCATCAGCCTGCAACACACCAAAGGTTTAGCATAAATGACGTTTCCTTGAAGACAAATTAATTGACATTTGAGTCCCCTGTAAAGCTTACAGCTTCCATTAATTGCTTGACTTCATATTCAGACAACTTTGTTCCTTGCTTAGCAAGACCTTGTTTGAGTTCTTCAAAAGTGATAGTTCCACTATTATCAGAGTCCATGCTCTTGAACATTTCCTTTAAACCTTGTATCTCCTCTTCAGATAAGCAACCGGCTATCACCTGCAAGTGATGTAATAGAAATTCATGAAAAGGTAAAAGTTATGCCAATTTAAAGCAATTCTAGCTAGCAACTCTGTGGACCTTAAGTTAATACAATGTGTTAACTGTAGGTTTACCCTTAAAGCAGCCTTCTTAAACTGGTTCATTGCTCTGAATTGTTTCAGTCTGTTGATAACAGCATTATCAAGTGGTGTGTCAGGTGCTTCTCCGTCTTCTTTGATCCAAGGATGATCTGCATTGCAAGTTCATGATCCGTTAAGACAGTCCAAAAATAAATATGCTCATTCCTTGAGAAAGGAAAGAATAACATCAATATAAATGAGAGAAGAAATCATACTGAGGACTTCAACTGCTGTTAGCCTCTGCTTGGGATCCAAGTTCAACATCTTCCTGACAAGATCCTTAGCACTAGGTGAAATCTTAGGCCATGGATCACTTGTGAAATCAATCTGCCCCCTTAGAATAGCATTGAAGATCCCTTGTTCAGATTCTGTCGGAACAAATATTGGCATTATCTTTTGTTTTCTCAAGGGGAAAAAATTGTAAATTGTTAAATGAAGGAAGAAATACCAGCCCAAAAAGGTGGGACGCCGCAGAGGAAAATGTAGAGCATCACTCCTATGCTCCAAATATCAGCTTCTGGTCCATACCTTCGCTTGAGGACTTCAGGTGCTATGTAATATGCACTGCCGACAATGTCTTTGAACACCTCTCCTGTTCAGGAAATGAAAGTCAGATCAGCTCCTTCACGTGTGATCTACAATGTATGAAGAAGGCCTACATGCCAATCCGGGGATATTAATACAACATTCAAACTTTGTGTCTTAAGATTTATCGACAAATTCGTAAGATTAGTATGTAAACAAAAAAGACACCCTTTTGTGCAACTTCGAGAGATTAAGCATCAAGGGCCTGCAAGTTTTTGGCGTGAAGGTGGCCGGACAGTCCTATCCAGAGATCACGCTTGAAGGGGTCTACATGCCGGCCCTATTGTGATAAAATACTAAAAGAGGACAAAGACGCCGGAAATGGAATGGAACCTTGCTTGAAGAAGACGGAGAGACCGAAATCGGTGGCCTTGAGCGGCGCGTCCTCGTCCTTGCTGAGCAAGAGGAAGTTCTCCGGCTTGAGGTCCCTGTGGATGACCCCCATGGAATGGAAGGTATGCACGATCTGGACGATGACCCTCAGAAGCGATGCCGCTGCCCGCTCGGTGTAGTGCCCCTTGGCGATGATGCGGTCGAAGAGCTCGCCTCCGGAGCAGAGTTCCATGACGAGGTGCACCGATTGCTTGTCCTCGTAGGCGCCCTTGAGCTCAACGATGTTGGGCTGGCCGGATAGGTGATACATGATCTGCACCTCCCTCCTCACGTCCTCGATGTCCTCCTTGTTGGTCAGCTTCCGCTTGGCGATGGTCTTGCAGGCTAGCCTCTCTCCGGTGGCCTTGTGGGTGCAGAGGTGGGTGACGCCGAACTGACCGCGACCGAGCTCCTTGCCGAGGGAGTAGGTGGTGCGGACGTCCTCCATGGGGCGGCCGAGCACGGGGCCGATCGGGGCGGCGGGCTTCGCCTGGGGAATGGCGGGGGGCTTCTGGATGGCGGAGGCGACCTCGGATTCGGAGTCCGCGGTGGCAGCGACGACCTCGGGGGCGGCCTGGTCGGCCGGCTCCTTGGTGAAGCAATTGCCCATGAGGAGGGTGGTGGCCCGCCTCGGCTACAGGGGTGGGAGAAGATGAGGCATGGCGGAGGGAAAGAGAGGGAGAGGGAGGATTTTGATGGGAGAAGAGGCGCCATGGATGGGATTGGAAGAGAGGTGAGTTGGAGCAGAGGCGGGGAGAGATTGACGGGAACCAACTCTACAAAAAGCAAGGGACTGGGATTGTTCTTCTTCTTCGTTGCTTTCTGAGGTGGCACCACAGGGATACTCGACTCGAGTCCGAATCCAATACGACTTTTTATTACATGCTCGAACTCCCGTGTCCAGTGACACGAGCCATGTCGTGCAATCATTTTCAGTCCCTATGAAGGGGATCCATCGGTCCAGGGGTTTTAGGATGTGGGGATATGGAAGAGGATTTTTTCACCTTAGAGAAATCTGAGTCTATCACCTTCATTATACTCTAAAATACTGGCAATCCTCTTGATAAGTATTTCTTTTTTTCTATCTCATCTCATATTTGAATTGTAAAAATATTTTATATTATATTTTTGATTTGTAAATTTTTCTCAATGGAGTTGATCATCCGATTTTAAGAGTAAAAAGTAGTTACAATATAATGTGATATATAAATTATGTATTCGAACATTTTCTTGTGCTATAATATGGTTATTTGTATGTTCTATATGTGTTATGTCTTGTATATGTTTGACAAAATGTATGTGAGGTCACTCATGTAGATATAGAGTTTTGTTCACTACGTAGAGGAGGTGTTTTGGATTATATAAATGGAGAACTCAATGGCAAAGAGTATCCTTACTTTCTACGACATCCTCTTGAAACAGAAGATAATTAATTTCCTACAAGGGAAGCTAATTAGAGTTTGCGAGTGTTCCCCATATTAACATTAAGAAGTGATTTGTGTAATCTAGTGATTGTATGACCGACAAGCTCTTAGTAATAAAGGGTAACCCTTTAACTGGACTTTCTGGATTACCTTTTCTACTTAATATCATTAAACTGCCATTAAAAAGTATGTTAGATAACTCTAGCAATTGTATGACTGGGGGGGTCTAGGGTAACCCTTTAACTAGACTTTCTAAAATTTCTTCTTTGCTTAATGACATTAGAAAGTAAACTCTCCAGTATGATCTTCATAGGATTATGCTGAACTTTAGTTAGAAACCCTACAAGAATATAAGCATGGAGTCAGTTGGATGATCAATATATAGGGACATTCACTAGCATCCTAATGATCCTAGATTTATCCCAAACTAAACTTCACCTTCTCCCTCCGTTCACTTGCGCTCACACTCTTTCCCTTTAACTTCTCTCTCTACTGACTACTATCTCTCTCTCTCCCTTTCATTCTCCCTCTCTTCTGTTAATTCCTAGTTTCCAAGCGCTTGTGAACCTATCTCCAAATGTCTAGATAATTCAATGTGTGAAATCAACTAGTACTCGTGTAATTGATATCTTTTATTACTTGATGATATCTTCATACACTTGTGTATTTGCCACCACATGACCCTCGCGCCTCCTTTGGAGGCACCCTAGATCGACCGAGGTGCCTCCTATTGGGAGATTGTTGGCTGGCTATAAGAAGGGTTGAATAGACGGTGCCCCCAACTTTCGCTTTTCTACAAATTTTTAGTTGTGCAAGCGGAAATAAAACTAACTATTGAAAGCAACAAGGAAAGAGCACAAACTCTAACACGTTTCCTTTTACATGGTTCAGAGATTGCTTGCTCCTACTCCACAGCTTGTCCTTGAGGTGGGCGAACCCTTAATCCTCACCGGCTAGAGCTTTCTCCTTCTCGGTGGAGCAAATCTCTCACAAGGCACCATTCTTCTTTACAAGGTTGAGAATAAGCTTTGGAAGAAAAGTATAGGCTTTGGAAGCTTGGAGGCTAAGACTAGAAGCATACAATAAGATTAGTAGTCTCCTTCAATGCCCCAGCTTCCTATATATAGGTTGAAAGAGTTGATCACTAATCAACTCATTTCCTGTGCACCAGTTGACTGACACTTTCATCAGTCGACTGGTGCTACCGTTGGATGTAGCCAACGACTACTTCGCAGAATACCAACGGTCACTTACCAGTCGACTGGTTATGCTAGCTGAATGAACAGAATGCTTCTATTCGCTCCTAGTTGACTGGACCAGTTAACTGCAACTTTCATCAGTCGACTGGTCCCAATTATGCACTCACATTCATCCTCTCCTGAGTCGCCCTATGAACCTCTCTTCCTCGGCCTTCGTCCCTCAGATGCACTCGAGCCCACTGCTCCTCTCCATGCATCCTTCACGTTGCCTTGAAGTCTGCTTCCCTTGGCTCCACTCCACTGCTCCTCGTCCGGTGGTCCCTCGGATGTCTTTCACATCATCCTTCACCGCCTCAAGGACCTGAGCCCTAGGATGAGCTTCCCATGTTTAGCCGTACTAAGCTCCTCATGTGTGTTTCACCAAGTCCTTCATGACTCAAATACATATATCAAATCAATATGAAAGTCTAACTTAAACTCTTTGGCACACACATATCAAAACTATGATTGTACTGATCAAACTTAGGCCAATTGCACCAACACCTCCCATCGACCAAAGTCGTTAGTTGACCGTTAGAGTTTGAATAAAGGTTTATCCACACTGAAGGCACCTCCACCTTATCTAAAGCGCCTTCAAGCCACGTCAGTATAACTATAACAACATCCATGAGGTTATAAAAACCCCTCTTGAGCTAGGAATTAAAAATCAACTCTTGTACTTATTGCTTAAGCAATTCCTGAGCTTTCAAAGTCTACAAGAGGCTACTCCGCCTTCACGAAGGAGTCTTTTAGTGGAGCTTTTCAATTGTCTTAGATTAACAATCACCTAGATTGTAACCAACTAAATTTATGAGCCTTCTTACTTTTTAAGTTATTAACATTCTCTTTAGGCTATTCACCTCCCTTCTAGTCAGTCAACCGGGACCTATATGTGTCTCATGCCATCCACTCTGGCTAGAAATATGTTTGATTTCTAGAGATTGACTCGAAGACCTGTCATCACCCCAATCTCCTATAGATATGAAGATATTGTAAGTACCCCGGGTTGACTTTGATGTAATCAACAGAGTTAAGTTAGACTTTGTATTTTTTATGTCTTGTGTCTAAGTGTGCAGAGACTTAGGAATACAAGAAGTCGAGTGGAAGACACAGCGAGCAAGAAAGATGGCACGAGAAGTGAGTTGATGAGCTCGGTATATCTGAGGTATGAGGAGTTGTGGAAAAGTACATCGATAGACGAGAAGGACGTGCGTAATGCTTTCAAGGGACTAGAAGTTGGAGAGAAAAGTTGCTTAAGGAGAAGGTCGGAGTTGGGTTTGGGTGAGCACAAATCTAGACGATCGGAGGATCACCCAAGCAACTGGTTAAAGTCAACATCAGAAGTTGACTCCATCCAGGTGCCTGGACCACTTGGTCCAAGCGCTCGGACCAAGTCCAAGCGCTCGAAGCTTTACCAGCCAAGTTAGTGGGTCGTTCGCGCCATTGCAGCAAGGATTAGCACTGGAATCCACGTCAACAAACTCTAGATGCCCGGGCCGAGTCTAGGCGGTGGGGAACCGATAAACTATTGAAGAGTCATTACAGAGTGGATCAAGTCGGCCAAGTCCAGGCGCATGGGAAGTGCCACATTAGCAAAAGGCTAGTTGCGACCAATGGACTATAAATAGAGTTTTAGTCTTCGAAGTTTAAGACATACAACTATACTCGAACTCTTTTCTTTATTTCTGCTCTTTCAACAACTGTTAGAGACTAGTCTGCCTGCTTTAAGAGAGAACATTAGTGGAGCTTTTTTATCAACTTGGATTAACAACAACTTAAGTTATAACCAAGTAATTCTAGCCTTTTTCATTAATTTATGTTTGTATTTATTATTTTTATTTAACTAAGTGTGTCCTTGCTAAGATCGATAACAAGAGAAGAAGTTTTATTTCTAATTTGTAGGTTATTCACCCCATCCCCTCTAGCTGGCCTACATGAGATCTACAAGTGGTTCAGAGTAAAGTACGCTTTAGACAGATTAATCGCCAACTGAAGCAACAAGATGGTCAGAGAGAGCATTCATACACCAAAGTTTAAGGGGGATTTCGTCATTTGGAAAAAGAAAATGGAGGTATTTTTTAAAATAAATTTTAATATCTTATTAATTATCAAATATGGTATTGTAGCACCCAAAAATCAGCACAGTGACGAAAAAGAAGAACATCTCTAGAGCAAGAAGGAACAAACTGACTTTGTGGCCAATAGAAAAGCAAAGTTCCATCTGCTTAACGTACTACCGCCACAAGAAGTAAACTGGATTGACACCTATAAATCTACCAAAGAACTCTGGAAGAAATTTCTGGATCTATACGAAGGAATCTCAGAGACCAAACTCTCAAGATGAGATCTGCTCTGAAACTGACTTAGCAACCTCTAGCTTGAAGAAGGGGAAATAGTTGCTTAGCTACATGCCAAACTCAAGGAATTGATCACAGGAATCACCAATCTCGAAGAAGTGATAACAAATCGAGATTCTCTCTGATACGCTCTTAATGTTGGTGATTTTGACACCAACAGTCAAATCTAAGTTTTGATTAATTATAAGTAGATTAAAGTTAGATATATTGTGTGATCTAACCTTTCTACCAAGTGTGCAGGACTTGACTAGTCTGCACCAGGCTAGATTAGAGGACCCGATAGCTGGTGTAGAAGTCCAGATAAATCATGGAGTGACTTGATATCTGGCAAAAAGTTTGTCTAGGTCCGCGGGACCTGACAGCTGGTCGAAATCCAGTTGGATCTGTGGATCTAACAGCTGGCTGGGTCAAACTTAAGTTTTGATTAATGATAAGTGGATTAAAGTTAGATGTGCTGTGTGATCTAACTTTTCTACCAAGTGTGCAGGACTTGACTGGTTGGATTGGAGGACTCGATAGCTGGTGTAGAAGTCCAGATAGATCATGGAGTGACCTGATATCTGGCAAAAAGTATGGCTAGGTCCGTAGGACCTGACAGCTAGCTAAAATTCAGTTGGATCTACGGACTTGACAACTGGTAGGAAGACCTGGTGGACTAAAGTAGAGTCAAGCAATTCTGCATGGTAAGTAAGGTAAGTCATTGGAGGAGAGGGTTCCAGTGTGGACGAGTCCTAATTAAGGGTTTTAGGCTTAGGTCCAATTTATGTCCATTTTAGAAACCTAAACTGAGACCATGATTAGTTCCTAGTCTTGGAAAGACAGGAACTAATTAATACTGTCATTTTATGATTGTACGAACCTTGTTTTGCAGGTTAGATACTTTACTATTAGCCTAACATATTTTACATGATAAAAAAGGGACAAAAAAACTTCGGGTTAACAATACTTGAGGTTCCTCCTTTGCTGTCGGAAGCGCCTCAGAAGCGTTGGTCGAAGGCCCATGCAAAACGGCGCCGAGGCACCTTCCATGCTTAGGAAGGTACCTTGAAGCTGAGCGTTAAAGGTGCTTCGGAAGGCTTTGAAGGTGTCTTCGGTCGGATAACGCAGAAGACCTCGACAATGATAAGAAGCGGAGTTCTTGGGATATTTTTTGAGGTTGAAGGCACCTCCGGTCCTCTTTAAAAGGGTTGCTCGACCTTTTCTTCAAAAGCATCTCTTCTACAAGATTTTATGACGCTGCGACACCCGACTACTGCTGAAGAGCTGCCCAATGCCAAGTTCGATTCGACTATCTTCAAAAGTGTTGGGTAATGAAAGTTTATTTTTGTTCTTAATTACTGCTTAAAGGAAAAGGTAGCTTGTTACACTTATCCTCATTTTTATTGTACTCGATTCCTTCTTCCAGCGGTTTTGGAAGAAGTCATTAGTGGATTGCTCGTCAATAAGTCGGCGAGACTTGGGTCTTAGAGTAAGAGTCGTCGAAGACTCCGAACTAAGTAACCAACCTAGTTTGTGTGCTTGTTCTATTTTCGTGTTTTTTCAGCTGCACTCTTATTAAGTTTTAAAAAGGACTCTATGTTTAAAACCACATGATTCACCCCCCCTCTCTCTCTCTCTCTCTCATGTGCACTACAATCCTATAAGTGGAATCACAACAGGTTTACTCTAAATTGGTGTAACCACCAATCGAGCAGAGTTATATAAATATATATATATATATATATATATATATATATATATATATATATATATATATATATATATATATATATATAATTTTTGATTAAAAAATATTTTTATGCCTTTTTTCCTTTTTCAATTTTTTACCATTAGTCAGAATGGGTACAATCACCTTTTTTTTTTTTTTGACAAATTTGTTATAATATTTTTTTATTTTTCTTGAAATTGGTACAACACCATTTGAGTATTTTTCTTTATCTCTCATACTACTTACCTCAATACATAGTCTTGGAATCTTTATGAGTTTTTCCTTTTAGTATTGAAAAATGGTGAACAAAGAAATGCTCGAGTGAAATGTCAATAAACCACCACCATATGATCAAGAAGTTTTCAACTACTGGAGACAAGAAATTGAGTACTTCTTGGGAAGCAAAAAATATTGGCTATTTGTTGATATTGAAAAAGGCTTCTTGGGATTCAGAATTGAACAAAAAGGTAACTGAATTAATTTGTCTTATTTTACCTAATAATGTATTATATAGATTAGAAAAGTTTGAGAATTCATATGAGCTTTGGACCCAGTTGATCAAGCTTCACGAGGAGCCGTTAAAACTATAAGATCAAGTCAAAAGCGAATCTAGACCCTAGTCTAACCCAACGGAAAAGTTTATTAAATTAGGGGTTGTGCTTAAGGTTACTATAAGTTACCAAAATACTTCTGTCAGTAGTAATTTAAATAATCTGTATGATAATTTAGATAATTGTGAAATTAACCTTAGTATGATGCATGATAATCTAGATTTGTATAATTCAAAATTAATTAAAAATTTAAAACTAAAAAGTAATCTAGATTTTGATCAAGTCAACCAAGACCTCGATGAGATTGATATCAATTTTGACTTGGTCAAATATAACATAGACCAAATTAATTCAAACAATTTAATAAATTCAAAATTAAACAGATTAATTAATAAACAATCTAATAAAATTAATTCACCAAATCTAAATTTGAATAAATTAATTAATAAAAAACTTAAAAATTTAAACTTAAATAAAAATGACGAAGTCAATATAGATCTAGATAAAATTAATAAATTTTTTAATAAAATATTTGATAATCTAGATAATGTCAATCTAAAAATTTATATCCAAAATAAAAATAATTTAATAAATAAAAATTTAAATCTTAAGGATAAATCTATAGATAAAACTAATTGATAAAATCAAAATTAAATCATACTAATTCAAAATTAAAAACTAATAAAAATTTAAATAATCTTTTAAACAAAGATAACTTAACCAATTTAAAAAATTTGAAATTAAAAATTAATAAAAAGTTAAATATTAAAGATAATCTTAAGTACACTCCTTTAAAGAAGGATAATTTAACCAACTTAATTAATTCAAAATTTAAAACTTGAACTTAAATTACAATTAATTATATATTAGTTAAACCTTAACTAAAAATTGATTAAGCTTAATTAAACAAAACAAATATTATATGATTCGGGGGAGGCTCTTGTTGGATCGTAAAGACATTTTTTTTTGGGAGGTGAAAAGCGTTCTTCACCTTTTCAAAAATCACTAGTTAAGATAAATGTGGCAAAAAATAACAGAGAAGAAAAGCGAACGCTACCACATGTAGTTTTACTTGGTTCGGAGTCTTCGACAACTCCTATTTCAAGGTCTGCACTCGCTGAGTAGTTTCGTTGGGCAATCACTATAATCATGAAGCAATTACAAAACTTAAATACAATTGCAGGAATTAAATTATACCGATAATACAACTTTGAAAATTTGAGCGTAAGTTGTCGGTGCACCTTTTAGGTATACTGGAGATCTTTTCGAAGCAACGCATGAGCACGAAAATCATAGAGCTTTATGTCTTCAAGCTGATGGTCGAAGTCTCCTTTTATAGCTCCGTTCGGGCGCTTGGATCCCCTCCTAGGTGTCTGGGTTGTGCTGACGTGGTGAACTCTCGTCAAAACTTCATTCCTAAAGTTTATCCATGTCCAGGTGCCCGAACCACCTCTAGGCGTCTGGACCGCTGACGTGGGTCGACCACTCCTCGTGCTCCAACTCAGCTTCTAGATGAATTTTCACTGGTCTGGGCACCTGGAGCAACTTTGGGTGCTTGGACCGCCCGGGTGCCTGACCCGGTACTTGCCTAGGGCACTCCTTGTCGAACCTTTCCCGAGCGCCCGAACCACTTTTTTCCTTTCTCTTTCCTGCAACAAAAACTTAGTCCATGCACAAAAATTATCCTACAAAACAAGGTTAACACATTAAAAATATGATCAAATTATTATTTAGATCTTATCTTCCCAAGACTAAGATTTAGTCATGGTCTTAACTTAGACTTCCCAAATGACTCTAAGCTGGACCACGCCTATAGTCCCACCGAGACACATCCTCACTGGATCTCTCTCCTCCAGTGACTTACCTCACTTATCATTTGCAGACTTTCTTAATGTCAGGCCCCTTAACCCACCAGAACTTCTTGCCAGATTTCAACCAATCTGGACTTCAGCCAGTTGTCAACCCCCTACTAGATCTCAACTAATATGAACTTCCTTCTCTCAGATCTTAACCAATCTATAATTCATGTTAGCTATTAACCTAGCTGGACTTTAGCCTAGTGTTTCGGTCCTCTAAATCCATCAAGTCCTGCACACTTGGTAAAATGGTTTAAACAAATAACACATCTAACTTTAACCTAGCTGTCATACATCAAAACCTGATTATCAGTGCAACTTCACCAATAATCTCCCCCTTTTTGAAGTAATGACAATATAGATTAAAGTTAGAAAAAAAACATACAAATAGGCATTAAAGTGAGTTAATTTTTATAACCTAACCTACTATCCTCCCCCTTTGGCATACATCAAAAAATAATACAATGCATTAAGCATAAATTTCCTATTGTTTATAAACGTTGACAACTTAACTTTCAAAATATTTAAAATAAAAGTTACAAATATTTCAACCAATTGTTTGACTAATGTTTGGAAATTTTTTAACAACTTAAATAAAGTATTAGCAAACTGAATAGATTTTGCAAACTAAGTTTTTTAAACAAGTTTTCAAATAATAATTTCAAGTTTTTAAATAATAATTTTGAAAATAAGTTTTTGAAAACCAACCACTTTAAATAGAAAGTGCTATCTTTTGAAAGAATTTTTGCAAGTAATATTTTCACAAAGGTAAAGTAATTTGAAAGAAAAATTTTAAAATTTTGAAAATTAGATTTTGCAAAGATAAACTTTACAAGCATTTGATAAAACTTTTCAAAAGTTTTCAAAGTTATTTCGAAAACCTCTTTCAAAATATTTTTCAAAGTATTTTTAAGCAGTTTTCAATGCAATTTTCAAAATATTTTTATTTTATTTTTTGAAACAGATATTATTTTTAACCATTTGCAAAGTAAATTTCAATAAGGTTTCAAAAGAATTTTTAAACCAACACTTTGCAAAAATAAAAAAGAAAATTTTGAAATAAGACTCTTTTGAGAGTAGTTTACAAATATCCTTCCCCTGAACCTGATATTTTAAAAATAATATTCATCTAAAAATTATCTTTAAATGTCTAGTTGTTAGTTACTACCTAATTATCAGAAGATTGTAGTGTTCACTGGGTTAGTCAAGTTAAGTAATAATATCCAGTTAGAAATTTGTTGAAAAATAACTACTTAACTTGATTAATGTACTATTATGTTTTCCACCCAGACTTATGTTGATGCACTGATATAAACATCTGAAGTTCAGGAAAAATGCTTACGTATCTCACGTCATTCTAAGTTTTTTTGAAAATACAATCAAAATAGCCCTAGTTTATTTGTGAAATACTCGTTACCTAGATCTATGAGATCATGCTTTATCGGAGCTAAGGCCAAAATAAATTTTTAAGTACTAAGAAGATAAGAATTTTTAGAAAATATAAGTAAAAAATTAGCTTATAATTTGAAAATTATTTAAAGAAATATCCTCCCCTAACTTAAGGTCTTAGTTTCAGGAACAATATGCTTATAATTATCTGTAGATGTGATAGATTAATAAGTTCAAAGGAATTAATTATTGAGATAATGAATCTTTTATATTTATTAGCGTTATTATGAAATAAATTATTGTTTAATTCTGAATTTGATTATTTCATTGGTATTATTTTAGTTAAAAATTATTTAGAGTTAATTAATTAAGTTTTAATTAATTATTAATTAATTAAGTTTTAATTAATTATTAATTAATTAAGTTATTACTTTTTGGATTTGGTTATCAAATTGGTATTAATTAAGATAGAAAAGTAGGAGTAATTGATTATTGATTAATTATAATTAATTTAATTTAATCTTTATTTTGGTTAATTTATATTAATTTTAATTTATTGTAATTTATTTTAATTTTAGGTTAATTTTTAATATGATTTTAATTTTTAAGTTAATTTTAAATTTAGGTTTAAACTTAAATTTTACGTTTAAGTTTAATTTAATTTAACTTTTGTTAATTTAATTTATCCTTCATTAGTTTAATTTAATTTAATTTTGTAGGATCGTAAGAGTGCAATTAGTTGGGGGGGGGGGGGGGGGGGATTATCGCGCGTTTAAAAACTTTTTTTTTACTCGTTTAAATCAAAGTCTTGCAGCAAAAAAGTAGAGAACAGGTTCGGTTACTTGGTTCGGAGTCTAGATCGACTTCTACTCCAAGGCTTGCGATCCTTGATTGCACTAATGGGCAATCCACTAAGACTATTTTTTCCGAAAACCTCGGAAAAAACAATGCATACAACTTGCATTGTGAGTGTGCAGGATATAGGTACAATAAGGAGAGTCCAAGGGTAATCTTGGCAAAGGAGGAAAGTCCAAGGGTGAGTCTTGGTAGTGTAAGTCCAAGTATGTAGTCTTGGCAATATAAGTCCAAGTGTGACTTGGCAAAGGATGAAGTCCCAGTGTGTGGCTCTTGGTAGTGAAGACCCGACAATGATGATAAGGCTAATGGAAGCTCTAGAAGGCAAGGCGTGAAGGATGGAGAGGTCTCCGAGGGACTCAAGGCTCATGGAGGAGGCTAGAAGGCTAGGTCTAGGTTGTGTGGTCAAGGATGAGTGTATGAGAGACTGTACTCAGGCTAAAATTTTAGTGTGTACTATAGCAACACTGTAGCGTTACTGTAGTAATATTGTAGCATTACTATAACAGTCGACTGGTGTTTTCATCAGTCTACTGGTAGCTGACCGTTAGCTTATAACAGTTGAATTCCACTTAGTACCAGTCGACTGGTGGTGGGAAACACATCTAGGTGTTTCCTTCCGAGCTCTATTTAGGAGAGTTCGGGGTGCTTGGTCATGGTTGATGAAATTAGAGATGGTTAACCCTTATTAAAGTCTCCAAAGTCTTCTTGAGTGATCAAGAGCTTGTGAGAGTTTGTGGCGAGCTTTCTCCACCCACAAGGAGCTACTCGAGCTAGCCAGAGGTTTTTTGATGAGTCATCCATCGAACGGATCGGGATCGTTCACCTTACAGACAACCGTGAAGTAGGAGCTTCATCACTGAACTACGTTAAACAACGTGTTAGGTTTGCCTTCTTTTGTTAATGTTTGTCTTGTATTTCCGCTGTGCACACTAACCATTGTAGGAAGTTACGTTTTGGGTGAGACGCTATTCACCCCCTCCCCCCTCTAGCAGGCAAGGTCCTAACAGCAGAGCCATAGCAGGGAAGTAGCAGCAAGCTGAGCAGTCGGAAAGTCGTTCGGATGCGTAGAAACTCGTAAGGAAGTTATTGTTGAAGCCTTGGGTGAAACATCCTTTTATTGAGCATGAAAGGTGTCTTCCATAACCTTGAAGGCACCTCTAATGTGAGGAATCTAATCCCGAACCACCCGCTCCTTATCTGTGATGAAGTTTGAAATTTTATCCTACGAAAGGCGCCTTCCATGGCACTAAAGGCGCCTTCCATAGTATGGAAGGCGCCTTGGGCACTGTTCACCCAAGGCCATTTGTGTTTCTTTTATCCTGCAAAAGGTGTTAGTTCTGTTAGAGTGTATACTAAAAGTCTAGCCTTTTGTAAACATTTATTTTGAAATAAAGAATCACATTGGTCAAATGTCTACATTTATATGCTGAGTGTAGTTGTTCAATTAATTTATATTGTAGATAACATGGTGTGTGGTGGCACACACAGAAGATCATGTTATCAACTCCTTATAAATTATAAACAGCAGCTCACGACTAAGATGGAAAGGAGCAAACCATTAGAATAGTTATAGTGTAATTTGGTATTAGTTTATCTTAACTATAAAAATTGCACTAGTACACTCTGAGTGTATTGAGCAGGACCATTTAAGGTAAGTTCTTTTTTATACCGACTGAATAAAAGAACAAGACCTCTGTTATTATGGAAGTGTGTGCTCTTAATCCTAATATAATAACAAGCACATATACTTAATATTTATTTCTTTAATTTATCAAAGGGTGCAATTTAGTTCGATAAATCAATAGGCCCGATAAGTTGGGAAATGATATTATTTATAGTGTGTGTTGTTGATTATAGAAGGAAACTATGTCCTAGTAATCTAGGTTGATAATGTCCCCAAGAGGAGCTCATAAGGATTGTCATGTAAATCCTGCAGGTGGACTTAGTTCGACATGCTGATAAGGTTGAGTGGTACTACTCTTGGAGCTAGATATTAATTAAGTGAGTTGTCAATAACTCATTTAATTAGTGAGCATTCGATATCTTAAACACAAGGAGATTAACACACTCATGATAAGAAGGGGCTCATATAGTAATATGGGATTAGTATGGTAGTTCAATAATAACTCTTTAGTGGAATGAGATATTATTGATGAACTCGAGTTGGGTGTTCGGGGCGAATACGGGAAGCTCAAGTTCATCGGAAGACCAAAACCAATTCCTCCTCTCGGTCCCTGTCATAGCCTCTTATTTATAAAGTCTTATACCCACCCATACCCACCTTCTTACCCACCTTAAGGTGGCCGACTAAGCCTAGCTTGGAGCCCAAGCTAGGGTCGACTAAACCAAGGTGAGTTGGTGGCCGACCCTAGCTTGAACCCAAGCTTAGGTGGCCGACCAAAATAAATTAAAAAGGATTTTATTTTTTAAAAATCTTTCTTATGTTGAAGCCATGGTTTTAAAAGAGAGTTTAAAATTTAAATCTTTCCTTTTATAACTTTCTACAAAAGATTAAGTGAAAGGTTTGATATCTTTCCTTATTTATAGTTAAAAGGAAGATTTTAATTTTTGATAAAACTTTCCCTTTTAAACATCCTCATGATTTTAAAAGAGAGTTTTAAAATTTAAATCTTTCCTTTTATAGTTTCTACAAAAGATTAAGAAAAGATTTGATATCTTTCCTTATTTGTAGATTAAAAGGAAGATTTTAATTTTGGAGAAAACTTTCCTTTTTATAATCATCCACATGTTTTAATAGAGAGATTTTAATTTATAAAAGTTTCCTTTTATAACCAACCATGAAGGGAATTTTTAAAAAGAGAAATTTTATTTTAAAAATTTTTGGAAACAAATTAGGAAGTTTTAATTTTGTATTTAAAACTTTCCTTGTTTGGAGGAGATTGTAGGGGCCGACCATTAGAAGTTTGATAAGGAAATTTTAATTAAATTTTCCTTCTTAAACATTGACAAGGAATATAAGGAAATTTTATTTATAAAACTTTCCTTATTTTGCCAAGACCAAGGAATATAAAAGAGAGGGTAGAGGTGCCTCACCTCATAACACATGGTGGAGAGGTCAAGGATCGAGAATTTCTTGATGGTGGAGATAGAGCAATGGTTTGCTCTAATGGAAGACTTCGAAGCTCCAAAGAATTCAAAAGGCAAGATCTTAAAGAAGAGCAAATGGAGCCAAGAGCAAATTCAAAGGAGCGAGGCAAATGACAAAGTGACCAAGCTATTGGTCAATTTATTGCCAAGCAATATTTTGACTCAAGTCGGAGAATTCAAAGATGCCAAGGAGTTTTGGAGCAAATTGGCAACGATTCATGAAATCCCCTCCACTGTACTAGATCAAGAAGAATCCAAAGAGGGTGACTCATTAGATCAAAATCAAGAGGACTCCGAAGTTGAGAGATGCTCAACTTCCGAAGAAGAAGCCCAAGAAGCTTCATCTTCAAAGGAATGCAATGAAAAGGACAAAGAGGGAGCATACTCCTTGTTCCATGTACAAGATGAAGATGATGAAACCTCCACCTCTAGGATTGAGGGGGAGCGATTCTCGTTGACACTGGATCAAGAAGAAAAAGAAGTCTCCACATCCGGGTCAAGAGAAGAAAAGGATGAAGAAGCTTCCACCTTTACAAGTCAAGTTAAATCTATTGGAGGAGCATCATTGTCGGAACAAGAGAAAGTTTCTACCTCCAGATCCAAAGGAGAAGATGTCATCCCTACACATGAAGGTATAAATGTTTCAATTAAAAATAAAAATCATATTATATGCTTTGAGTGTAGGGAACATGGGCATTATAAGAGCAAATGCCCTAAATTGGCCAAGAAAAAGGGCCAAGTGGCACCAAAAGGCAAGGAGAAGCCCAAAGAGACTGCTCCCGAAACAAAGAAGAGCAAGGAGCACATTGTGTGCTTCTCTTGCAATCAAAAGGGACACTATCGAAGTCAATGTCCCAGGGGGAAGAAAGCGGTCAAGGCTCAAGGAGGAAGCATGAGTCAAGGGGGAGCTTCCAAGGTAAAACGAAAGGTATCATTTATTGAGCCTACCCCTTTAAATAATGGTAAAAAGCATGCTAATTCCAATTTTTATCATTTTAATTCTATTTACCATAAAAATAGGAAGCATTATAGCATTAAAGAAAAACATATAGCTCTTCATGCTAGGACTATCACACCTAGGGTTAGGAAGGTAGGTAAAAGTTTAGGCAATAACACTAAGGACCATAGTTATAAGCCAAGAAATAAAAATGCTCAAGGATTTAAGGAAAAATCAAAATCTAGGGAGTTATGAGAAGAAAATCAAGTCTTGAGGTCAAGGCTTGATAAAATGAAAAAGACCCTAAAAAGGATGGAAAGTATCCTAAAAGGGCAAAATGAGCAAAACCTAGGTTTAGCACAACAAGGGTCATCCAAGGGCCTTAGGGGTTTGGGATACAAACCTAAAACAAAAAGGGATGTACCTTCTTATCATATGGTTCCATATAATTATGGAACCAATACTAGGTCAAATAGTCAAGTCAAAAATACTAGGGAGGTTATTCTTAAGAGTATTTTTGCAACAAAAGTGAGTAAGACTTCTAAGAAGTCCAAGAAAGTCAAAAAAGAAGGTCACAAGGGAAGAAATCCCTAGAGTTGACCTAGGAGATGTGACCAAGGCTTCTAAGAAGTCTAACAAGGTCACTAGGAAGGTATCTAGGAAGGCTATTCCTAGTGAATACCTAAAGCATCCAAGGAGCACTAATAGGTTTTGGGTTCCTAGGAGCATTGTCTCTACCCCTTAGATGGGTTAAAGAGTACTGTCAACTCTAATTGGAAGGGTAGTTAACCCAATCATGATGAAGTTGACACTCTAAGAGCATTTTCAAGGTTATTGTTAACCTTTGAAAATGATAAGGATTATGAGTTTACTCTTGGAAAAGTAAAATGTGCCATAGGTTGAGGATTTTGATATAATATTGAGTGACACAAGAAATTAAGTGTAAAGAAATGCCAAGTTGGGAGTTTGACATTTTATTAGAAAGTTAAAGGCAAATCTAAGCCTTACTTTTCTTGGTTACTTTTGAAAGAGAAAAAATTTGTGCCAAAATTGGAGGATTATGCTTAATTTAAATTGACACAAAATTTATAAGAGCAAAACAAATGTCAAATTTGGGTTTTGGCATTTTCTTGGGAAATATTGGGCAATCTAGGTTTAAACTTTAAGTTAGCTAAGGTTTAAGGATACTTAGATAGTTATTCTAGGTATTTTATTTATGCTAATTTGTCATGCTTTGTTTTCTCATCATATGTCATGACATTATGTTTATTATTGCACTCATGCCTTATTATGAAAAATACAAAAATACCATGTCATGTCATACATATATCATGTAGTTATAGAAAATTTTCTTTTAAAAATTATTTTTTTTATGCATGTCATAACATATCATGAATTATGTTTATTTCCTTGCTATTAAGGATATAATGACATTTTCCAAACAAGTAACATCCTAGGTGGATGTTCATGATCTCAAAATGCCTAGATAAATATGTATGATCCCTAGTTTAGGGAAAAACCAAAGTTTACATCTCACTAAAGTACTATAAGGTGACTTGTATGTGGTTTTGTACACATTAAATACAAGTGAGATGTTAGGATGATGAACAAAACTCAAGATGTTGATTTAGTGCATTCTTTTGAGTTTTAAGTTCATCAAAACATATAGTTATGTGTTTTCCAATCGTTGGGAAAGTTAATGTACAAGTCATGTGCATTGAGCCCAAAGAATATGGTTGGATATTGATTTTGAAAATGATTTTAAAATGCTTTTGGAAAACCTTGGTGAAGGCTATCTTTTGATAGTAATCATCATTGAATAGTTAGACACAAACATGAAGAAAACACTAAAGCTTTTACAAGTTTTCAAGTTTGTGTCAATCTTTGAAAATAGAAAGTATTTTCATAGAAAACTATTTTTCCTTGATAGTATATGCCCTAAGGAATGTCTACATGAATTTTCATGATTTTTTGATTTTTGTAGAATTTTAGGGGAGTTTCTGAAATTCACTGAAATAAATTTTCGGTTTTTCAGAGCTCCAATCGATCACCCGATCAATTGGAGTGCCTCAATCGATCGAGCGATCGATTGAGAGGAGTTTTCCCGCGAGCAGAAGCTCGCTGGATTGATCAGCCGATTGATCCACCACCCTTTAATCGATCATTGGATCGATTCACACAGGTTCAATTGATTGGGACCCAACTCCCATCGATTGGGAATGTTGATTTTGGCTGGGAAAGCTTGATTTCAGCATTTTAAACCACTTTAGTCTAGGTAACCATTCCTTACCTCTCAACACACATTTGTATACATTTAGGAGGAGTTTTCATGATGAAAATAAGGACGGATTGGTTAACGAAGACTAAGTAAAGGTTTAGGTTGAGGTTTGATTTCAATATTGATTTTTTGACCTCAAAACTTCTAATTTTGGGTTTCCTAAAGGTTTAGGGATTCCAAGTCATTGTTGGTGTAATGACAGAAGTTACGTGCATGTCTTTAGGGGAGTTACTCTTTAAGGACATGAAAATCTATTTTTCATACACCTTGGAAGGTGGTTAACCATCTTTAGTGAAAATGCTCAAGGTTGGACATTTGAATGTATTGGAGAGTGGATATCTTCATTATTCATGTTGTATATGCTCAAGGTTGAGCATTTTAAATACAATGAGGAGTGGATATCCTCACTGCTTGTTTGTTCATGCTCAAGGGTGAGCATTAAAGGATAATGAAGGGTATGAGACTTTCATGGTTTGGATTGGTTATTGCTCAAGGATGAGCATTAAAGATAATGAAGGGTATGGGGCCTTCGTTATTGTGTTATGAATAACGAGTGAAGTTGTAACCAACGTTGGGTAACTCTTCAGGGGGAGAGTTTTTGATGTGTGCCAATAGGAGGAGAATGTATGGTTAAGTTAGGCCTTCATTACCTAAGAGGGAGTTTGCCCTCTAGAAAAGGAGGAGATGAAGGAAACCATCATTCTTACATTGACATGAAGGAGAATTGAGGCTATAAGATTAGCCTAACTTAAAGGTATTGTCAAACATCAAAAAGGGGAAGATTGTTGGTGCAATATTCCTTAGGTCAAGGTTGACCTGGTTGACTGAACTTGAATTGGTTCAAGCTCGAGTCTTGATGTTTGAGTTTCGATGCTTGACAATACATGGAGATTATAGGTGCAATTATTCATGTGGATAGATTATGAAGAAGAGTCAAGTATGTTAAGGTTGACTGGATACTTGACTGGAAAATCCTGGTGAGTGAAGCTAGGTGAAAGACCTAGTGAGTGAAGCTAGACAGAAGGAAAGTCCTGGTGAGTAAAGCCAGGCAGATGGGAAATCCTAGTGAGTAAAGCTAGGTGAAAGTCCCGGTGAGTGAAGCCTGGCAGCTGGAAAATCCTAGTGAGTGAAGTCAGGTGAAAGATCTAGTGAGTGAAGCTATGAAGTATGGAAAGACCTAGTGAGTGAAGCTAGGCAGTATGGAAAGTCTTGGTGAGTGAAGCTAGGTGAAAGTCCTAGTGAGTGAAGCTAGGCAGAAGGGAAGTCCTGGTGAGTGAAGCCATGCACAGGAAATCTAGATGGATCAAGGTTGATCAGACATCTGGTGTTGGGAAGTCCAAGTAGGTCAAAGGGATTGACCGAATACTTGGCACGGGAAATCCAGGTGGATCAAGGTTGATCGGACACCTGGTGGAGACAAGTCCAAGTGGGTCAAGGATGACCGGACACTTGGCACGAGGAGAAAAGTCCAAGTGGATCAAAGGGATTGACCGGACACTTGGTGAGGGAGTCCTAGCAGGTCAAGGGTGACCGGATGCTAGGCATGATGTACCAACAGGTCATGGTTGATCGGATGTTGGTTTTAGGGACTTTTGGACTTGATTGGGCAAGTCCACATGGGCTAAATCGATCAACCGATCGATTGGCTCATACCCAATCGATCGGTTGATCGATTGGGAGAGTGGCGATTGCACAGGACAGCTCTGAATCGATCGGTCGATCGATTCAGAGCCTCCAATCGATCGGCCGATCGATTGTGAGTCGTGATTCTGCGCGATAAGCCCTGGATCGATTGGTCGATCGATCCAGGCCATTCCCGAGAGCACAGAGGCGCTCTGGATCAATCGGTCAATCGATCCAAAGCCTCCCCAATCGATTGGGAGCAATCCAATCGATTGGGATTCGACCGTTGGCGCAGATAAAGCCGTTGGCGAGCGTTCTTCTGCGCACTTCTTCCTCTCTTCTCCACAGGCGATCACGACAGCTTCTCCACAACATTTTTCCACTCTCACCGCCAGTTTTTGAAGGATCTTGGAGAGACATCCAAGTCAAAAGGCGTGTCTACAACAAGAAAAAGAAGCTAGGGTTAGGGTTTCATTGTACAAATCTTGTAAGCTTTCCCTTATATTTGCTTCTCTTTGTTTCTTGTTGTATTGAGAGTATTGTAGGGCTTCTCCGCCTTCGGTAGTTACCAAAAAGGAGTGTTTACATAGTGGAAGGCACGTGAGTGTGTGGATCCTTGGACTAGTCACCTCTTCTTGAGGTGGATACCAAGTAAATCCTCGAGTTAGCGTTGTTGTATTTGTTATCTTGTATTTTCTGCTGCACATCATAGCAAGAAGCAAGCAACGGCAAGCACGAGATCGCGAAGAGCTATTCACCCCCCCTCTAGCTACATTTTGGTCCTAATAGTCGTCACTCATCAGAAATCGTACATCCCAACCCTTGCTAGAATCCCATATCTGGACTTCAACCCATTAGGAATCAAACATCCTGACTAGGGTTAGTCAACCCTGTACACTTGATAGCAAGGTTAGATCACAACACATATAACTTTAACCTATTTTTCATTCATCAAAGCACAGATTTGACCATTGGTGGCAACTGCACCAACAATATGCTTCTACTTTGGATTATGTTGACATTTTGTCTCATGTAACAATGACAAATGAAACATGTATACAATGTCATAAGGCTACTCATAAGCTATCAACAGTCGACACAGCTGGAACATACACAACCACACAGTTATATACACAGTCCACACGACCTGGAATAGAAAGAACATAACCATGTAGTTGTATAATAAGGAACCCACACGACTATACCAAAAACACAGCGGAAGACATAGAAAAGTCACACAAACCAAAAAGATACAATACGTGTCGACACGGCTTAAACATAATAAAATACCAAAAAGGATGATAAAGTAGTCACATGTCTAAACACCAATACAATATCAATACCATAAGGAAAATGTATAAGAAAATAAGAGTAAAGTAAAGATAGTCTTCTGATGTGACGTGGGATTGACAAACATGATATTCCAGACGACTCCATAATCTCTACCTGCTACCTAAGAAAAAAGATAATACACAAGCACGGTGGTGAGTACGGGTCACTAAATAGGTAATAGATAAGATAGTGCATGATCTATATAAAACACGGAGATCAAAACATACAGTCTCAGTAGGGAAATAAAAATATGATCACATTGACATAATCAATGCATTTCAACATAACTAACATAATAAATACACATATCCAATCTGGATCTAACGCATAAGATCGTGATCACCCATGACATAATAAACATACATTCCTAATCTGGATCTAACATAAGGTCAAGATCGTAAATGATAAAATAAATGCATATACCCGATCTGAAATCGACACATACGGTATAATGATCAGTAAACTCACCAAGGATTAACAACAGATCCGTTCATAACACTTGAGCAATATAACCGACAACATATGTTGGTCCCTTTGGAGGCCGGCAAGAGGGGAGGGGTAAATTGCCCTGAAAAAATAAACCAACCTTTCTCGGATTTTCAACTAATAATAAGATTTGTAATCAAAACAAAAAGAGACTAATTAAATGAAATCAGACACAGAAGATTTACTTGGTTTGCAAATAGAGGATTGCTGATCCAAGGAAAATATGGTGCACTATCTGATGATCTCCTTTGGGCGGAGTAGCCTCTTACAGTGTTGACAGCACAAAAAAAACAGAAATGAAAAAACTGAATTTCAAGTTATTGTTCTAAACTGTGGAAATCAGTGCTCTATTTATAGCACTGTTCGGGGCGCCTCGAAGGGTCCGGGCACCCTGGGGGGATAAACTTTATCCCCTAACGTTCGGATCGAGTCAAAACTCAATCTGGTCAAAAAGTCGGTTCCGGGCGCTCGGAATGGTTCCGGGCGCCCGAACCAGGAAAGTCAACAGGGTTGACTTTTCTCGGTCCGGGACCTCTACTCCGGTTCAGCTCGTCTCGGTCTAGATCTTTCGCTCTAGCTCAGCTAGCTTGGGTGATCTCGGCCATCCAAAATATGGCTCACCCGAACCTAATTTCCAGCCTTCTCCTCGAGCAGCCTTTCTCCCCGATTTCTCATCCCTCGAATGTCATGCACGTTCTTCTCATCCACCGGTGTACTCTTCCGCGGCACCGCGTCTCTCAGACGCACCAAGCCCGTCGGCTCTCTCCCCATGTCGTCCTTCTTGCTAGCCGCATCTTCCGTTCGTGTAAAATACCAAAAAAGGATGAATAATAATAAGGGAATTTTTTGAAATTTTTAGAAATTTTTCGAGAATTTTTCGGAGCTCGTATGGACGAGTTTACGGGGATAAAAACGGGGCCCGGGAAAGCCTGTTTAGGCTGCCCATTTAAGCGAGGAAATGTTTATTTTTATAAATTCCTTTTTTCTTTATTTTCCTCTTCCTCGCCGTTTCTTTCTCTCCCGCACGCCCGACGCCCATTTGCCCTAACCTCCGAGCCGAACTGCTCCTCGTTGGTTCCTTTCTCCCCTCAAGTGCAAAGCCACTCCTCGTCCCTGAGCTGATCCTTTTCATCTCCTTCCCTTTCCTCACCGAGCCCTTCTCCCGATCCTCTCCTCCGCGTGGTGCCGAGTCTTCTTCTTCTCCCGATCGCGCCACTTCTCCTCCGCTCGGTTGTGCCCTAGCTCCCCTCTACCTTCGCCTCTTTTTCTTTCTCTCGGCAAAGTCATAGATTTGTCAATTTTTCTCTTCCCTTCTCCTTTGCGCGCCGACACCGACCCAGCGCCACCTTGCTTCGCCACTTTGCTGAGCCGCGCGCCGATCTCCAGCCACTGTTTTGTCTTTCCTGAAGCCCTAGCATTGTTTCCTTGCCGTGGAGATCTCCAAACGCACCGAACAGCATCGTCGCCTCCCAAATCCAGAGTCGTGCGCTAACCTTCTACTCTCCTTTGTCACCCTCTTCTTGTCCTCTACACCGTGAGCCGCCGCCCCTGTTGACATGGTGCCCTAGATCGTCGGAAATCGAGAGTTGGAGAAGGCGACAACGAGCGGCAGTAATCAGACAACAAGAATTGAAGGTGATGGTTTAGGGTTTAGTTTTCGATTTTGTGCTCTATTTCGTGTCCTACCATGAGCAGCACTGTGTTGGGTGGAATGGTTGTGCTAATTGAGGATGGTGGTCTCTGGTTGTAGAGTCATTGTGTCGGCGGTGTTCTGGTCTCCAGCAGCAGCTAATCCTTTTCGGAGCAAACTTCCTTGGCTGTGGATTAACAGGAGCGACTAAGAAGTAAGGTAAGGTGTAGAGCATTTGATACATGCTATAGGTCATGATTTTGATTCGATTATTTTAGATAGATGATCATGTGTAGATTAATTCTTGTGGGAAGAATGATGGTAATATGATTAGGGTTTTGCCCTAATTTAGGATTAGAGATTTTATTTAACTATTTAGAAGAATTGTAGCTAAATAAAATATATTTCTATTCGTGACACAAGACTTTGACGCGAGACGAGGATCTCGACGTCGTATTTGGACTAGATTGGACTTTTCGATTGGAGGCGAGTACTTTGACTTTATGTCATTTGATATGAATAGTAATGTTTTTAACAAATAACAATGATTGTGTTTCTTATCTGCTTCGGTTGGTCACTACCTGATCTGTTACATGCTTGTTTGTTTATTTGTTATGCACTTCATGTTAGTACCTACCTGATTATACATGCTTATAGGGGTAGTGGCACAACCATGTTTTTATTATGTTCAGGACCTAGGTTTTATACCTTATCTGATCTGTGTACCTTTGATTTGGTTCATTGTCCTATGGTACGCATTTTACATATATATGGATATTGCTATGCTGCTCAGGATTTTGCCATGCTTAGTGGCATGCACCATTCGCATGATTGCATGTTGCGTGATAGTCTGCTATATTATTATTGAGCACATCGCTAGTTTCATCTCTGTCGGTGCTCCACTGGTCCGCTCATGGGTAGTGTGACGCAGCGTGGTAGCACGTCAATTTGCTCGGTGGTGCTCCACTGGGACGGTCATGGGTAGTGTACTGCAGCGTGGTAGCACGCCGGGATCCCTCCCCGTCATTGTGTACCGGGAGATGAGAGCATTGAGCTCCCCCATTTATGATTTGGGGTAGGAGAATAGGTGTACTCCGACAGCATCCCGTCCACTCAGTCACTCATCAGGAGTAGTGATATCAGAGTGCATGATTGTCACAGCCCTACCCACTCGGTCTCACCATCATGTGTGAGATGGCTGACTGGCGTCAGGGGTGACCAGGACCCATCATTGGCATCATATGCATTTATGCATTTTCTGATTGTGTTTGCTGCACTTATATGTTGCATTTGGATGGATGCATATGTTTGACATGCATACAGGATTTTGATACCTCTCGGTCTGACGACCTTGTTATATTTATACTTTGGTCCTGGTTAATATAGTTTTCTCCTGCTTGTTTTAATTGCATTTATCCTTCTTGTATCAAGAGACTGTACGCATGATTAGTGTTGGTTGTTATTTTCTTTATTATGCATATCAGTTGTTACCTGTTGAGTGTTGGACTCACACCCCCCCCCTCCGTTGCTATTTTCAAGTTGATGTTGTCGGGAGAGTTCTAGTCGCTAGTCCCCTGTAGTCCACGAGGACGTTTGTTGGTCTTTTGGTTTTTCTTTATTAGACTATGTTTAGACTTGTTCTGTTTTGATACTTTGGATCTTGTATGGATTTTTACTTGTCGATGGATTTTTATTCGATATGATCTTCTACATGCCTGCCTGGACGGCAGAAGAGGTAAGTTGACTTTATTTGCGTCGTTGAGTTTTTGTGCTTTATGAGTGTAGTTGAATAGGATATCGATTTTGTGCTTTATGAGTGTAGTTGAGTAGGATGATTGAGATGTTTACTTATCATTTGTTTTAGTTCACTATTTAACTGCGTGGATGGTGTGATTGTTTGCTTATTTATTTGTTGTTATATACATATGTTCCAGCCGTGTTGGCCGTGTATGACTATGGATGTAGAAAAGTTTCAGATTGCCACCTGTACAGGGGAGATGATGCCGAAATTTCTTCAGACAGGGACTCCCCCGGGGCGTGACAGTTCGACTTCTTGTACTCCTAAGCTCCTGCACACTTAGACACAAGGGTTAAAACAAACAGGACCTAACTTAACTTGTTTGATCATATCAAAATACCTTGGGGTTCCAACAATCTCCCCCTTTTTGATGTGAGCAACCTAAGTTAAGCTAGGGTAAAACAAACATAAAGTAAAAACAATTAAGTTTGCAAATAAGTGCAAATATGATTTTTCAATGAAATTATACCTCCCCCTAGACTTAACATTCTTCTCCCCCTTTGATCACATAAAAAATTGGGGTTCCTTAACAAGTTTAAGGTACTTTAAAATTTTTTTGAAAACATCTAAGTTAAAAGAAAATTTAATTTTCAAAGTTAAAAATAAATTGTGTGTAACGGAATAAGAAGAAAAAAATTACTAAGTTAAATTTCTAAGTTAGAAACATATTTTCAACAGGAAAAAAATTTCTAAGTAAGAAAAAAAAATTCTAAGGGGAAAACACTTTTTTTAAATGAAATTGTTAAGCATTTGGAAAAAAATAAAAGAAATACTTTTAAATTAACAATAAAAGATTAAATATTTTTCAAAATAGATTGAGTAACTCTTTAAAGCATTTTTTTATCTTTAAAAAAAATTAATTTAATGCTTTTTCAGTTATTCAATTAAACTCTTATTTCGATACTTGGCTTCCAGGCAGTAGCGAGGCACTAGGTCTTCTTGGTTATTGGAGCAACAACCACTTTCTTAGACCAAGCCGCATAAAGAAATTAAATGTTTAATTTTCTTGCTGAAAATGCTAAGTCTAATTTTAATTTTTAAATTAAACAAGTTTTTGGAACCCAATAGAGGTTCCTTCCTACAGGGTTAATCAAGTATTTTCTATGTACATAGGCTTTTGATATTTTTCTAATTTGATTTTGGTGAAACCTATAGTACCAGTTTAATCCTCTATAATTTTTAAAAACAGAAATATTTGAAGAATTAGACTTTTTCAAATTTTCTATTTCTTCTTTTAATTTATCATTTTTAAATTTTATTTTATCAAAGTCTTCTATTAGACAAGATTTTGCCAAAATTCTTTTTATTTCTAAAATTCCATTTTTTTTATTTGGTATTTTTATTTTCTAATTTGTACATGGATTTTGCCATAGCCTTAATACCAAAATAAAGCTGATAAGGAGGTAAGAGGCATACCTCACTTACCATATCAGATTTGGAGCTTGACTCTCCCCTTGTTTCGATGCATTCATTTGAAGTCGCTCCCCCTTCACTAATGCTGGGTTTTGATGTACTTTGCCCTTCATAGCTCGTGTAAAATACCGAAAATAGGCGAATATTAATAAGGGATTTTTTCGGAATTTTTGGGAATTTTTCGGGAATTTTTCGGAGACCGTATGGACGAGTTCACGGGGATTAAAACGGGGACCCGGGAAAGCCTGTTTTGGCTACCCCATTTAAATGAGGAAAAGTTGATTTTTCTTAATTCCTTTTTCTATTTTCTTTTCCTTGTTTTTATTTGTTCTCTTCTCCTCACGTCGAACCCGTGCCTTTCCTCCAGACTCCTTCCCCGCGCCTGCTCCCCCTCGCGGCGAATCTGCCCTAACCGCCGCTTGCGGCAGTTCCTTCTCCTCTTGCGTGAGCCGGGACCAAAGAGAGGCCGGCTGTTCTCTTCTTCCCTTTCCCTGTGCCGAAGCCCTCCTTTGCCGTCACCACAGCGACACCGTTCTTGCGCCCTAGCCGCCGGCGACGCACGGAGCAGCGCCGCAAACCCCCCGGTGCCCTAGCGCCGATCACCGCGCAGCACCCTTTCTTCCTCTGCCCTAGTTTGTGTTCAAGACCGATTTTCTGTGCCGACACCCGAGCCTAGCGCCGACGCCGCCTCCCGGTTCCTCTCCCCTCCTCTGTGTCCGAACCCTAGCACTGACGTTGCCGACCAGATAGCCACAAGAGCTTGCCGGAAGGAAGGACCAGCACCACCATTTTGTCTCTGCCCTAGATCGCCGGAATTCAGAAGATTAAGTAAGTCTTCGGTTAGAAGCAGCAACTCAAGATTTGGAGTTCCCTTCCGTGCCCTAATTCAACTACCTGGTTTTTCTTTCAGCCACCTACTGTGAAACAACAGGGGATCATCTAAAATTTGTGGGATCTGTTCTCGACAGCAAATTTGTCTCTGCTGTGGATTAACAATCAAGGCTGAGGAATAAGGTAAGGAGTAGGGCATTTGATACATGTTATTGATCATGATTTTGATTCGATTATTTTAGATGGTTGATCATGTGTAGATTTGAATTAGGGTTATGTTTGAATTAAATTTAAAATGGAATATGTGATTCATCATGTTTTAGATGCATGGGTAATTGGACTTAGGTTTTGGATTTTTAATCAAAGGGTGGATTGAGGATTAGGTAACTAATCCTAATTGATCGTCCAATTTGTTTAGACAGGATTATGGTCATATGATTTGGGTTTTTCCCTAATTCAGGGTTAGAGATTTTTATTTAGCTATTTATGTGAATTGTAGCTAAATAAAATATATTACATTGGTGGCACAGGACTTTGACGCGAGATGAGTATCTCGGAGTCAGATTTGGACCATTTTATCGGAGGCGGGTACTTTGACTTATGTCTTTTGATATGCATAATAATGTGTTTAACATATAGCATGATTGTGTTTTCCATCTGTTTTCGGTTGGTCACTACATGACTTATTACATGTTTGCTTGCTTACTCGTTATGCACTGCATGTTATTATTTACCTGATCATACATGCTTTAGGTAGTGACCCAACCATATGATATATTATGTTCAGAACCTAGGGTTTATTTGATACCCTATCTGTTTGTGTACCTTCTATTTGATTCGTTATCTTGTAGTACACGTCTTATACTTATGTATAGAGCATGCTATGCTATTTGTGATATTGCCATGTTTAGTGTCATGCATCATCTTGCATGATTGCATGCTGTGCGATTGTCTGCTCTATTATTGAGAGCGCATCGCCAGTTACATGTATCTGTACACACCACCACTCATGGGTTAGTGGTATATCAGACAGGTGTGCGTTGGTCTGGTGACTCAGCGTGGTAACCGGCAGACAGTTCCGCTCTGTTTGGCTCCGTTGGTTTAGTGTAGCAGTGTTGTAGCCGGTAGGCAGTTGGACTTTGTTTGGCTCCGTTGGTCCGCTCATGGGTAGTGTGACTCAGTATAGTAGCCGGCAGAGAGTCCTCCCCGTCATCGTGTACCGGGAGATGAGAGCATTGCGCTCCCCCATTTATTATTTTGGGGTAGGAGTACGTGTATACTCCGACAGCATCCCGTCCACTCGGTCACTCATCAGGGGCAGTGATGTCAGAGTACACGGTTGTCACAGCTCTACCCACTCGGACTCACCATTGTGTGTGAGATGGCTGACTGGCGTCAGAGGTGACCATGTCATTGGCATCATATGCATGATGCATTTATTGTTTGTGTTTGCTGCATTTACTTGCTACATTTATTTGGATGTATATGATTGACATGCATACAGGATTATGACACTCTTGGTCTGATGACCCAGTTACCTTTATACCTTGATCCTGGTTAGTACAATTTTCTCCTATTTTTGTTCCAGTTGCATTTATCCTTCTCGTATTCAGGAGATTGTATGCATGATTAGTGTTGTCTGTTATTTACTTTATTTTGCATATCAGTTGTACCTGTTGAGTGTTGGACTCACCCCACCTCCATTGTTGTTATATTTTCAGGTTGAGGCTGTCCGGAGCAGTTCCAGTCGCTAGTCCCCATCTGCACGTAGTGCTAGTCCTCTGCTGGTCTTGAGTTGTTATTTTATCTTAGTTTCTCTACCAGACTTTGTTTTTAGTCTTGTATTGTTTTACTTATGGATATTGTATGGATTCTTATCATTTGATGGATTTTTGGTATGATTTGGATTTATTCTACTACATGCCTGCTTGGATGGCAGAAGAGGTGAGTTTATCGGATTTGAGCTTTACGAGTGTAGTTGAGTAGGATTGATTTTGAGTCTTGGTATTACTGCTTTGGTTTGCTTATATTTATATAAACCGCGTGGTGATGATTTATTTACATGTTATTATTCAGCCGCATGTGCCTGAGGTATTTGAGGATGTAGAAAAGTTTCAGATTGTCCGCCGTACAGGGGAGATGCTGCCAAAATTTTCTCGGACAGGGACTCCTCCGGGGCGTGACAATTTATTTGGTATCAGAGCATAAGTTTTACGATCGTTGTTTTCGTATTTTGGATATTTGGGATAACCTGATACCAATTTATATGGTATCAGAGCGCCAAAGTTTGGCGATACTTGTTGGGTTTCCGTGTGTTGGATTTTCGAGATTTATCTGATACCAATTTATTGGTATCAGAGCAGGGTGTGATACCTGCTTTTAGTATTTTGGATATATTTTGCTAGCCCAAGTTTGCGAGTCAAACTGGGTAGTTATTTTGGTTGCACGGATTTTCCATTACGTATATGTTTTGGACTTTCATTTCAGATTAATATGGATTTCCGGTGATTTTCCCGCATGGAATTCCTAGATCAATTTGGAGACTGATAGCAACGGAACATCTCCAGACGGCAAATAGGTAATAATGTATGATGTTTAATTTTTATAATTTTGGTACCTGTATTTAATACTGGGGTAGCATAGATATCCTTATTGGTTATAAGAGATATGTAGTCTATATTGAGATTAGCTTCATTGTTAGTAGATGTGACATGCCCGCACTCGACACACTTTACATATATTCAAGGTCAACCAAAATGGTTAGTGTATATATCTTGGCTTCACCAACTCTAGGAGCTCTTCTGTTCTAATTGATGCATTGACATTTCCTATCTGTGCTATTTTTAGTGTTTCATTTTCGTTCCAAGTTGACTTGGAAATTTGCAGTTTCTTTTATACAGACCACCTATTGATTCTATCTCCTTGCATTTTCTACTGTAGGAAAATGCAAATTCTAGTCTGATCCTATGTTGGAAAACAAGTCTGACTACCTTGCTTGTACAGTTCAAGCTGAGGTGGTATTAGCCCAATATTTCCAATAGTGCTTGCTTAAATGGAGCAAAGGAATCTGGCTGAGTCATGTTGTTCCGGAGCTTCACTATAAGCTCCTGCTATCCACGTCAGGTATCTCAATGGATGCAATCTTAGCAATGACTTGATAAGTGGTGTGTCGTGCTTCAGGAACTAATGATTCAAGTAACTACACTAAGGACTCTTTTACTTGATATTGGAATGAATTAGTTAACTGATGACAAGCCGATGGCATGGTCCAATGAATAAACAGCACAGTCCATTCAATTAATATTTTGGTCACTTGTGGATCGTTTGTGGTGGAGTATAACTCCCACATACTTGTGGATCGTTTGTGGTGGAGTATAACTTCCACATACTTGTGGATCGTTTGTGGTGGAGCGTAGCTCCCACATATGACATATTCTTGTGGTGGAGCGGTGCTCTCACATTTAATGATCATTATACTGTTTGAGTCTAGACCGCAAAGACTGACCGTCTCCCTACCGTCCGGTGATACTTTAGACGTCACCCAGGAGGTCAGAGGTTGCCCGTTAGACTTTGGCAACATGATACTTACGGTAGATCTTCTAGTATTGGAGATGGTCGAGTTTGATATCATTCTTGGTATGGATTGGCTGTCAGTATATCATGCTACTGTTGATTGCCAGACGAGGGTGGTCACCTTCCGGCCTCCGAACCAACCCTCGTGGAGTTTCACTGGCATAAGAGACGACGACATCTCGATTATTTTGGCGATTCAGGCGCAGAAGCTGCTGTCTCACGGCTGTCATGGTTTCCTGTTATCTATGATTAGTACTGAGGACAGCAGTAGTTCGCAGCTCTCCGACGTTCCAGTAGTCCGGGAGTACCTAGATGTATTTCCAGAGGAGCTGCCAGGTTTGCCTCCCAGAAGGCAAGTCGAGTTCGCTACTGAGCTGATTCCGGGGACCGCACTGACATCGAAAGCTCCTTATCGTATGGCACCAAAAGAGTTGAACGAGTTGAAGGTTCAACTCCAGGAGCTTTTGGATAGGGGATTTATTCGCCCTAGTGTTTCTCCATGGGGTTCGCTGGTATTATTTGTCAAGAAAAAGGACGGCATCATGAGGTTATGTATTGACTACAGACAGCTGAATGTAGTGACCGTCAGAAATAAATATCCTCTACCACGGATCGAGGATTTGTTTGATCAACTCAGAGGTACTTCAGTATATTCTAAGATTGATCTGCGATCCGGATATCATCAGTTGAGAGTCAGAGACTCAGATATTCAGAAGACAGCTTTCCGTACCAGATACGGTCATTATGAGTTTTTGGTAATGCCATTTGGGCTTACCAATGCTCCAGCGGTCTTTATGGACTTGATGAACTGCATCTTTTTGGAGTATCTGGATCAGTTTGTTATCATCTTCATCGATGATATATTGGTTTACTCGCATTTTGAGGAGGAGCATGCACAGCATCTTCGCATAGTCTTGGAGATTCTTAGACGACATCAGCTGTACGCGAAGTTCAGCAAGTGTGCATTCTGGTTATCCTCAGTCGGTTTTCTGGGACACGTGGTTTCTAGCAAAGGTATTTCAGTTGACCCTCAAAAGATCGAGGCTGTCACCAGTTGGGAGCAGCCGAAGTCAGTTCAGGAGATCCGCAGTTTTCTGGGATTGGCCGGATATTACCGACGTTTTGTCGAGGGTTTCTCGCGTATTGCTATGCCGCTGACACGCCTTACCAGGAAAGGCGTGAAGTTCATGTGGTCCGAGGATTCCGAGACCAGCTTTCAGGAGCTAAAGCGGAGATTAGTGTCGGCTCCAGTTTTGGTTTTACCTTCTGGAGAGGACGGATTTGTACTCTACACCGACGCGTCTCTTCAGGGTTTGGGCGCTGTTCTGATGCAGCACGGCAGAGTAGTCTCTTATGCTTCTCGTCAGCTGAAGGAGCATGAGAAGAACTACCCAGTTCATGACCTGGAGTTAGCCGCCATCATATATGCTTTGAAGATTTGGCGTCATCATTTATACGGTATTACATTTGAGATTCTCACTGATCATAAGAGTCTCAAATACATTTTTACCCAGAAGGAGCTTAATCTCCGACAGAGGAGATGGATGGAGTTTCTGAAGGACTACGATTGTACCATAAGTTACCACCCGGGGAAAGCTAATGTGGTTGCAGATGCACTCAGCAGGAAGTCCAGAGGGACTTTGGCTTGCCACCGGACTTCAGTCACAGACTTGATTCAGGGTTTCTCCGAGTTAGACCTTGAGGAGCAGGGACATACAGAGCAGGGTATACTTGTTACCATGGTTGCTCAGTCGTCGATGAGGACAAGGATCCGAGAGGCCCAGGCTGGTGATCAGCATTTGCAGTTTATTAGCAGTCAGATAGCTTCCGGGCAGCAGACCGAGTTTACACGAGACGAGGAGGGTATTATATACTTTCGAGGCAGATTATGCGTACCTCAGTCTCATCCGGTCTTACAAGAGCTACTTCAGGAGGCTCATCACTCTCTATTTGCGATCCATCCAGGCGGGACTCGTATGTATAGGGATTTGAGGCGTTCCTACTGGTGGAACGGCATGAAGAAAGACATCGCGGATTTCATAGCTAGATGTCTTGTTTGTCAGCAGGTGAAGGCTGAGCACCAGAGACTTGCAGGATTACTTCAGCGGATTCCTATTCCTGAGTGGAAGTGGGATCACATTACCATGGACTTTGTGGTGGGTTTGCCGAGGACACGATGAGGCCATGACGCAATTTGGGTAATCGTTGTTCGATTAACCAAATCCGCGCACTTCTTGGCGATCCGGAGGACTGATCCCCTGGATCGATTGGTAGATCTGTATTGCCGGGAAATCATCAGACTACATGGTGTTCCATTGAGTATCATTTCGGATAGAGATCCACGGTTCACGTCTCGTTTCTGGCAGAGTCTGCAGCAGGCCTTGGGCACACAGCTCCGTATCAGTACAGCTTTCCATCCACAGATAGATGGACAGTCAGAGTGGACTATTCAGAATTTAGAGGACCTGCTGGGGTCATGTGTTATGGATTTCGGAGGCAGTTGGGAGGACCATCTGCCGTTAGTAGAGTTTTCTTACAACAACAGCTTTCATTCGGCTATCCAGATGGCACCGTTTGAGGCGTTGTATGGTAGACCTTGTCGGACACCCGTCCTCTGGGATGAGGTTGGAGAGGCCCAGTTGTTGGGACCTCATAGAGTTCAGCAGGATGCAGAGTTGGTCCGTACTATTAGACGGAGGATGTCAGAGGCGCAAGACTGCCAGAAGAGTTATGCTGATCGGAGACGCAGACCACTAGAGTTCTATGTTGGCGACCATGTATTTCTGCGAGTTTCACCCACGAAAGGGGTGACGAGATTTGGCCTCAGAGGTAAGCTAGCTCCGCGGTACATTGGTCCTTTTGAGATCTTGGAGAGGATCGGAGCGGTAGCTTATCGACTGGCACTACCACCGTCCCTGTCAGGCGTCCACGATGTATTTCATGTATCTATGCTGAGGAGATATGTACCTGATTCGACGCATGTGCTGACAGATACCCCAGTTCCCCTTCAGCCTGATGTTTCTTATGAGGAGATTCCGGTACGGATTTTGGACCGGAAAGAGCGTCAGTTACGGAACAAGGCTATCCGGCTGGTTAAAGTCGGATGACAGCATCATTCAGACGAGGAGACTACTTGGGAGCTCGAGGATACTATCTGAGCTCGATACCCCCATCTTTTCCCTTGAGGTATGTGATTTAGTTTACCGTTCAGCATTTATACTCTTTACCTGTTGTTAGTACTTGCTGATGGTAGATAACGAAATTTGGGGACCAAATTTTTATTAGTGGGGGAGAATGTAAAATACCAAAATAGGCGAATATTAATAAGGGAATTTTCCGGAATTTTTGGGAATTTTTCGAAAATTTTTTGGAGACCGTATGGACGAGTTCACGGGGATTAAAACGGGGGCCCGGGAAAGCCTGTTTTGGCTACCCCATTTAAATGAGGAAATGTTGATTTTTCTTAATTCCTTTTTTCTATTTTATTTTCCTTGTTTTTATTTGTTCTCTTCTCCTCACGCCAAACCCGTGCCTTTCCTCCCGACTCCTTCCCCGCGCCTGCTCCCCCTCGCAGCGAATCTGCCCTAACCGCCGCTTGCGGCAGTTCCTTCTCCTCTTGCGTGAGCCGGGACCAAAGAGAGGCCGACTGTTCTCTTCTTCCCTTTCCCTGTGCCGAAGCCCTCCTCTGCCGTCACCACAGCGACGCCGTTCCTGCGCCCTAGCCGCCGGCGACGCACGGAGCAGTGCCGCAAACCCCCCGGTGCCCTAGCGCCGATCACCGCACAGCACCCCTTCTTCCTCTGCCCTAGTTTGTGTTCACGGCCGATTTTCTTTGCCGGCACCCGAGCCTAGTGCCGCCGCCGCCTCCCGGTTCCTCTCCCCTCCTCTGTGTCCGAACCCTAGCACTGACGTTGCCGACCAGATAGCCACAAGAGCTCGCCGGGACGAAGGACCAGCACCACCATTTTGTCTCTGCCCTAGATCGCCGGAATTCAGAAGATTAAGTAAGTCTTCGGTTAGAAGCAGCAACTCAAGCTTTGGAGTTCCCTTCCGTGCCCTAATTCAACTGCCTGGTTTTTCTTTCAGCCACCTATAGTGAAACAACAGAGGATCATTTGAAATTTGTGGGATCTGTTCTCGGCAGCAAATTTATCTCTGCTGTAGATTAACAATCAAGGCTGAGGAATAAGGTAAGGAGTAGGGCATTTGATACATGTTATTGATCATGATTTTGATTCGATTATTTTAGATGGTTGATCATGTGTAGATTTGAATTAGGGTTATGTTTGAATTAAATTTAAAATGGAATATGTGATTCATCATGTTTTAGATGCATGGGTAATTGGACTTAGGTTTTGGATTTTTAATCAAAGGGTGGATTGAGGATTAGGTAACTAATCCTAATTGATCGTCCAATTTGTTTAGACAGGATTATGGTCATATGATTTGGGTTTTTCCCTAATTCAGGGTTAGAGATTTTTATTTAGCTATTTATGTGAATTGTAGCTAAATAAAATATATTACATTGGTGGCACAGGACTTTGACGCGAGACGAGTATCTCGGAGTCAGATTTGGACCATTTTATCGGAGGCGGGTACTTTGACTTATGTCTTTTGATATGCATAATAATGTGTTTAACATATAGCATGATTGTGTTTTCCATCTGTTTTCGGTTGGTCACTACATGACTTATTACATGTTTGCTTGCTTACTCATTATGCACTGCATGTTATTATTTACCTGATCATATATGCTTTAGGTAGTGACCCAACCATATGATATATTATGTTCAGAACCTTGGGTTTATTTGATACCCTATCTGTTTGTGTACCTTCTATTTGATTCGTTATCTTGTAGTACACATCTTATACTTATGTATAGAGCATGCTATGCTATTTGTGATATTGCCATGTTTAGTGTCATGCATCATCTTGCATGATTGCATGCTGTGCGATTGTCTGCTCTATTATTGAGAGTGCATCGCCAGTTATCTGCACACACCACCACCATGGGTTAGTGGTATATCGCATGTGTGTGGCGCTCATTGCTCCGCTGGTCCGTGACTCAGCGTGGTAACCGCATGCCCGCCTGCTTGCTCCGTTGGTTTAGTGTAGCAGCGTTGTGACAGTTCTGCTTTGTTTGGCCCCGTTGGTCCGCTCATGGGTAGTGTGACTCAGCAGTAGTAGCAGAGAGTCCTCCCGTCATCGTGTCGGAGATGAGAGCATTGGCCCCCATTTATTATTTCGGGTAGGAGTACGTATACTCCGACAAAGATCCCGCCCACCGGCCACTCATCCGGCGTGATGTCGAGTGCTGTTGTCACAGCTCTACCCACTCGGACTCATCATTGTGTGTGAGATGGTTGACTGGCGTCAGGGGTGACCATGTCATTGGCATCATATGCATGATGCATTTATTGTTTGTGTTTGCTGCATTTACTTGCTGCATTTATTTGGATACATATGATTGACATGTATACAGGATTATGACACTCTCGGTCTGATGACCCGGTTACCTTTATACCTTGATCCTGGTTAGTACAGTTTTCTCCTATTTTTGTTCCAGTTGCATTTATCATTCTCGTATTGAGGAGACTGTACGCATGATTAGTGTTGTCTGTTATTTACTTTATTTTTCATATCAGTTGTACCTGCTGAGTGTTGGACTCACCCCACCTCCATTGTTGTTATATTTTCAGGTTGAGGTTGTCGGAGCAGTTCCAGTCGCTAGTCCCCATCTGCACGTAGTGCTAGTCCTTTGCTGGTCTTGAGTTGTTATTTTATCTTAGTTTCTCTATCAGACTTTATTTTTAGTCTTGTATTGTTTTACTTATGGATATTGTATGGATTCTTATCGTTTGATGGACTTTTGGTATGATTTGGATTTATTCTACTACATGCCTGCCTGGATGGCAGAAGAGGTGAGTTCATCGGATTTGAGCTTTACGAGTGTAGTTGAGTAAGATTGATTTTGAGTCATAGTATTACTGCTTTGGTTTGCTTATATTTATATAAACTGCGTGGTGATGGTTTATTTACATGTTATTATTCCAGCCGCATGTGGCTGAGGTATTTGAGGATGTAGAAAAGTTTCAGATTGTCCGCCGTACAGGGGAGATGCTGCCGAAATTTTCTCGGACAGGGACTCCTCCGGGGCGTGACAGCTCGCCATCAGTGCTAGTTTGGCATATTCTTGTACTTCGGATTCAGACGATGATGTATCATCCCAAGTGGCTTTTAGGATCTTGTGCTTCTTGGGTATCTTGACTTTATCCTTCTTTAATTCTGGGCAATCTTCTTTTGAGTGCCCTTCCTTTTGACACTGGTAGCAACGAACCCTTCTTCTATTTCTTGAATTTTTCTTATTCTGTATTTCTTTAAATTTATTAGATCGAAAGAATTTTTTAAAATTCCTTACCATATATGCTTCTTGGTCTTCTTCTGAGTCTGACTCAGATTCATCCTTCTTGGTTACGTTCAGCGCCATAATCTGGCTTGAGTCTTTTGTTGTCCCTGCACATCGGTTTCATGTAATTCAAGAGTAGAAAATAATTCCTCTAAGGTACTTACCTCCAGATCCTTTGAAATATAGTAGGCATCGATGACTGAGGTCCATTCTGGAGTTCTAGGAAACGCGTTGAGTGCGTAGTGTATGGTGTCCCGGTTGGTTACCGTTTCACCGAAGTTCTCAAGACTGGTAATTAATTCTTTTACCTTCGCGTGTAGATCGGCTACCTTCTCACCTTTTTACAGATGGATGTTTGTCAGTTTGTTCCGAAGGATGTCTCTTCTGGCGAGCTTGGCTTCGGATGTGCTTTCGTGGAGTTCTAGGAACTTCTCCCAGAGTTCTTTGGCCGACGAGTAGCTTCCGATGCGGTTGACTTCTTGAGGCGGCAGCACACTCAACAAGTGATACTCCGCTCGGTTGTTTGCTACGGAATCATTCTGCTCCTTTTTCGTCCAAAGAGTTTCTTCTTTTTCTTCTCCATTTTGATTCGTAGGAGCTACAAAACCGTATTTTATTATTAAATGAATTTTGAAATCGGTTTTCAGAAATACCTCCATATGACGCTTCCAGTGTGCGAAGTCCCCCTCGAATTTTGGTGGAACGATACTTGGTCCGACCATCTCGTTGCTTCGATCAGCGGTTAGTCTTCCTGAAGCGTTCTTGCTCTGATACCACTTGTTGGTCCCTTTGGAGGCCGGCAAGAGGGGAGGGGTGAATTGTCCTGAAAAAATAAACCAACCTTTCTCGGATTTTCAACTAATAATAAGACTTGTAATCAAAACAAAAAGAGTCTAATTAAATGAAATCAGACCCAGAGGATTTACTTGGTTTGCAATCAAAGGATTGCTAATCCAAGGAAAATATGGCGCGCTATCTGATGATCTCCTTTGGGCGGAGTAGCCTCTTACAGCGTTGACAGCACAAAAGAAAAAGCAAAAATGAAAGAACTGGATTACAAGTTGTTCTAAACTGTGGAAATCAGTGTTCTATTTATAACACTGTTCGGGGCACCCCGAAGGGTCCGGGCACCCTGGGGAGGATAAACTTTATCCCCTAATGTTCAGATCGAGTCAAAACTTGATCTGGTCAAAAAGTCGGTTCTGGGTGCCCGAACGAGGAAAGTCAACAAGGTTGACTTTTCTCGGTCCGGGACCTCTGCTCCGGTTCAGCTCGTCTCAGTTTGGGTCTTTCCTTCCGGCTCCGCTAGCTTGGGTGATCTCGGCTATCCGGAATAGGGCTCACCCGAACCCAAGTTCCGACCCTCTCCTCGAGCAGCCTCCCTCCCCGGTTTCTCGTCCCTCGAACGTCGTGTACATTCTTTTTGTCCACCGGTGTACTCTTCCGCGACACCGCGTCCCTCGGACGCACCGAGCCCGTCGGCTCGCTCCCCGTGCCGTCCTTCTCGCTAGCTGCGTCTTCCGCTTGATTTCCTGTGCTCCTAAGCTCCTGCACACTTAGACACAAGGGTTAAAACAAACAGGACCTAACTTAACTTGTTTGATCACATCAAAACACTTTGGGGTTCCAACAACATATACATGTATAATAAATGACATGTATAAAATATGACAACCATATGCAGCAATCATATCTCAAGCAAGTGCAACATATCACTATCACATGTAGCTAGTATTTACTAGACATATATGCAAATATATCTCCACGGATGTACTGTACATCATATACAAATACGCATGCATGCCACATGGTCACCCTCGCCACCCCTCAAGATACCACAACCCCTGTATAACTGAGAGGCTTGGATTTGTGACAATTGTACTACCCTCCATATACCACTATAAAGTGGTCAAGGTGGACAGTTCGCTAAGTAGCTATCTAGCTACATAGCATTAGGGTCCCTGACTACTCACATCGCTAGCCCCTTGACTACTGTACCCTCTAGGCCCACTACTCTCGAGTGACCGAGGTGGATAGAGTATAACACTGAACGGCCAAGTGAGCACGACAAGACTAGCTTCACTCCTAGCTACCATGCTCCCATAGTGGTCAATGGGTAGCTATAGATAACTGACAACTCTCTCAACCACCAAGGAGACTTTGGTTGTCAGCATGCAGTGCAATGATAAATATGATGTAAATAATCATGATACTGACACTATCATCATCAATGCAACATCCAATCATCACAAATACCTCTAGTACCATGATCCATCTAATACCTAAGTCTCTAGGTTCGAATAGATCCATCAGGTGTCTACTAATCAACAAATATAACAAGTAGCAACACCAGATACATATACACCGTACATATATGCACTCTACAATGTAGATATAATCCACATAATACCTCCAATATCATACTAGACACATATGATCATCAACATAGGTATTATCAATATAATTCCTCCAACAGTATACATCATATACGTGTGCACACATAGCATAAATACAATCAATATGATTTCTTTAACACTAAATACCAGACATGTGTGCACACATAATATACAAATGAACAATCAACCTAGGAACTTCTACAGCACGTACCAATCATGTGTACACTCAACATCATATGCATAATCAACATGTTAACTCAGTCAATAAGACATCCCCTACAGTTCATACCCTATATGTAAATACAACAGAGTACATAGATATCCAAAAGTTAAGACTGTATATGAAATAACTAGATCATCTCTAAGGTCAAGCAAATAAGTATCAAGCAGGATATCAAACGAACAAATTTAATGTAAACAATCTAATTTATTAAACAAAACAATCATACACTAAGTTCAATGAAGAAATACTTGCCTTTATCTGCTGATCATGCTAAATAATCCCACGTCGATACATTTGTCTCGAATCAACATCCTACAAATCACATGATGTACAATTTAGCTAATCACATATACAACAACTAGCTAAATCCAAAATCTAATCCTCATTCAATTAGGTAATCATGTTTAATTCTACTTAATGATCCAAATCCAATTAAATAATAAGTCCATCCTTAATCCTCTAAAAAACTCCTTAATTCTTACCAATCAATCACTAATCAAATCTCATCATAAATCCTTCTAAACACTAATTATCCAAGTAACAACAAATTATAAAATCTCCAACATAATATGATACAATCCATATCCACCAATCCATCACAAAAATGCAACCAAATCTCCATACTCAATCTATACTCAATCGGATAACAAATCTCTTATTCAATCCAACCTTCTATAGATATAATCATGCTATAATTAACTCCATTTAATCAACCCTTACATACAATCAAATAACCCATGAGAAATCTGGAAAGAACAAATCATCCACAAATAGAAATCAAAGGTGAAGTCACTGAAGAAACTCACCCGTGATGTATGGACAGTGATTAGATGCCACAACCTCAACAATAACTTATTTTTGTTGATATCAAACCTACAATCAATCAACCATTTCTAAGAATTACTTCAGATCCTATTCCAACTAGTAGAACAATTAGGTTTGTGTAATCCTGGCAATCGGGAAATGAAACTTACCCTAGTTGACCGACCCTTCTCCAATTTGGACCCCCAATAGTAGGATACGCCGAAGAGATCAGTGATCAATTCAGCAAGAATCCGAGCAACATGTTGTTTAGATGCCCTATATCTGTCCGATCAAAGAAGAATCTACAAAGGAGAACTCAATATACGAAATCCATGAATCCTTAAAGTCTGGATGGGAAGCACCTTGGATGGTTTCCCTTCGGTGGTGGCACCTAATCGGGACCCCGTTTGCGGTGGTATGGACAAGAAGTGCAATGCTTGCTTGATCTGCTGACATAGCACAGTCAGAGGGGCAAAGGTGGCCAAGGGAACAAATCTTCCATGATCAACTCGAGTGATCGTTGGAAGTGGTGGATGCTTAGCCTACGATGGTTGGATAACGTCAATGTCATCAAGATCCGGTGGCGACACACTCGTCGACACAGTGAGGGAGAGGCCGGGGTGGAGAAGGCGTTCGGATTCGATTGCTGGAGGTGGATTGATCGCGAGAGAAGATCGATACTGGGGCTCATCCTTTCCCCCCTTGGCTAAAGATCTGCTTGCACGAGGGCGACAACTCAGGAAGAAGACAACTGGACGAACCTGGGGCGATAGATGGAGGAGAAGAATGGCTCGACTAGTAGTGGCCTGGACTGTGTTGACGCAATCAGAATGCTACCGGTGGTGGCGCGACAACAAGAGAGGAGAAGAAACGGAAACGAATCGTGGAGAGGAAATGAATAGCGCATTTATCAATTCTTATATGCTCAGGGTTTAATAATTTTAACCCTAAATTATTTTCTTTATCAACTCCCTCTTAATTATTATTCTAAATAGACCTTCTCTAAACCTAATCATTTTATCCCCTTAAATGTGTCGTACAGACTCCATTTAAATCTCTAAAAATTCTCCCAAAAATTTCATAAGGTTATTACTCTAATAGCACTTATTATTTAATTTGTTATATCTTACAAACCACACCAACATTATGCTTCTACGTTAGATTATGATGACATTTCATCTCACGTCGTCTTAAGGTTCTTGTTCTTTGACCGTCTTGGCCCTCTGTCTTTCTTATTTCCTTTACTTTTTAGCTTTAAGAAGGCATCCTTGATATGCCCTTATTTTTGACAATTGTAGTATCGCACCTTCCTTTTACTTTAGATTAACTTCGTTTCTTGTTTCTTACCAAAATTATTAGTTTTAAAAAATTTACTAAACTTCCTTACTATGTAAGCTTCTTTATTTTTATTGAACGACGATTATGAGTCTAGCTTAATCTTCTTAGCTTTGAATGCTAGGTTCGGATTTGACTCTTTTTTCTTTTTTAGACCTGCACATCGAGTTTTGTGTAATTCTAAGGTTAAAATAAACTTTCTAATGTACTTACCTCAAGATCCTTACAGATATAGTAGGAATCTACTATCGATGTCCAATTTGGGGTTCTCGGGTAGGCATTAAGTGTAGGATTGTAGTGCACGTGAGAGTTGGGGGGAGGGGGGAGGGGGAGGGGGAGGGGGTGAATTACGTGGTTTTAAAAATAGAGTCCTTTTTAAAACTTAATAAGAGTGCAGCTGAAAACAAAATATGAAAATAGAATAAGCACACAAATTTGATCGGTTATTTGGTTCAGAGCTTTCGACGACTCCTACTCCAAGACGTAGGTCCTGCATACTTATCGACAAGTAATCCACTAATGACATCTTCTGGAACTACCGAAAGAGGGAATCGAGTATAATAAAAATGAAGATAAGTATAACGAGCTACCCTTTCCTTTACGTAGTAATTAAGTACAAAAATAAACTTTCGTTACCCAACACTTTTGAAGATAGTTAGATCAAGCTTGGTGTTGGGCGACTCCTTAAAGTAGTTAGGCGCCACAGTGTCTTAGCAGAGCGGCAGCACAAAGTTTGAGTGGTTGGAGAAGAGATGCTTGTCCAAAAGCTTGTAGAAGAGATGCTTTTGAAGAAGAGGTTGAGCAACCCTTTTAAAGAGGACTGGAGGTGCCTCTAATGCCACTGGAGGCACCTTTAACTTCAAAATATATCCCGAGAACTCTGCTTCTTATCATCGATGAGGTCTTCTGCGTTATCCAACTGAGGCACCTTCAAAATCTATTGAGGCGCCTTCTACCCCTAGAATCAAGGCGTCTTCTTGCACATGGAAGGCGCCTCCATGCCCTTCTGCACGGGCCTTCGACCAAAACTTCTGAGGTGCCTCTAGTAGCACAGGAGGCGCCTTGAGTAATGTTTATCCAAAGATTTTTGTCCCTTTTTGCTCCTGTAAAATATATTAAGCTAACAAAAAAGTATCTAACCTACAAAACAAGGTTATCACAATAATAAAATAGCAGTATTAATTAGTTTCTATCTTTCCAAGACCGAGAATTAGTTATGGTCTCAATTTAGATTTTCAAACTGGATCTACACCTAAAGTCCCGAATTGGGATTCGTCCTCACTGGAACACTCTCCTCTAGTGACTTACCTTACTTATCATATAGAATTACTCAACTCTACCTTGATCCACCAGGTCTTCCCGCCAATTATCAGGTCCACAATGTTAATACAGTCTGACCAGGCTGTTGTTTTGATGTTGACACTGATTTAAGTTTGTATCAGATATTAATTAAACTCAGACTGATTAATGATCAAGGTTGATCATGTGGAGAAGAAAAGTCCAAGTACGGATACTTGGCACGCAAAGTCGGAGAGGGCTCGGTAGCTCGTTCTCCGGACTAGGTCAGAGAGGGCTCGGTAGCTCGTTCTCTGGACCGGACGAAGTCGGAGAGGGCTTGGTAGCTCGTTCTTCGGACTAGGTCAGAGAGGGCTCGGTAGCTCGTTCTCTGGACCGGACGAAGTCGGAGAGGGCTCGGTAGCTCGTTCTTCGGACTAGGTCAGAGAGGGCTCGGTAGCTCGTTCTCTGGATCGGACGAAGTCGGAGAGGGCTCGGTAGCTCGTTCTCTTGACCAGACAAAGTCGGAGAGGGCTCGGTAGCTCGTTCTCCGGACTAGGTCAGAGAGGGCTTGGTAGCTCGTTCTCTGGACCAGGAAGACGTTAGAGTTTAGGGCTGGGAGGCTCTAAAACTAACACAGGGACATTGGATCGGTCTGTTGACCGATCCAGTGATACTTTGGTTGATTGGATCGGTCGACAGACCGATCCAGTGATACCTTAAGTGAAGTGATCGGTCTCGTGACCGATCAGTAACCACACAGAAGCATTCTGTGGGTTATCTGATCGGTCTACAGACCGATCAGTAAGAAGAGATGGGATATGCGCTGGGACTCAAAGAGAAGGGGGGGGGGATAGGCTGATCGGTCCACAGATCGATCAGCATAATCCCAGACCGATCAGGGTGAGTCCTGATCGGTCCGGAAGGATATGGATCGGTCTGATGACCGATCCACAACAATGTCGTTTGTTTCTGCTGCTTCTCTGATATTTCTGATTCACTTCTGATTCACCTGATCAAATCATCTGCTGTGAGATTTTTAAGTTACAGGTTGCAGGTGTCGTGCCAATGGTTGATTTCAAATTAAGCTCCATCAAAAGAATAAGACCAAGTGATCTTTCTGCTGTGTTCCACTGCAAATGGTGCATTTGGAGCATCAATGTTCACTGGCGGCGATCAGTGGCTACAGCTTGACTCTTGCTCATTGGTTCGAGCTCAGAGACACCAGTGAAGACCATGGATGGTATTGGTGTGAGTTCAGAGAACCAGATGAGAAGGAAGAGTGACTGGGGACGCAGTGATTCGATACAGGTGACAGCGATTCGGCTCTGGCTGAAGACAGTGAGCAAGCAGAATAAGAAGAAGGAAGAAGAGAGGTTTGCAAGTGTTCTAAAAAAAAACTCTCTGTCGATCAAACAAGAGGTTGTGTTTGTTGAGCTCTTGGCTTCCTTCTGTCTTTGCATTTTTCTTCGTGGCTGTAAGTTCATTTGTTCAATCCTATAGCCACTGAACTCTGTAAGTCATTGTGCTTTATTTTCAAATCTATTCTGTGACTTTTGTGGAGAGGTTACTCCACCGAGAAGGAGAAATACTTAGCCGGATTTTTTCCGGGGTGTGATCTACCGAAAGATCAAGGGATCGTCCACCTTACGGACACGCCGAGGAGTAGGGGCAAGTTATCCCCGAACCTCGTACATCGTTTTGTTAGTGGTGGTTTGTTCTTTTCCTTGCATCAGTTTTCATTTTACTTATTTCCGCTGTGCTAACAAACTCTTGTTTTTTGAAAGGAGGTTATTCACACCCCCCTCTCTAGCCATCCGAAGGTCCTAACAAGTGGTATCAGAGCAAGGCGCTCTTCATTCGGATTAACACCCTAAAGAGCAAGAAGATGGCTATGAAGGAAGGTTTTAGTACCAATCGCCCACCCTACTTTGATGGAGCGGACTTCCAATATTGGAAGAGCCGTATGGAGTATTATCTCAAGACCGATATCTCCATGTGGTTCTCGGTCAAGGAAGGTTTCACACCTCCAAAGGATGAAGAAGGTAAGGAACTAGAGTCGTCAAGATGGTCCGCCGAGCAAACTCGCAAAGGACAAGCCGATGCCAAGGCGGTGGTCACACTACAATGTGGAATAGCCAAAGATCAACTTGTCAAGGTAGGTCCATTTGTGAGTGCAAAGGATTTGTGGAACAAACTCATCGAGCTCCAAGAAGGAACTCGAGACTCTCGGATCGCCAAGAGAGACTTGTTCCTAAACCAACTACAAAATCTCACCATGAAGGAGAACGAAACGGTAAGTGAACTACACGGAAGGTTCAAAGAGATCATCAATGGTCTTCATTCCGTGGATGAACGCGTAGAGAATCGCAATCTCGTAAGGTACGCTCTCAAAGCCTTTCCAAGGAATGCCTTGTGGTCATCTATGGTAGATGCCTACAAGGTCTCCAAGGACCTTTCAATTGTTAAGTTAGATGAATTCTTTTGTGAAATGGAACTTCATGAACTTGCTAACAAGGGTCAAAAAGAGAAAGGTATTGCTTTAGTTGCAGGAGAAAAGAGCAAGGATGGAAGAAGGAAGAAAGAAAAGAAGAAGGAAAAAGAAATTCCTACATCCTCATCCTCCTCCGAGTCCGATGATGAAGGTGGATCATCATCAAGCGAGATGGCCAATTTCGTGAGAAGAATCATGAGAAGGAGCCGGAGATACAAAGGGAAAGGTAAGTCTATTGATCAAAATGTTGATAAGACTAATGTTACATGTTATGAGTGTAGCAAGAAAGGACACTATCGGAGCGAGTGTCCAAAACTCAAGAAGAAGGAAGAAAGGGCCAAGAAGAAGAAAGCTCTCAAAGCTTCTTGGGATGAATCCTCCTCAAGCTCATCGGAGGAAGAGAAGGAGAAAAGCACTCGTCAATTAGCGCTCATGGCAAGGGAGGAATCGGATTCCGGAAGTGATACATCAGCCGCGGCTTCATCATCTTCGGATGATGAAGAGGTAACTTCTCCACATTTAGAAAAATGCTATAAAACTATTGCACATTTATCAACCTTGCTTAAGAAATCAAAAACTGAAATCAAATTATTAAAAGAAGAAGCAGAACACTTGAAGACTCTTAGGGAAGATGAGGTTGATGACCTTCATCAAGAGCTTCTTGAGGATGAAAACAAAGCCTTAAAGAGTGAAGTTGAAAAACTCAAGAAAATGCTTGAGAAATTCTCAACTAGCTCTAAGACCTTAGATATGATTCTAAATGCCCAAAGGGCGGTCTACAACAAGGCTGGATTAGGATATCAACCTAAGGAGTCTAGTTTCATTTCCTTAGTGTCTAGAACCCAATTTCATATATCACATGCTTCTAGGGTTCATGAGACTAGGAAGGGTGTGACCAAGGCATGGGTTCCTAGGTCTTTCATTGTAGATGCATTAGGTCCCAAGATATGGGTACCTAAAACATCTATCTTTCGTGTCTTGTAGGCATTTGTCAAGGGGGAGCATCTATCAACTTGGTTTGTTGATAGTGGATGCTCCAAGCACATGACCGGGGACAAGTCACTCTTTACTACCCTTCAAAATAAAAATAGAGGTAATGTGTCCTTTGGTAATAATGGTAGCCTTAAGGTTATAGGAGTTGGAGATATTCAAATATCCGAATGTCTTCAAATCAAAAATGTCCTTCTAGTCAAGGGGATGACTTTTAATCTCCTAAGTGTCAGCCAATTGTGTGATACGGGTTACACAATTGAGTTTCATTCAAGTCAATGTCTGGTCAAACACATTGACACACTTGACACGGTACTAGTAGGCACAAGGGTAGACAACATTTATCAAGTATCTTTTAAAAGTTCTACTAATGCCTTTGCTAAGTGTCTCATGTCAAAAGAAGAAGAATCATGGCTGTGGCATAGAAGGTTGGCCCACGTAAACATGAAGAATATTCGAAAGCTGGCCAACAAAGGATTAGTGCGAGACTTACCAAGCATCAAGTACCAAAAGACAAAATTATGTGATGCATGTCAAAAGGGTAAGCAAACAAAAGCGGCTCATAAAGGTAAAAGCGCTGTAAGTACATCTACTGCTTTAGACTTATTGCATATGGATTTGTTTGATTGCAGTAATGTTATTTCATTGAATGGGAGTAGATACTGTTTAGTGATCATTGATGATTTTACTAGATATACATGGACTTTCTTTTTGAAAAATAAGGATCAAACCATAGATGTTTTTGTTTCTTTTTGTAGAAGAACTGAAAATGAAAAATCAACAACAATTAAAACAATTAGAAGTGATCATGGTAGAGAATTTCAAAACCATAGATTTTTAGAATTTTGTCAAGAAAAAGGATATAGGCATGAGTTCTCTACTCCAAGGACCCCACAACAAAATGGGGTTGTGGAGAGAAAGAACCGAGTCTTGCAAGAGGTCGAAGCATGCTCAATGAGTACTCACTACCGAGCTACTTATGGGCTGAAGCGGTAAATACCGCTTGCTATGTGCAAAACCGAGTCTTGATACATAGGTTCTTAGGAAAGACTCCCCATGAACTCTGGTTTGGGAAACCCCCTACAATTAAACATCTTAGGGTGTTTGGTTGTAAGGTATTTATCTTGAACACCAAGGATCATCTTGGAAAGTTCACGGCTAAGGCTGACGAAGGGATACTAGTTGGGTACTCTCTCACCAGCAAAGCCTATTGAGTCTACAACAATAGGACTAAATTGATTGAAGAGTCCTCGGATGTAGCATTTGAAGAAATCCCTAAATCAAATGATAAATCAAGGGATATAGGAGAAATTCAATTTGAACTTAGAAATCTAAGTTTAAATGATCAAAACATAGAAAGAGTCGAAGTTGACTCTGACGATGATGAGCAAAGGCAAGAGAGGGCTCAGTCTGATCCTTTACCTGATACTGAGCCCTTGCCTGTGTCTAGTGAGATCACTCATGAGGCACCGTCAACACCGAGGCAATCTAGGATAGCCTCTAGTCATCCCCAAGACTAGATTGTGGGAGACATTCAACAAGGGGTTAGGACTAGGTCATTCTTTAGAAATGAGTCTAATGAGGTCACCTTGATCTCAGAAATCGAACCAAAATTAGTTGATGAGGCATTGCACGATACTGATTGGATCATAGCTATGCAAGATGAGTTAGGTCAATTTGAAAGGAGCCAAGTGTGGGACTTAGTTCCTAGACCTAAGAAGACCACCATTATTGGAACCAAATGGATCTTCAAAAATAAGTTAAACCAAAAGGGAGAAGTAGTAAGAAACAAGGCAAGACTTGTAGCCAAGGGCCATAGTCAAGTCGAAGGCCTCGATTATGATGAGACTTATGCTCCCGTGGCTCGATTAGAGTCCATTCGGTTAATGCTAGCTTTTGCTGCACATAGAGGCTTCAAGCTCTATCAAATGGACGTTAAATCGGCCTTCTTAAATGATTTCATTAAAGAAGAGGTCTATGTTGAACAACCACCGGGGTTTGTGAATACCGAAGCTCCAAACCACGTGTACAAGCTCAAGAAAGCTCTTTATGGGCTTAAACAAGTACCTCGAGCATAGTACGAAAGGTTGTCAACTTACTTACTAGAAAAGGGTTTTGTAAGAGGTCAAATAGACCCAACATTATTTCTGCGTAGAGATGGTGAAAACACATTTGTAGCCCAGGTGTATGTCGATGACATAATTTGTGGCTCAAATAACAAGGGTTATTTGAATGAATTTATCACTCACATGGAAAGTGAGTTTGAGATGAGTCTAGTGGGAGAATTGACATTCTTCCTTGAACTTGAAATCAAACAAACTCGAGATGGCATTTATGTCCATCAAACAAAATACACTCAAGAGATGCTCAAGAAATTCAAAATGAGTGGCTCTAAGGAAGTATCCACTCCAATGGCGACTAACACTCGCCTTGACAATGATGAGAATGGAAAACCAGTTGATCTAACGCAATATAGAAGCATGATTGGTAGTCTTCTATATCTCACAGCTAGTCGATCGGACATACTTTTTGCTGTGGGCATGTGCGCTAGATATCAAGTATGTGCCAAGGAATCTCATTTAATTGCAGTTAAAAGGATTCTGAGATATCTTAAGGGCACAATTCGAGTAGGTCTATGGTACCCTCGTACGGAGTCTTTTGACTTGATAGGCTATACCGACTCCGATTATGCTGGGTGCAAATTGGATCGGAAAAGCACTAGTGGGGGTTGCCAATTTCTAGGTTCATCATTGGTTAGTTGGTCAAGTCGGAAGCAACATTGCGTTGCTCTCTCCACAACCGAGGCTGAATACATTGCCATGGGAGAGAGTGTGTCACAATTGTTGTGGATGATTCACACTCTAGAAGATTATGGACTTTCGTATAAGGGAGTGCAAGTGTTGTGTGACAACATCAGCACAATAAACCTAACAAAAAAATCCAGTCCATCATTCAAGGACCAAACATATTGAAGTGCGTCATCACTTCATTAGAGATCACGTAGCTAGGGAAGACATTGCACTCACATATGTTGAGTCAAAGTCAAACCTAGCCGACATTTTCACCAAACCTCTTCCGGAAAATGAATTTAGTCATTTGAGAAGAGAATTGGGAATGTGTTTGGTCAATAGGCCATTAGGACCTCATCATGATCAATAAGGACAATGAAAACAACAAGAGAAATTGGGAAATTAATTTGGGCAACTTGGGAACATCTCACACAAACTATAGGGTTTAACAACTTATTTTTGTTTGCTAGAAATGGGATGAGATGCTAGGATCAGCCGAATTATTCAAAAATGTATCATGCATCCCTTGAACAATTAGGTTGAAGAGACATAAATTGAGTATGGGGAAGACCATTACATAATTCATGTGTATTTGGTTCCTAGATCTTACTCATATATTCCAACCAAGGAAACTTGGTTGGACCTTTACCTAGAAATTATGTAACTTTGGTTGATGGACTGTTTGATACATTTGAACGATACTTTTCATGATTTTGATTGAAACTAGGGAAAGTCCTTGAAAGAATGATAGCAAGTTGGTTATATTTTGACAAACTTGAAACTGAACATAACAAGTCGAAAATTTCAGTTTTCAGGCCTTAAGTTGCCTGTTTTCTAAATGTCTGAAATTTTTGGGCTATAAACAATTTCAGACCATAATTTTTAGGAAATAGTTATGCTTGTAGATTCTCCAGGATCTAGGTACTGAACTTGGAAGTTTTCCTGGAAACACTTCTATGAATTATCGTACATCTCTACGAATTTCAATTACTGAAATTACTGAAATTACTGAAAAATTTAAGTATCAGACACTGATCGGTCTACGGACCGATCTCTCCACCCTTCTGTGTGTAATCTGATCGGTCTGGGGACCGATCAGGTCAGCCTAGCATGGAGAGCCCGCTACTGATCAGTTTCTGATCGGTCTACAGACCGATCAGGTAGTTCCCTGATCGGTCCGGGGAACGATCAGGTCAATCTGGTACGCAGAGGGCTACTGAGTGCCTTCTGATCGGTCTACAGACCGATCAGAAGGTTCCCTGATCGGTCCAGGGACCGATCAGGGACTGCTGATCATCTCCTGATCGGTCTATAGACCGATCAGGGTGTCCCTGGATCGGTCCAGGGACCGATCAGGAGATTCCTGATACCTCCTGATCGGACAGTCGTCCGATCATTTCATCACCTGTACACCCATCTCCCTTAAATCTTCCCGATCCTTTCTTTTCCCCTTTCACGCGAAAGCCCTAGCCGACTCCTCCCTACACCTCAACTCCTCTCTTCTCTTTGGACGCCGAAGCTCTAAACCCTAGCCAAAGCCCTAGCCAAAAGATACTTCAATGGCACCAAGGTAACTCCATACTTCTCTTAAACTTGACATTTCAGTTTCTTTTCTCACCATATCTGTGCTTATTATTTCGGGTGTTGGTGGCTTCGGTGCTCACTTACTTGCCCCATTATATCATATTGTTCCACCTTAGGAAGAAACAAGTGGGTGAGGGGACTTCTAAGAAACCTGAGAAGTCTAAGTCTAAGGCTCCCTCCCGACCTCAACCATCTGTCTCCGGGAGATTTCCAAACCATCATTTTGAGGAAGCTTTTAAACAAAGAACCTTTAAATTACTCCCTTGTAGGTCTGTGGATCATAAATTCATGGACGAATTTTGTCCAACCGTGTCAGAAATCATCGCCTACTACAAACTTGATTCACTTGTTTATTTGGAACGAGATATCAACTATGACTTAGTATCTGAGTTTTATAACAATCTTCATCAAACTAATGATGTAAGTTATAAAACAAAAGTTGCTAAGCAGACTCTTGATTTCAGTTTCTCATCTTTCTTTGACTATCTAGGTTGTCGGAGATGTTCCGGAAATGTCTTTTCGATATATCCTGATTTACCAGATCCCTTACCTTCACCTTTTGATGTCACACCTGACTCTATTTATGAGTATTTCTTCAGACATCCTAGACCAAGTGGCCTTGATGAGTTAGACGTTGATTTCCCTACTTTTGCAGCCTTGAGATTGTCTGCTCAAGATTACATTCTTTTTAAAATTATCACGAACTGCCTTCTGCCTATCACATCTAAACCGTTGTCTGAGATCCGACCGTATCATTGCCTGATGCTTTATGGATTGCGTCGGTGTCTCGACTTTGACATTATGTCCAGCATCTACTCTTCGATCATCTCCTATAGCGAGCCAAACAGCTTCACTGTTTATATGCCTTATGGGCATATAATTACAGATTGACTCGAGACCCTTCAGATTGATGTCTCCAAGGGTAGAATAGTCAAGATGGTCAGGCAGGATTGCAGACTTGGGAAACGGGCATTTTCCAAGTCTGGCATCATAGGACAAAATGGGGATGTTTGGTAGAAGGATGGGAGAGCTCTAGGTGAGTTACCACGGGGACCTCCACGACAGGTTGCAGCTGCTCCTGTTGCTACTCCTCCTGCTGCTGATGATGGAGAGGCCGATCCTGATCTGCGCTGGCAGATCGCTGAGCTGGAGAGTCGCTTTGATCGACACGATGAGCTGCTGGTTGTTGAGCTTCACGGGCTGCGCGTACGGATTGACCAGCGCTACGATGATTTACGCAGTCAGCAGCTGGCGACACATCAGGCGATTATGGATTGGATGGCCAAATACCCACCTCCGCAGGATTTCCCGGGCTATCCATCCTCAAGCAGCGGCATGCCACCTCAGGGACCCATTCCTCCCATTGATGATACTGATGCTCCTCATGATGAGGAGGTTGATTGATACACATTGTTCTTTGATGTCATTTTGACTGTCTATATTTTTGATGTTGTTTGTTAGATATTTATGTCAGACCTGGATATTTGCCGACTTCATATATTTATGCTGCTCATTTTCTTATTTTTCTCTATGTTTCACTTCTTATTTGTTATTAACATGTTGTTCATATGCCATGCCCTGTATGTCTCTTATTTCTTTATTACTGTCTTATAATACACTTAGAGGGCATTCTAGGAGGATTAAGAAAAAGACAGTATGGGTTAAGGGGGAGTCCTTTATCGTTTTCGTGTTTGACAAAGGGGGAGAAGATAATTAAGTTTAGAGATAAATGAAAGTTTGGTTTTAGGGGGAGGACCTTGATTCTCCTATCCTTACATGGTGTTGTATCTGTCTTAGGGGGAGGATCTTGATTCCCCTAAAATTAGGGAAATATGAACATTTCTGATCTAAACTTAAATCGTGTTGTCAAACAACAAAAAGGGGGAGATTGTTAATACAGTCTGACCTGGCTGTTGTTTTGATGTTGACACTGATTTAAGTTTGTATCAGATATTAATTAAACTCAGACTGATTAATGATCAAGGTTGATCATGTGGAGAAGAAAAGTCCAAGTACGGATACTTGGCACGTAAAGTCGGAGAGGGCTCGGTAGCTCGTTCTCCGGACTAGGTCAGAGAGTGCTCGGTAGCTCGTTCTCTGGACCGGACGAAGTCAGAGAGGGCTCGGTAGCTCGTTCTCCGGACTAGGTCAGAGAGGGCTCGGTAGCTCGTTCTCTGGACCGGACGAAGTCGGAGAGGGCTCAGTAGCTCGTTCTTCGGACTAGGTCAGAGAGGGCTCGGTAGCTCGTTCTCTGGACCGGACGAAGTCGGCTCGGTAGCTCGTTCTCTTGACCGGACAAAGTCGGAGAGGGCTCGGTAGCTCGTTCTCTTGACCGGACAAAGTTGGAGAGGGCTCGGTAGCTCGTTCTCCGGACTAGGTCATAGAGGGCTTGGTAGCTCGTTCTCTGGACCAGGAAGACGTTAGGGTTTAGGGCTGGGAGGCTCTAAAACTAACACAGGGACATTGGATCGGTCTGTTGACCGATCCAGTGATACTTTGGTTGACTGGATCGGTCGACAGACCGATCCAGTGATACCTTAAGTGAACTGATCGATCTCGTGACCGATCAGTAACCACACAGAAGCATTCTGTGGGTTATCTGATCAGTCTACAGACCGATCAGTAAGAAGAGATGGGATATGCGCTGGGACTCAAAGTGAAGGGGGGGGGATCGGTCTGTGGACCGATCCACCCATAGGCTGATCGGTCCACAGACCGATCAGCATAATCCCAGACCGATCAGGGTGAGTCCTGATCGGTCCGGAAGGATATGGATCGGTCTGATGACCGATCCACAACAATGTCGTTTGTTTCTGCTGCTTCTCTGATATTTCTGATTTACTTCTGATTCACTTGATCAAATCATCTGCTGTGAGATTTTTAAGTTACAGGTTGCAGGTGTCGTGCCAATGGTTGATTTCAAATTAAGCTCCATCAGAAGAATAAGACCAAGTGATCTTTCTGCTGTGTTCCACTGCAAATGGTGCATTTGGAGCATCAACGTTCACTAGCGGCTATCAGTGGCTACAGCTTGACTCTTGCTCATTGGTTCGAGCTCAGAGACACCAGTGAAGACCATGGATGGTATTGGTGTGAGTTCAGAGAACCAGATGAGGAGGAAGAGTGACTGGGGACGCAGTGATTCGATACAGGTGACAGCGATTCGGCTCTGGCTGAAGACAGTGAGCAAGCAGAATAAGAAGAAGGAAGAAGAGAGGTTTGCAAGTGTTCTAAAAAGAAAACTCTCTGTCGATCAAACAAGAGGTTGTGTTTGTTGAGCTCTTGGCTTCCTTCTGTCTTTGCATTTTGCTTTGTGGTTGTAAGTTCATTTGTTCAATCCTATAGCCACTGAACTCTGTAAGTCATTGTGCTTTATTTTCAAATCTATTCTGTGACTTTTGTGGAGAGGTTACTCCACCGAGAAGGAGAAATACTTAGCCGGATTTTGTCCGGGGTGTGATCTACCGAAAGAACAAGGGATCGTCCACCTTATGGACACGCCGAGGAGTAGGGGCAAGTTATCCCCGAACCTCGTACATCGTTTTGTTAGTGGTGGTTTGTTCTTTTCCTTGCATCAGTTTTCATTTTACTTATTTCTGCTGTGCTAACAAACTCTTGTGAGGAAATTGATTGAATTTTTTGAAAGGAGGCTATTCACACCTCCATCTCTAGCCATCCGAAGGTCCTAACACACAAACCCAACTAGACTTCGGCCACCTGTCAGGTCCCACGGATTTGGCTGGACTTCTTACCAGATATCAGGTCACTCCTTGATATATTTGGACTTCTACACCTACTATCAAATCCTCCAGACCTAGATGAATTTTGGCTTGGTGTCAGACCAATCAAGTCCTGCACACTTGGTATAAAGGTTAGATCACACAGCACATCTAACTTTAATCTACTCGTCATTTATCAAAACTTAAGTTTGACCATTGATATCAAATGCATGAACAATCTCTCTTTTTAATACCATGATAACCTGAGATAAAGTTAGAAAAAAATATGCAAATAGAAATAGCAAAAAAAATGATTTAAGGGAAATCAAAATTACTTTAGTCATGTTTATTCTCTTAATTATTTTGAGGTTTAAGTCTTTTTTAAAATTTCTTAGTTTTCTTTTTCTTACTTAAATCCTACCCTCTCCCTGTGACATTCATAAAAAATATGTAATTTTAAGCAAGAGTAATAAAAGAGAAAGGAGGATGTAACAAATTTAAAAGATATATAGATTAAGTAAGCAAATCATGCAATAGGTGTTTTAAAAATAAAAATATTGTTTGAAATTTCAGGTCTATATCAGGAGGGATTTAGAAAATTAAAAGATAACCCTTTTCCAAAATAATTTGCAAAGTATTTCAAATTAATTTTTAAGGCAAATTTGAAAGCTAATTTTTCAAAACAACTTTTGAAAAGAGTTTTGCAAACTATTTTTTCAAAAATATTTTCAAGGTAATTAGCTAAGGAAACATTTTCAAAATGTTTTTCAAAATAAAGTTTAACAAAGTGAAAAAAAAAATATTTTATAAGGCTTTTTCAAAGTAATTTTAAAACAAATTTTTGAATAATTTCAAATCTTCAAATATGTTTAAGACATTTTGCAGGCTATATTCAAAGTGATTTCAAATATTTTCAAAGTGATTTTGAACGTATTTTCAAATATATTTTACCAAATATTTTCGAGTATTTTTTAAAATATTTTTCAAGTATAAATTTTGACAAGTATTTTGAAAAGTAATTTCTGAAAAATTTGCAAAACATTTTTGTAAGGAAATTAGATCAAAATAATTTCAAAACCTTGAAAAGAACAGTTTGTAAAGCATTTCTTAAATCAATTTTTCAAAAATATTAAAAAATAAACTATGTAAAAATTTTGCAAACCATTTTTCAAAATAAATTGCAAAGTAAAAAAAAATCTTAAAGGGAATTTTTAAAGCAAATTTTATAAAGTAATTTCCAAAATTATAAGGTATTTTCACAATATTGTTTAAAATAATTTATCCCTCTTAATCTGATACTTCCCTAAATTAAGACTCCTCCCATAACCAAATTAATAAGTAGGTTAATTTTTAACATTTGGTTAAAGTTTAAATTAAGGTTTTAACCCAGTTAACTTAAATCTTTAGTCAAATTAAAGTTTTAATTCAGTTAAATTAAGGTTGTAAGGTTAGGTTTAAGGTTAAGTCTTAATTAACTTTTAATGTAAAGTCAAGTTTAATTTAAGGTGAGTTAGAGTAAAGTTGAAGTTTTAATTAGGCTAAATTAAATTAAATTAAATTGATGTATTAATTAAGTTAAGTTTATCTAAAGTTTAAATTAATTAATTTTATTTAATTAATTTAAGTTTAATTAATTTATGATTTCATTAAAGTTTTTACCGTTTCTAGTTAAAGTTTTATAGATTTAATAGAGGTTTAAATTTGGGTTTTAATTATTATTATTATTATTTATTTTAGGATGAATAATTCATAATTAAATGATTTTAGGTTTTATTTTAAGTTAGATTTCATTAATGTTTTAATTTAAATATAAGTTTTAAGTTTTTAATTTTTAGCTAAGTGTTTAAATTTTAATTAAGCTTTTAAGATAATAATTTTTTAATTTAAATGAATTTTAAAAATATTTTTTCCAAAAAATATTTTTAAAATTATTTTCAAAATAATTTTAAAATATTTTTTAATAATTTTTAAAAAATATTTTTAAAATAATTTTGAAAATAATTTTTTAAAGATTTTTAAAATATTTTTTATAAAAAAAATAAAATAAATTTTAAAATGATTTTTAATATAATTTTAAAAATATTTTTAAAATATATCATTTTTAAAATATTTTTATAATAATTTTAACAGGTTTTTAAAATAATTTTTAAAAGATTTTTAAAAATAATTTTTTAAATAATTTTTAATAAATTTTAAAAGATTTTTTTTGAAAAATATTTTAATGTAATAAATTAATTAACTTTACGTTTAATTCTCTTTTTTATTTTAAATTTTTATTTATTTTTAACGTTTAATTGAAATTTGGGTGTTTAATCATCCCACTTGGTTTAATTTATCAACTAAAGTATTCCTATAGTTTTGTGAGATGAGTTAGTTGAATTTTTATTTGAAATTAGTTTGACTCTATATTAGATTTAGGTTTAACCGTCAGTTAATTAAATGTACATATCAAAAATTGGCTTCCAAGTTGTGACGAGGCACAGGGGCCTTCTTAGGTATCGGAGCAACAACCACTTCCAGACAAAATCTTTTAAAAATTAGACATTTAATTTTTCAATTGATAAACATTGGTCTAACTAGTCTAGGATTTAGCGAGGTAGCTTCAATTAGTTTTACTTAGCTAAATAGACCAAGCAAGGTAGGTCTTACCCTACTTGACTCCCTAAACTAAGCTTTCTTAACATACTATCATCTCATTCTATCCTAGTACTAAGTTGGACAAAAGTTAAGTTATCTTTTTTATCTAGTCCTAATTACCTGGATGGGTAAACTATTATTTTAGAGGTGCTAACTAATTTGAAACTATTAGTGTAGGTTGCACTGATAATCAGGTTTTGATGTATGAAAAATAGGTTAAAGTTAGATGTATTATTTGTCTAAACCTTTTACCAAGTGTACATGACTTGATGAATTTAGAGGACCGAAACACTTGGCTGAAGTCCAGCTAGGTTGATAGCCGACACGAAGTCTAGATTGGTTAAGATCTAGCAGAAAGAAGTCTAGATTGGTTAAGATCTGACAGGAGGAAGTCCAGTTGGGTTGACAACTGGATGAAGTCCAGATTAATTGAAATCTGGCAAGAAGTCCTGGTGAGTCAAGGGACTTGACATCAAGGAAGTTTGTAAATGGTAGGTGAGGTAAGTTACTGGAGGAGAAAAATCTAGTGAGGACGAGTTCCGCCGGGACTATAGGCGCGGTCCAACTTTAAGTCATTTAGAAAGTCTAAGCTGAGATCATGACTAGATTCTGATTTTGGGAGACATGATCTAAGTCATAATGTGATCATATTTTTAATGTACTAACTTTATTTTGTAGGGTAATTTTTATGCCTGGACTAACTTTTCATTTCAAGAAAGAGAAAGGAAAAAAGTGGTCCGGGCGCCCGGAGTCTGAGTGCCTTGAGTTGGTCCAGGCGCCCGAGAAAGGATCGACAAGGAGCACCCTAGGTGGGTGCCTGACCAGGCACCCTGGCAGTCCAGCGCCCATAGTTGCCCTAGGTGTCCGGAACAGTGAAAATTCATCCAAAAGTTGAGTTGGAGCGTGAGGAGTGGTCAACCCACATCAGCGGTCCATGAGCCCGAGGGGGTCTGGGCGCCCGGACATGGATAAACTTCAGCGATGAAGTTTTGATGAGAGTTTGTCATGTCAGCACAATCCATGCACCTGGGAGGGGATCCAGGCACTCGGACGGGGCTATAAAAGGAGGCTTCTACCAGTAACTTGAAGACTTCAAGCTCTACGACTTTCTTACTCACGCGTTGCTCCAAAAAGGTCTCCGGGATAGCTAAAAGCTGCACGGACAACCTAGGCTCAAGTTTTCAAAGTTGTATTATTAGTATAATTTAATTTCTGCAATTATACTTAAGTTTTGTAATTGCTTCGTGATTATAGTGATTGTCTAACGAAAGCACTCAACGAGTGTGAGCCTTGGAGTTGGAGTCTTCGAAGGCTTCGAATCAAGTAAAACCACCTGTGTTAGCGTTCGTTTTTCTTCTCTGTTCTTTTCCTCTACGTTTATCTTACCTCATGATTTTTGAAAAGGCGAAGAACGTTATTCACCCCTCCTAGTATCTTTATGATCCAACAAGTGGTATCAGAGTGAGGTACCGCTCTGAATTGGTGCAGCCATCAATCAATAAAAGGGGGGTTCTCTTATTTTCTTTCTTTTTAAATCTGGTTTGGTTTTAAGATTTTAAACCTAGTTCAAATTGATTCAATCACCTCTTTTATACAAGCTTTTCACGTTGTAAAATACTCTGAATTGGTGAATCGAGTTTCTTTTTATACTTATCATCTCCCACACTACTAATCCAAGACTTAGTTTTGGGATTTCCCTATTAGTTTTTTTTTTTTTTTTTTTTGCAAGGTTCCATCTTTAATGGCCCAATTCGAAGGATACAATACTACTCGCCCTCCCCTCTTTAATGGAAATGATTTTTTGTATTGGAAGAAGAGAATAGAGATCTACCTAAAGACTGACAACGAGTAATGGTTTACTATTCGACGAGAATACAGAGTGATGATAGATGAAGCAACTAAAGTACCTCTTAACCTAGAAAGATCGAATCTAGAAGATAAGAAGAAGGCTCAGATTGACTCGAAGGTGTTGAACATGATACAGTGCAGACTCACGAATGAAGAACTCAACCGTATCAGCCCGCACAAGAACACAAAGGAGTTATGGGACAAGCTCATTGAATTACATGAAGGAACCAATGACACTAAGGTAATTGAACGAGACCTGCTTCTAAATAAGTTGTTTAACATTAAAATGTTGGAATGAGAAATAGTGAACCAACTACACACGAGGATCAAGACCATTCTCAATGGGCTTCACTTAATCGACCACCAGATAAAAAATTGGGATATAATTAGGTACACCTTAAATTCCTTTCCTCGAAACGAATTGTGGGCATCTATAGTTGATGCCTACAAGGTTTCGAAGAATTTATTTAAATTAAAATTAAACGAACTCTTTTATGAACTCGAACTCCATGAGCAAACTAACTCCAAAAGGCCCGAGAAAGGTATTGCACTTCTTGTAGGTCTCTCAGAAGAAGTCAAAAACAAGAACAAACTTGAGCCAAAATCTGAGTTTGACCCAGACTTAGATAAAGAAGAACAATTGGTAAACATGATAAGAAAGATGTTTATCAGCAGAAAAAAGGACTTCAACAAAAAGGATATTTAGAAGATAATCAAGTTAAATAAATCAAGCGTCACCTGCTACGGGTGCAACAAAAAGGGACACTACAAGCATGAGTGTCCAAAGCTGAAAGAAGACAAACCTAAGTCTACCAAAAGAAAGAAGGCATTAAAAGCAACTTAGGACGAATCATCCTCCAAAGAATCGGATAACCAAGAACCAAAGCAACAAAACTATCTCACATTGATGGCATCCAGACCGGAGTTAGAAAACGAAGTTGATGAAGACGATGAGTCAGAATATGAGTCAAGCCACGAGTCCGCACTCATTTTTGAACATCTCAACGAGGTAAATTCTAACCTAACTGCTAACTTTTTCAAAATCATTGCATGCTTGAACAAAAGTTAGGAAGATCAAAAACTCAAATTAATCAACTTCTTAAAGAAAACGAAAAATCTAAAAGAACTTAAACCAAATCCACATTACAACAAAAACCTTCATAGACATCGATTTTCCACCGGTGTCTATTTCATTTTCGACCGATGTCTATGAAGCCGATGTTAAAAGTCTGTCATTTTAGACATCGGGTTAAAACCGGTGTAGTATCACTTAACAACACCGGTCTTCGAATCGGTTATTAACCGGTGTAGTATCACTTAACGACACCGTTTCATCAACGGTGTAAAACTGATGTAATATTGTATGTTAATAACACCAGTTTTGGCAGCGATAAATGACCGATGTAATATTAGTTAATAACACCGGTTTTACAGCGGTGGAAAACCGATGTAATATGTATATTTTTTAACAGCACAAATTTGATTTTAAAACCGACAATAACAAAAAAAATACACAAATATTCACAAATTATACAAATATTCTTCATTCAATTATATCCATAAAATACACAAATATTCACAAATTATATAAATAATCTTCTTACAACAATATCCATAAAATATCCAAACATTCTTTTTACATCAAAAGCTAGCTAATAGATATCAAAATCAAGGTAGAACATTCTTTTAACACATCAAGGTAGAACCGCACTTCAAATGTAATCTAGCATGCATTCAGCCCACTCGAACCGCACTTCATCAATTTCAACTCTGGAGTACTTGAGATTTGTAAACTGTAAAAACACATAAATCCACCATATGTCAAATAACTAAAACAAATGTGTAAATGTATCAAATAAAATAGAATACTGAGTTTTTAAAAGCTGCTGTGGAAGATAACGAATATAACATAGAATCTAAAACTTTCATATATGACACTTAGTGTATGCTGCTTAGAATATAACATAGATAATTTGCTCCTTCTAATTCAAGTATACAGATTGATAAGAACCGACAGCATCATACAACAACTTACTAGGCATGATAATGGTTGAACAAAGAAATATGACTACACAACAAATCCAGTGAAGGAAGCATAGAAGAACAAAGCTACCTCTGATGAAGAGATATACTATTTATTGTACTTCCTCTGATGCCATCTTGGTATCCTGATAGATGAAGGGATTCATCTATCAAATCTGTCTAACGCTTATCCTTTACTGTAGAGTATAATGTTAGAAGATGGCCAAATAATGTCGTGTCCAAGGGAAGAATTGACCCTTACACTACTGAAAGAATACTGTTTGGAAAACATGAAAATTGAAAGGGTGGAATTTCATATCTCCTATTTGACTATCTTGGTGACATTGTTTTTTCCAAGTGAATAATGTAGCTATTGGGGGAATAGCATCGAATACTCAGCTACTGGATTCCTCCAAGCAAGCGGTAAACCAAATCAATATCTTGAGACTTAAGGTACCTCAAGCATGTACAAGTACACTACTAGAACACAATTAAGACTATGTTTCATATTTTATTTTTTATTTCCTAAATTCAATATAGAAATAAAACCCTTAAAACACAAAAGACCACCAATTTCAGTCTTCCAATGGAAAGGGAAATAAAAACCCCAGATTGAATAGAGAAAAGAAATAGAAACATTACTAAAAGTGGTTTGTTGAACTGTATTTTTCTCTTATTTCTGAGCATTTGTGCTTTTACTTTGGTTGTGTATGATTCTTTCTTTGAGGAAAACGTTATAGATGCAGCAGTTAGCTCATCAGGCCTGGCAAATGCAATTGTAGAGACTTATGAATTAGCCGAAGATTGCATCAACACAAACTATTATGGTCTAAAAAGAGTGACAGAGGCATTTATCCGTCTGCTTCAGTCATCTCAATCACCAAGGATAGTGAATGTATCCTCACTCTATGGGAAACTGCAGGTACAATGTCCATTATGAAATATAATATCTTTTTCCCTTCTCCAATCTGCAACTTACTCTACTGTATTGTTCTTCCCCATGTCAGTACATCCGCAGCGAAAGAATCAAAGAAGAGCTAAGGAATGTGGATACTCACTCTTACTTCTAGTTGAACTTGAAATTCATTGGTATAGCTAAATATGGTAATGGATACCCTTTAGGTTTGATTACCCATTTATCTTAATAGGTTAGGTTAAATTCGAGTATCAATGTGTTAGATATTTAGAGGAAGTTGAGCAGGTTCAAAAAATGTAATCAATCCTTTAATCCTAAGGTTACCATTTAAGATAGCTTATCCAGCCACTCTACTCACTGCAGCTCCTAATCTCTAATTCCTTTCTTCTTAGGCAATCATTTAGTCCAACTAGTATCTGGTTTGTAACAAAAGCATAGCATCCGGTTTGTATCAAAAAAATCATTGTAACAAAAGTATAGCATCCGATTTGTATCAAAAAAATCATAGCAAGCACCAGGGGAAAAGCATAGCAGCAGCAAGATCTCAAAAGCTAAGAGACGTTCATAATCAATCAAAATCAATGAGTTTGTATCAATTATGATACTGAAATAGTGTTGGAAAATGCAACAAATTATCTTTAGGGCTCATATGCAAAATAGAAAATATTGTATTATTACCATTGCTGGAAGTGAATCCTTGTGGTCAACTCCAAAATTTTCAATTATATCTTTCATATATCGCATGATATAAAAATCACATTGCTCCGCATCCGGTTGTTGAGGAGCCTATGTTAGAAAAGAAATATTGGAATAACTCCTTCAAGGATAGTGAAACAGTTGCTAATCAAAAGGACATACCTTGACAACTACCCATGTTGGTTGTTTTTTCCCTTTCCTTCCAGCCTCCGCATTATACATTTTCAAGGCCCTACATGCATATAACCCGTGGGAATTGTATTGCCACATCAAAATACTTACATGTTTCAACAAAGGTAAGAAAAGAAGCCAAAAAACTTACATGTTGACAACATATTTCCAATCTTGATCACGAATGCGGTGACTAAGAGGATCCAACAAAAAAATAATCTCCTTCTCAACATTGATGATAGTCAAAATCCAGTGAAAACTACACAAAGAAATATAATTAGTGTATATATGCATCTTGCAAGTTCTCAAAATATGCAAGTGAGAGTGATATATAATGTTATTCTTACTCACCCAACGTTGCATGGCACAACAACCAATTGACCAGATGAGGTACCAATTAGCCTACTGCTTAAGTAACAAGCCCTTTTATTCAACTGTTCTTGGATGAAATCTCTATTCTGATTTCTTGATGGTACATATTCCACAGGCACTGGATCCACCAATCTGAAATCTTGCAGCAACATCTTTTCCTGCATCTTTCTATATAGATGCCTACAATTGGAAAATATCCCAAAAAAATGATGAAATCTAAATTAATGAAACACATAAATAAAGTCCAATTCAATTGAAAGCTTACCACATATACACAACTATGCAAGTGTCTGTGATTGGCTTCAATTCACAAAAGGGAAATATGTCATCGCAATTAACATGGACTGTGCGCTCCATGCCAAATACATCAGGAACTAATTCCAAAATCACATTCTCTGTTTCATCAAGACGCTGAAAATAACTATATAAGATGTGTAAGGTCTTGGCACATTGGACGATTGTAACTTAGACTTCTCTTGTCTATTGTCAACTTGTTTCTTCCTGGTCTTCTACATATGTAGATGCAACCATATATATATTAGATATGTGACATACTTTAAATGTACACAAAATTTAGACAACACTTTATCACATTTACCTCATCCCGCATGCTGATTAAGTGCACGGGCCAAGCCACATGGCCACCTACAGCATCCCCAATACTCTGACATGCAGACGGGATTGCAACAGGCAGTGGTGTTGATTGATCAATTGCTTTATCAATGGCAATCCTCATGCAATTCACAGGTAATGGAACATCATCAATAAAGTTGCCAAGTCCATTAACAGAGACAATTGTCCCATATGCAACAGTCTTGTCGTTAGGCTGCAATAACAACATCACTGCTTTTCCCTATAAGACAAATAATTCATGAATCTTCAACAGATAGTTCTTTACAAGATTCATTAGATACTAACGATGGGATAATAATATCAACGTGAAATATATATTTAACCTATAAAGTCGAATCCTTCTCACTAACTTTCACATCATCATCATCATGTTCTTCTAGGCCTTCATTTGAGAGGCGCCTATGACGTTCAACTTCAGGTTTTATATCGAGGAGGCATTGTGGTTTAACTGAGCAGCTACCCTTCTCCTCACTCTCAAATTCTCGACCAGAAAGTTTCAACACCATTGCTTCCAATTTTTCTATTCTGTCACCTTGGTCAGAAAGCATAGTTTTTGCCTCCTTAAACTCTTTCTGTTGCCTTTCATAGGCAGCCTTATCAATTTGCACCTTCCCTCTAGCAAGCTTGAAGAAGGATGATGGAGTGACATTTGCTCCTATGCCTCTCACACGTCCACCATGTTCGTTAGAATTCAAGGCCTTCGTGAGAATATCCTCAAATGGTCTATGTTCTCTTGAAGAAAATCCTAGTACCATAGCTGTTAGCATGATAAACAAAAACCTTGTTTCTGCCGTAATCCCAAGTTAATTGAATACTTTCCTAGCTTACCTTAGATATCAAGACAAACGCTACCCAGAGAACTCGGATTATTACCTCAATTATTCATCTTTTGTATTCTCATGATAAACATAAGAGAGTTGTTCATTCCTCTAATTAAATATAATATCTGTTGAAGTATATTATAAATATGTAAAATTCATAAGCAAAACGATAGTTTGATCTCTATCTATAGCACAAGTTAGTGATTGATCCATCTAGAATTAAACAAAACAAGCTACGAAAGTGAATTAGCCTTTCAAAATCTCTCTAACAGCATGACATAGGTCTCTGCAGGTGGTGAACTATCCCAATAATGAAACAATGCAAAAGCGAGCAGCACTAAAAGCTAAGTAAACTCCAGTCAAACTGGTATCTTGCAATCCCAACCGCTTTCAATCTACAAAAATCTATGAACCCTAACTTCTAATAGATCACAGAAGCTCCACAGTAACTTCTGGCGACAAATGCCCAATACAAAAGGAAGGAAACGTGCTAGGAGCTAAAAATGACCAGTTTCATTAAAATCACGTCTAAAAATGGAATTTGCAGCCGGATCCTCACAATGCAATTCAACCACGAGAAAAAACCAAGTCACGAAGCAGTTGAAGAATAAAGAAATAAAGTAGTTACTTGATGTAAGCCCGACCATCTCCGATCCGTAGGGGACCAAGGGCGTCGAGGCGGGACGCGACGATGCCCTCGCTGCCGCCGGAGAGGAGGAGCGCGTTCCCTACCTCCCTGAAGGGCTCGAGGTCGTAGGCGTGGATCGAGGCCTCCGTCCCCAAGGTCACCGCCACGGCGACGAGGAGCACGGCGATTGGGGCCACCAGATCCATAGCTGGATATCGGAGAAGAGAAAGGAGGCTGGAGAGATCTCGCCAGGAGAGCGAGCGAGCGAGCGGAAATAGGGAGAGAGATGAGATGCTTCTTCATAAAGGGACACACACGAGGAGACCACGGTGTAGTCGCGCGTGAGGCGGTCGAACGACAAGGCGAGCGCGTTGAACTGGGGGGAGGAGCCGCTGGGGACTCGAGGAAGCAACTTCCAGTCTCTCTTGATGGGATTGTCGACCAATAAGCGATCTCCGTCATTGGTGTTCATCAAGCAAACCAGGCCACCGGAGGAGGACGTGCGCCAGATGCTCTTTTCTAAGCGGGGGAAGTCGAAGTTATACCACTGGACGAAGCAAGGGTCGTACAGGTGGCCCAAGAAGGCGCAGTCGTGAAAGCAGAACCTAAAGAACAAGGGCTTGTGTGGCACCATCATCGCCCACGACAACGGGGGGCTAGAGTGAACCACCTCGTGTCTTGATACTGATCGGGAGAGGATCTAGGAAGGGGGAAGAGGGAGATAAGGTTGAGAGAGATGGTCGGAGGTTTAGGTTTAGGCTGAGAGAGATGGTCGGATGGTCGGAGGTTTTAGGTTTAGGTTTACGCGAGAGAGATGGTCGCGCGGAGGAAGGGGCGGGATATAGATTTAGGTTTGGAGGGACCTTCACAGTGTTGCAAATTTTGGCTTGTGGGGAAATTAAAATATTTTATTTTGGTTCATTAACATCGGATTTTAAAAACCGTTGTTAAAATTGGTGTCTATTAACGAAAAAAAGGGCGCTCATAGACATCACCTAAAAAATCGATGTCTATGAGCTAAAATCTGCGCTCATAGACACCGGTTTTTAGAAAAACCGGTGTAAAATACTCAAAGACATCGGTTTTAGCTTAAAACCATTGTTGTTCCACTAATGTCTATGAGGGATTTTGTTGTAGTGCCAATAGCAGAATCAGTTCAATATGAAATTCCAACTCAAGTCCTAAAATTTGAGAAAGAAAATTTTAAATAAAAAAATAAAATAGTTAAACTAAAAGAACTTTTAGAAAAATTCACAACAAGATCCAAATACCTCAACATGATACTTGGATCATAACTTGCTGTGTACAACAAATCCGGACTCGGATATGAGTCTAGCTCAACAAATAAAATATTTATATCACTTATAAGCCAAAACAAGAAATAAACCAAAGCTTGGGGTTCCAAAAGCTTGTTTAACCAAACAAGTAGGACTTAATCAATAAAACATACCTAAAAATGAAATACACTACCTAAAATCAAATCAAAATAAACCTACTAAGCAAAATTTAAATTAAAAAATAAAATGAAATCAAATAAATCAAACTCAAAAACTAAACTTAAAACAATTAACTACAAATTTAATTTAAAATCAAGTTAAATCAAGTTTTCTACAATTATAAAATCAATTAACATAAACCTAAAACTTAACACCAAGTTCAATAATTAAGGAAGAGACACCAAATTAGTTGACACATCTAAAATAATAGTTCACCCGACTAGGTAATTAGGACTAGTTAAATTATGGACTAATTTAACTTGACAAACAGTATTAGAGAAGTTTGGGATGATAGTAGGTTAGGGAAGCTCTGTCTATGCATGTCTAGGAATATATGGTTTCGACCTAGTGCATTTGGTTTAGTGGAACTAGCCAAAGCTACACTTACCAATCTAAATTGGTTAGACCAAAGTTTTGTATTAAGTTCTTTGGAAAGGGCTATTTAAAAAATCTCGAAGCACGTGATTACTATAATGATATCCGTGTGACTTATCACAACTTAGAAATTTATTCAAAGAATGCCTACTTGATTAACTCGAAGATAAACTTGAATCTAATATAAGTTAAATTAAATCATGAAATACAACTTAACTCATTTCACAAAATTATAAGTATCATGCCCCAGAGTAGTCCTTGTCCGACAAATAGACAATATCTCCCCTCTAATAGTAACAAATAGAACATGAATACAATGCCATAAGACTACTCACAAGTTATAATCAACAGCTCACACAACTAGAATATACACAACCATGCAGTTATATAGACATCCCACTTGGCTGGAATAAAATGATTACAACCATGCAATTATATAATAAATAGTCCACACAACTATACTAAAAACATAATAGAAAATGAAAGGAAAATCCATAAACCAAAAATAAAAAACTACTAGTCGGCTAGGCTTTATATAACCACAACAAAGCAAATACAAGACACCACATAGCAAAACTCCAAACCAAATCAAGTTATACAATGCCAAGTCCACAAAACGTAATGCAAGTAAAACAAGAAACAAAATCAGAAACCATCTTAGGATGTGACGTGGGACCGACAGATAGAATACTCCAAGTGACTCCACAATCATCTATCTGCTACCTGAGGAAAAAGAAATACACAAATGTGGTGGTGAGTGTAGGTCACTCAGCGGGTAATAGACAAGATAGTGCATGTTTTAATCAAAGTATGCAGTCTCAGTAGGGAAATAAGAACCTGATCATACTGACATAATCAATGTACCAAAACATAACTGGCATAATGACTGTACATAATCAATTAATCATAACTGACATAAGTGAATACACATAACCATAACTAACATAATAAATATACATACCCAATTTGAAACCGACATGATCGATATAGTGATTAGTAAACTCACTAGTAGTCAGCAACAGATCTGCTCGTAACACTTGAGCAATATAATCAATAGCATATACATGTATGAAGCATGACAACCATATGCAACAACGATATCTCAAGCAAATGTCAATATACCTCCAAGAGATGCACCGCACATCATATGCAAAAAATACACATGCATGCACCATGGTCACCCCCGCCACCGCTCAAGACACCACGACTCCTATATGACTGAGAGGTTTGGGTCCATGACAACTGTACTACCCTCCAGTCACTATAGAGTGGCCGAGACAGATAGTTCACTATGTAGTTATCTAACTACGTAGCATCAGGGTCCCTGACTGCTCACAACACTGGATATCACTCCCCGTTGAGTGGTCGGATGGCACGACGGGACAAGTGGCAACTTCTCCAGCTACCACTAGCCATGAGTGATCGAGTATGTGACATTAAGAATGACTAACAACTCTCTCAACCACAAGAGAGACTTTGGTTGTCAACATGCAGTGTAATGATGGGTATGATATAAATAATCATGATACCAACACAATCATCATAAATGCAACCACCCAATCAACATTTGTACAACCATTACACAAACTACTTATCACATGACTCTATAGATATGGATAGATCTAACAAGAATCCACTAACATCATGCATGGTAATCAATGCAACAACATAATCAATCTAGGTACATCCGGTACATAAACCCTCTATCACATTTATAGGCAAACCTCAATCATCATAAGTACCACCAATATATAATCCATCATCCAAGTAACTCCTTTAGTGTCCATTATATGCATATACACACACAACATGCAAATACACAGACAATATGATAACTCTCATAATATACCAAATATGTGTATAGTCAACATCATATGCATAATCAGTATGTTAACTCAGTCAATAAGATATCTCCTACAGTACATACTCTACATGTATATGCACAACAGAGTATAGATATCCAAAGCTGTATATGAAATTAATAGATCATCTTAAAGGTCAAGTATAAGTATCAAGCAGGATAACAATACAAATGGATTTAAGTTAAAGTCGCCTAATCCATCAAATAATAACCATGCATTAAGTTTAAAGAACTATATAGAGACTAAGGAAGAAATATCCTCCTTTATTTTATATCGTGTCAACCAATCCCACATCGAGACACTCGTCTAGAATCAACGTCCTGCAAATCACATGATGTATAGTTTAGCTAATCACATTTATAACAACTAGCTATATCCAAAACTCAATCCTAATTTGATTAGGTAACTATGTTTAATCTCACTTAATGATCCAAATCCAATTAGATGATAAGTCCATCTTTAATCCACCGATCAATTCCTTAATTCTCACTAATTAATCACTAATCAAATCCCATCATAAATCCTTCAATCTTTCCAAACATAATCTGCAATCATTAATCAATCCAATACAACTTAAATCAATTTCTATAATCCATCACCACTAATCCAAACCAATGTAAAAATGAAATCACTCTAAAACGCCACCCAAATCTGGATGCACCACTGATGATCCAAAGCCGAAGATGTTGGCTACCGAGAATTGGTAGCCAGTGCAAGGTGGGGTTGCTGATCACCCACTTTAAACACCCTACAACATAATCAACACATCCTCAACTAAGCACAAGACCAAATTCTAAATCCACAACCCCAAACTAACCACTTACCCTCCAAATGACTCTTCACCCATCGCCGGGACACTCTTGCATCGCCAGCGATTTGAGGGATTATGGTTGGGAGATTCACATGGAAGTAGGGGGGAAGGTCCTGCACCAACCCTAGATGTAGTGGACTAGCCAGAGTGGAAGATCAGATGATTGCAGCTAGCCACCGACGACCAAGATCCAATCGAAACCGCGCGCCCAACAGATGAGAAGGCCTGGTCTTTGGCAACAGTCGACTAGGGAGGGAGAAATCCGTTGGTCGGAGTTGCGACACACAGAAGACGACAGTGGATCGACGGCTAGGGCTCAGCTCACCATAGGCAACTGACGCGTCAATCGACTCCTGTTCAGGGTCATCGTCCAAGGAGGGGATATCAACCGAGGAGATCAAGACAACAACGGTTAGCGTCGATGATGGGTTGAATAACACCGGCGAGATCGGGCAGCGTGCATCAACAATTAGCACTGGAATTGAGGGAGAAAGGGTAGAAGGGGATCGGGAGAAGGGGATCGGAAGAGGGTGAGATGGAGTCGGTGATGGAGTTTAATCAACTTAGGTTTAACTTATATATCAACTCCCACTTTAGTGATATCTCAAACAGGTTTTTCCTAAGTCCAATAGATCCACCCCTTAAAATGTGTCATAGAGATTTCATTTAAATTTCAAAAATTTCTAAAAAATCTAATAAGATTATTAACTCCAATGACACTTATTATTAAATATACCATATCTTATAATAGGATTCCCTTAATTGGAAATATAGATCAGGTAAGATAAATAAGAATTTAAATTAAGTAAAATTTAAAATTAAATAAAATTAAATTAAAATAAAATTAATAAAAGTTAAATTAAACTAAATTAAAATTAACTTAAATTATCTAAAGTTAAATTATATTAAATTAACTAAATTAAATTAAATTAAAATTAAATTAACAAAAGTTAAATTAAAATTAAATCAAATGATATAAAATAAAACTAAAATTAAATTAAATTTGTTGGTGTAATCGACCTCCAAGGTTTTAATGTCTGACAAATATGTTTAAGTATATTTAATTGAGCTTGATCATGGGAAGTCCTAGTTGTGGCTAGGCAAGGGTGGGAAGTCAACTGAATGACTAGTCCTAACTGCGGTTAAGCAAAGGAAGTCCTTGTTGCAGGCTAGGAAAGGGAAATCTCAGTAGATCGTGGAAGTCAGGTAGATTTGATAGGTCTGGAAGACCTGATCCCTGGGTAGCCGAATATTGAGTCTTGGTGAGTGAAACCAGGTGGAGAAAACCCTAGGGGGTGGTAACCTTAGGTTTTGGTGAGTGAAGCCAGATGGTGAAAATCCTAGGAGGAGATAACCTTAGGTAGTGAGAAGTCTTGGAGGAGTGAACTCCAAACAAGGTTGATCGGACGCGGTTGACCGAACCACCGGATCTCTGTAAATCTAAGTTTAGGTTTACTATAGTATTCTATATTACTATTATTGTTGTTGGCAAAAAAAGTCTTAGTGGATCAGGCGATCAGACACTGAGCAGACAAAGTCTAAACAGGTCTGGAGGATCAATGTTTGGTAGGTAAGTTGAGGTATACAACTGGAGGAGCGACAGTAAGGTCGTGTTCTTGAAAGGAGCAACCTAAGGTCATTGATCCAACTAAAGAAACTGGGAAGGTTTCCAAGTTGAGATCAAGACAGTTCTACTGTCTAATATTACTCATGCATTATATATACTACTATGCTAACCTTTGTGTTGCAGGAATACTCTATTTAACTCTGTGTTGTAGGTTCACACTGATCGCTCGACTGAACGTAGGGATCGGTCGACCCAACTAGCTTGACTCAGATCATATATTAGTTCAGACCAAAGCAGAGCACATTGCGATCTAAGCTTGATCGGTCGATCGAACCCTGATGACTCAACATAGTTCAGATCGAGCAGAAGTAAAGAAGGAAGAGCGACTAATCGGTCGACCGAACCAGGGGATCGGTCGACCGAACCAGGGGATCGGTCGATTGAACCATCATCACTTAATGTCGCATTAATTCCAGATTTTGACCAACATGGAAGGATCTTTGTTCGGTCGACCAAACAAGGGGATCGGTCGACCGAACAAGCGGATCGGTCGACCGAACACTTTAATGTAGTAAGAACACTAGAGATTTACTTGGTTACAACCTAGGTGATTATTAATTCAAGACAAGTAACGTGCAGTAACAAACTCCTTCTTCGACAATAGTCAGAGGTAGAAAAGCCCCTTACAACAATTGGAAGTTCACAAATGAAGTACAAGAAATGAGTAATAAATGTGTTGTACTAAACTTCGAGCATCAGCCCTCCTTTTATAACCTTCGTCTTTGATTTGACCGTTTGTTGACGTGATAGATTTCGAGGGCCTAGAAGTGATCAGGGCGCCTGGATTCGACAAACTCGATCCACTCTGGCAACGGGTCGCTCAACATCTCTGGATGGCATTTCCCAATCTAGGCGCCTGGAAAAGTCTGGGTGCTTGGAGTCCACTGATGTTGGCACTGTTCTGATCCATTTCGGCAATGGGTCTTGTTGACATGGTCACCCAATCCAACCGCCTGGAAGGGATCCAAGTGCCTAGAGTCCAAGCATCTGAAATCAGTCTAGGCGCTTGGAATCAGTCCAGGCGCCTGGAATGGTCAACCTTCCGGTTGAGCATTCTTTAACCTCCATTCGCCTAAGTGATCATTTGACCGTTCGGAGTTGAAGTCACCTGAACCCAACTCTGGCATTCTCCTCAAGCAGGCTTCCTCCCAGTTTCTTGTCCCTCGGCGCTCTATGTGTCTCCTCCTCGATCCATCAGTGTACTCTTTCACAGCTCCTCATCCTTCAGATGTACTGAGTCCGTCGACTCACTTCCCGTGTTTATCCTTCTCGTTCGCTGCATCTTTCACTAGACATTTTATGTTTCTAAGTCCCTGGATACTCAGACACAAGACATCAAATACACATTGTCTAACTTAACTTCGTTGATCATATCAAAATTATCCCAAGGTACTTACAAATAATTTTAGAGGAAGAGGTAATAGTCTACATAAAATGCCTGCAGATGCTATAAATGTGATCAATAATTCCCAGAGGAAGAGGTAACATAAATAGTCAAAAGCACTCTACTCCCTGTAACACCAAGGTGATGAATTAAGCCTTTCTTGCATAGGAAAGTGTCTTGATCCGGCAGTAAGGTCAGGGGGCCTCTTCTGGAGGGGAGTCAACGCCACGTGGAGGTCAAAAGTCAAAATGGTCAACATGAGGTTCGGCCGATCGGAGAAGGGGTGGGTCGACCGGCCGAACGAGTCCAGGCGGAATCAAAGACAACCCGACGGGGAGTCGGGTTTCCGACGCTCATGGTGAACAGGGTCGCCGGGCCGAGCGGGAAGACCGCTCGGCCGAGGCTTAAAGCATCAAGACTGTGAAGGAACAGTCTCAGCCGAGCACGTGATGGAGTGAAATCTTACCGGTCGGACCACTGCTGGCCGAGCGGATGGACGGTCGGCTCGAGGAAAGAAGAGACAAGGACAAGGGGACATTGGGGAACATCTTCTGACAACAGGCATGTTCGATGACCAAGCCATACGCAGAATCCTATGACGGAAGGTTCTGCTGTCCCATCAAAGATGTGCTCGGACTGTAGCAGTATGGTATCAGGCATGCTCCTCTGGTAAGCCCATACTAGGGCATGGTACAGGACACGTGTACACCTCGATAGGTGTGCATAAGCCCCCCCCCCCCCCACAGCTCTATATAAGAGCCCTCAGACTTCGGCGGAGGTACACAATCACGCGATCTCACATCTTCGAATCCACTATCATTTTCCTCTTGCCTGACTTGAGCGTCGGAGGGTCGTCGCCGGGAACCCCTTCCCGGCCCGACTTCTTTGCAGGTTCACCGGCGATCCGTACGGCCGGTCAGAGATCCACGTCATCAGTTGGAAGAGCGCCACGTGCCCAGCGTCCATCGATTCAGCGTTCGGACAGGATCAAATTGGCGCCGTTTGTGGGAACGCACCTACATCCGAGCGGAAGAGATGGATGAAGTTGGACGACAGCACACCGTGATGCTCTCCCAGGAGGAGCTCGATGCTATAATCGAGGCAAGAGCAGCTAAGCTCGTGGAGCAACAGAAATAGAAGGCGCAAGCCGAGCGGCTGGAGCAACAAGCGAGGTCAGTGTCAGGAGGCCGAGCGGAAGCACCGGCTGCCATGGTTCCATTTCATCGGGCCCTATTCCGTACGCCTCCTGAAGTCGCAACAGTTAACCGTGATCGAGGATCTTCATCCGACGAGGTGCCCATGCGAGATAACAGAAAAGGCAAGGCTCCCCGAACGGACGCCTCCCTCGAGCGGATCAACCGGCAGTTTTCAGAGGCCATCCTGCAGGACCCTCTGCCAAAGCATTATGTGCCTCCAGCGATCGGGGAATACAACGGAACCACCAACCCGGACGACCATCTGGGTAAGTTCGACAACACAGCTACACTACATCAATACACAGATGGTGTGAAATGCCAGGTGTTCCTTACCACCCTCTCGGGATCGGCGCAACGATGGTTCCGGAGGCTGCTGGACGGATCCATCACCAGCTTTAAAGACTTCTGCGTCGCTTTTCTCCATCATTTTGCGAGCAGTCGACATTACCAGAAGACTAGTGTCAGTCTATTTGCTATCAAGCAAGAGTCCAGGGAGCCGCTCAGAGCTTACATCCAATGATTCAACCGAGTGGCCATGGATATTCCAACGGCCACCTCAGAAACAATGATAAATGCGTTCATGCAAGGCCTCGTGGACGGTGACTTCTTCCGTTCACTTTTTCGAAAGCCGCCCCGAGACTATGATCATATGTTGCACCGGGCCAATGAATACATTAATGTGGAGGAAGCCCAGGCGGCTCGAAGAAAAGAAACTCCAACTGAGCGACTAGCCCCTGCCGAGCGGAAGCCGCTCACTGGCCACCAGCCGCCCAGAGGACCGCGAGCCGAAGCAGTACGCCCTCACCACGCAAGGTCCCACGCCGTCCAAGAGGTAGCTGCCGAGCGGCCCAAACCAAAAAAGAAGGTATGGACCCCCATGTTTTGCTCGTTCCACTGGACTGACACGCATAACACACGAGATTGCCGAAGTCTTCCCCTGATCGCCCACCCCGCTCCCCGAAGTGATCGTCGTCGACCGCCATCATCCGACAGGTGACAGCGACACCATGAAGCCGATCTGAGGATATCCAGAAAGTCTCCCGAGCGATATCATCCTCAGGGGCACGAGGACAATCCCCGGGTATCCAAGGAGCGGACTAGGCCGTCCGCCCGGGAGGAAGAAAATAGAAGCAACACGTCTCGGGGCGAAATCAACATCATCGCTGGCGGACCGACCGGAGGTGACTCCAACAGAGCAAGGAAGGCAAGTGTCAGGCAGCTACAGATCTATGTGGTCGGCTGCAGTCAAGAACGGGCGAGCGGGCCCGAAATCAGTTTCGGACCTAGGGACCTTAAGGGAGTCGAAGTGCCACATGACGACACCCTCCTCATCAAAGCGGTAATAGCTAACTATACTATTCACCGCATTTTTATCGATACAGGCAGCTCGGTCAATATTATATTAAAAAAGGCTTTCGACCAACTACAAATTGATCGAGCTGAGTTGCTGCCCATGACAACCCCCCTCTACGGGTTTACGAGCAATGAAGTTCTGCCGGTCGGACAGGTCCGACTGGTTATTTCGCTGGGAGAAGAGCCGCTCAGAAGGACGCGGACTGCCAACTTCGTCGGCGTCGACTCTCCTTCAGCATACAATGTTATCCTGGGGAGACCAGCGCTCAGTGAGTTCCGAGCGGCCGTCTCCACCTTCTACCAGAAAATTAAGTTCCCGGTTGAAGATAAAGTTGGAGAAGTGCGAGGAGACCAGCTGGCAGCTCGGCGATGCTATGTTGAAATGGTCCGAACCGAAGCTAATTCCGCTCGGAAGACGCCACGGATCGAGGTGAACGCCATAACTGAAAAACCGTCCTCTTTGGTTTATGAAGAAAAAGAGGAGGTTCAGATCCACCTGATCCAATCGGAGGCCACCACATTCATTGCAGCCGATCTGGAGGCAAGCCAGAAAAAGGAGGTGATCATATGTCTCCAGAGAAACTGCGACATCTTCGTTTGGTTGACGCATGAGCTGCCGGGGATTTTACCAAGTATCGCACAGCATGAGCTTCACGTCCGACCGGACGCTCGGCCGGTGAAGCAAAGGAAGAGGGACTTTAGCGCCGAACAAAATGTCATCATCCGAGTAGAGGTCGAGAAGCTCCTGGAGGCCGGCCATATAAGGGAGGTCCAGTTCCCGAGCTGGCTCGCAAATGTAGTGCTAGTCTCCAAGCCGGGTAACAAGTGGAGGGTTTGCATCGATTTTAGGAATCTCAACAAAGCATGCCCAAAGGATTTTTACCCTCTGCCCCGGATTAATCAATTGGTGGACTCCACAGCCGTCTGCGAGCTGATATGCATGCTAGACGCCTATCAGGGCTACTATCAAGTGTCGCTCGCCCGAGAAGATCAAGAGAAGGTCAGCTTCGTCACAGCCGACGACACTTACTGTTACAATGTAATGTCGTTCGGACTGAAGAACGTGGGAGCAACCTACCAACGTTTTGTTGGTTGCTACTCGAAAAACCTAATGGTTCCACTGTACAAAAATTTTGTACAAAGGTCTGAACCTTTTCCTAGCTACCATGTGTTCTTTTAAATTAAACTTGGATCGCATGCAGAACTTAACACGTTTGATCCAAAGTTTAATCTATTTGTTCTTTTGGGTTTAGACTCGGATCTCCTGCGGAACTTAACACGTTTGATCCAAATCACCTAAGTTATTAATTTCATTAAATATTAGTTTCCAAAATTGGCTTCCAGGACTGCATGGCGAGGCACATGGCCTTCTTGGATATGGGAACAACCACCACCGCCTAGACAAAGCCTTTTAAGGAAAGTTAATATTTAATTTCCTTAAATAACTTTACGTCAACCGAAAAGAATAATCAAATCACAAGGAAAAGAAAAACAAAAGAACACAACATCGAAAACAAATTCGAAATACTAGAATCGCATGCCTCTTGTATTTGGTATTATTTCCAAAAATAACTAGTATGATGCGGAAAGGAAAAATACTAGTTATACCTTTTAGAAAGACCTCTTGATCTTCTACCGTATTCCTCTTCTAACCTCGGACGTTGTGTGGGCAATGATCTTCCAAGATGAGGACCACCTAGCACCTTCTTCTTCTTCCTTCAAGTTTCGGCCAAGCACCAAAATCCAAGGATGAAGAACTTTTTCCACCAACTAAGCTCCAAGGGATGCAAGCTTTCTCTCATTCTTCTTCTTCTTCTCCAAGTAGTATTCGGCCACCACAAAGAGGAAGAGAGGGAGAGGATGGCCGGCCACAACACCAAGGAAAAAGAGGGAGAGAATAATAGAGGTTGTGTCTCATGAAGGCACCCCAACCCCCTCTTTTATAATCCTTAGCTTTGGTAAATAAGGAAATTTAATTACAATAAAATTTCCTTAACTTTCCTTGACATGAATTAATTCATAAAAATAAAACAAAATTTCCTAAATCTTCATGTCATGGTCGGCCACATCAATAAGAGCAAACAAGGCAATTTCAATCAACAATTAAAATTCCTTATTTGTCTTCAGAAATTTTAAAAAATAAAATTTCCCTTTAAAATCCCTTCATGGTTGATAAAAAGAAATTTCTATAATTTTAATTTTTCTACATGTGAATAATTTATAAAGAAGAAAAATAAAATATCTTTCCAATCTATAAATAAGGAAAGAGATCTTATCTCTTTCTTTAATCTTTTGTAGATCCTTTTAAAAGAGATATTTTAATTTTAAATCTCTCCAATAAATTATATCTTTCACATAAGAAAATTTTAAAATTAAAATTCTTTTAAATTTAATGGGGGTTGGCCACCTAAGCTTGGGTTCAAGCTAGGGACGGCCACCCATGAACCAAGGCTTGACCGGCCCTAGCTTGAACCACAAGCTAGCTTGGCTGACCCCTACATCATGGGTACGAAGGTGGGTATAGGTGGGTATAGTACTCTATAAATAAGAAGCTACGATAGGGACCGAGAGGAGGAATTGATTTTGGTCTCTCGATAAAATTAAGCATCCCGTGTTCGCCCCGAACACACAACTTAATTTTATCAATAATACTTCATTCCACTAGAGAACTATTATTGAACTACCGCACCAATCTCAAATTATATTTTTGGGCTCCTTCTTATTATGAGTGTATTAGTCTCCCTGTGTTTAAGATGTCGAATGTCCACTAATTAAGTGAGTTACTGACAACTCATTTAATTAATATCTTAATCCAAGAATAGTACCACTCAACCTTATCATCATGTCGGACTGAGTCCACCTGCAGGGTTTAACATGACAATCCTTATGAGCTCATCTTGAGGACATTATCAACCTAGATTTCTAGGACACAGTTTCCTTCTATAATCAACAACACACACTATAAGTGATATCATTTCCCAACTTATCGGGCTTATTGATTTATCGAACTAAATCTCACCCATTGATAAATTAAAGAAATAAATATCAAATATATGTGCTTGTTATTATATTAGGATTAAGAGCACACACTTCCATAATAACTGAGGTCTTTGTTCCTCTATAAAGTCAGTATAAAAGAAACGACCTCTAATGGTCCTACTCAATACACTCTAAGTGTACTAGTATATTTATATAGTCAAGATAAACTAATTCCTAATTACACTACGACCTTCCAATGATTTGTTCCTTTCCATTTTGGTCGTGAGCTACTGTTTATAATTTATAAGGTACTGATAACATCATCTTCTGTATGTGGCACCACATACTATGTTATCTACAATATAAATTAATTGAACAACTACAACTAAATGTAGACAATTTGACCAAATGTGATTCTTTATTTAAAATAAATGTTTACAAAAGCTTAGGCTTTCAGTATACACTCTAACAATCTCCCACTTATACTAATGACTAAGCCGTCATATCTTCTGCCATACATTTGATTCTCATTCCCTCCACATGCCGATCGAAAGCTTTTGCTGGAAGGGCCTTAGTGAAAGGATCTGTTAGGTTATCCGCTGATGCAATCTTGGCGATGACAACTTCTCCTCGCTTCACGATATCTCGTATCAGGTGGTACTTGCGCTCTATATGTTTACTTGCCTTATGGGCTCGTGGTTCCTTGGAGTTTGCAACTGCACCGCTATTATCGCAATAAATTGTGATGATTTTGGGCAAACCAGGAATCACATCTAAGTCCATTAGAAAGTTCCTGAGTCACACTGCTTCTTTAGCCGCCTCAGAGGCTGCTACATACTCAGCTTCCATGGTTGAGTCCGAAACGCATTTCTGCTTAACACTCGTCCATGCAATGGCTCCACCTCCCAAAGTAAACACATAGCCTGATGTAGACTTACTGTTGTCCCTATCTGATTGGAAATCTGAATCCGTGTAACCCACAAGGAGCAAATCGTCTGCTTAGTAAACTAGTATATAATCTCTGGTCCTTCTCAGGTACTTTAATATATGCTTTACCGCAGTCCAATGTCCTTGTCCAGGGTTACTCTAATATCTGCTAACCATGCCCACGGCAAAACAGATATCAGGTCTCGTACATAGCATTGCATACATTAGGCTTCCTACAGCTGAAGCATAAGGAACTGCTCTCATGTCCTCTATCTCCTTTGATGTCTTCGGAGACATCTCTTTAGATAGAGCTACTCCATGCCTAAAAGGTAAGAAACCTTTCTTGGAATCTTGCATGTTAAAACGAGCAAGGATTGTATTTATATATGAAGCTTGGGACAGACACAACATTCTTTTCTTGCGATCCCTTATAACTTTAATCCCAAGAATGTGTGCACAATCTCCTAAATCCTTCATATCAAATTGTTTGGACAACCATACCCTTACATCCGATAATACCTTGACATTGTTGTCAATTAACAAAATATCATCTACGTATAGTACAAGAAATACCACCACGTTTCCGTTACACTTCTTGTATACACAAGACTCATTCGGACACTGAATAAATCCATATGACTGGATTACTTCATTAAACTGGATGTTCCAAGACCTTGAAGCTTGCTTTAGTCCATAAATGGACCGATTGAGCTTGCACACTAGATGCTCTTTGCCTTTTTCAATGAACCCTTCTGGTTGCTTCATATGGATATTCACTTCAAGACTTCCATTAAGGAAAGTTGTCTTGACATCCATTTTCCAAATCTCATAATTCATATGAGCAGCAATAGATAAGAGTATCCGGATAGACTTAAGCATGGCTACCGGTGAAAAAGTCTCCTCATAATCGATTCCCTCTTTCTGAGTGTACCCTTTCGTAACAAGCCTAGCTTTGAAGGTTTCTACCTTTCCGTCTGTCCCTCTTTTCCTTTTAGATCCACTTGCATCCAACGGCTTTTATACCATCAGGTGGTTCTACAAGCTCCCAGACCTTATTAGAGTATATAGACTCTATTTCAGAATTCATTGCCTTTTGCCAAGATGTTGCATCTATATCTTGGAGTGTTTCGTCATATGTTCGGGGATCAGGTTCATGTTTACCCGAGATCAAGTCCGAAGACTCTCCCAAAAACATGAATCTATCAGGCTGCCTAACAACCCTCCCACTACGATGAGGCACAGTCTGTGGTTGTGTATCATGTGTGACACGTGTTGCAGTCTCTTGTGGTATTTTATCTTGTACTGTTGGTACTGAAGTAGACGTGTCCTCCCTAAGTTCTTCTAAAACAACTTTGCTACTGGGCTTGTGATCCATTATATAGTCTTCTTCTAAAAACTAGGCATTGATGCTAACAATGACCTTCTGGTCTTTAGGACTATAAAATAAACCACCTTTCGTTCCTCTGGGATACCCCACAAACACGCAAACTTCTGTACGAGATTCTAACTTATCAGCATCTGGTTTCAGCACATGTGCTGGACTACCCCAAATCTGAATATGTCTTAGACTGGGCTTTCGCCCATTCCACAATTCTGTGGGAGTAGAAGAAACTGATTTAGAAGGTACTAAGTTCAGAATGTACACTGCTATTTCCAGAGCGTATCCCCAAAACGAATTTGGTAATTCTGAATAACTCATCATCGATCTAACCATTTTCATAAGAGTCATATTCCTTCGTTTTGCCACACCATTCTGTTGGGGTGTACCAGGTGCAGATAGTTGGGATTGAATCCCGGCCTCTGATAAGTAATTCCTAAACTCTCCTAAAAGGTATTCGCCACCACGATCAGACCGTAGTGTCTTGATACTTTTACCTAGTCGTTTCTCCACATTAGCCTTGTACTCTTTGAACTTATCAAAGCACTCGGACTTGCGGCACATTAGGTAAATGTATCCGTATCTTGAATAATCGTCAATAAAAGAGACAAAATATTCAAAACCACCTCTTGCCTGGACAGACATAGGACCACACAAATCAGAATGAACCAATGTTAACACTTCTTTGGCTCTATACCCCTTAGCCTTAAAAGGCCTCTTGGTCATTCTACCTTCCAAGCAAGATTCACAGGTCGGAAAATTTTCCAACTCTAATGAACCCAAAAGTCCATCGGCTATAAGCCTTTGAATCCTACTTAAGTTAATATGACCAAGCCTTAGATGCCAAAGATATGCTTGGTTCATTTCCGAAAGTTCTTTTCTCTTATTTGAGTTAGAAGATGAGTTATAAATTTCCATGTTTTGCTTTGTGGGAGAAATTGGATTTAAAGTATACAAATTGCCAACTAATGCACCAGAATAGATAATCACTTTATTTCTCTTAATAACTACATCGTTACTAAAGGAAACTGAATATCCATCCAAAAACAGTTTAGAAACTGAAATTAAATTCTTTCTAAAACTGGGTACATAAAGACAATTTCTTAAAACCAAATTTCTATTCCTATTAAAAGATAAGTAGACATCTCCCACTGCAACAGCCACCACTTTAGTAGCATTGCCCATGTAGACGGTAATCTCTCCTTCAATTAGTCGCCGGGTTTCTTGGAACCCCTGCAAGGAATTGTAGACATGATCAGTGGCTCCCGTATCTACACACCAGGTGCTGGTAGATAACACCGCTAAACATGTTTCAACAACTAGAGCATGAGATATACCTTTGTTGTTCTAATTCCTACGAGGACAGTCCGCCTTCCAATGCCCTGACTGCTTGCAGATGAAGCACTTGCCCTTCGGCTTCTTCATTCCAGCTTTAGGTCCTGTACTCTGAGATTTATTCACTTTCTTTGCTGAACCAACTTGTTTCTTCTTCTTCTTTCCTTTCGGTTTAGAAGTAGAACCATTTTCAGCATAGTGAATGTGAGAATTGTGACGACACAATCCTTCTGCTGCCTGAAGTTCTGTTAGTAGTTCCGCCAATGAATATACCCTTTTGTTCATATTGTAATTCAGGCGAAATTGCTCAAAACTTCTAGGTAGTGTTTGGAGAATCATATCGATCTGGGTTTCCCCATCAATTTCTCCTCCAAGGATCTGTATTTCGTTCAGATAAGCCATCATCTTTAGGATATGATCCCTCACAGGAGTACCCACTTGCATGGTGGCTGTCATTATCTTTCTCATGGCTTCTTGTCTAGAAGCCCGATCTTGATGACCAAAGAGTTCCTTGAGATTGTTCATAATATCATAAGTTGTTGGTAAATCTTGATGCTGATGTTGCAATACATTTGACATTGAAGCCAAAGTGTAACACCGCGCCATCTCATCTGCCTTTACCCATTTCTTATTATATTCAATCTCCTCTTGGGTAGATTCACCAGTGGGTGCTTCAGGACAAGGCTCAGTCAGTATAAACTTATAGCTTTCAGCAGTAAGAACAATGTCCAGGTTCCTTTTCCAATCTATGTAGTTAGGACCAGTAAGTCTATTCTGTTGTAGTATGATGGACAGTGGGTTGAAAGTCATCCTAAGAATCACAAATAACTTTTGGTCAGAACTCTAAATTTAGAATAATATTGATTCTTCAAACAATACTATTTTAAATTAACCAACACCTCAAAACACCGTGAATTTTGTATGCCACGATAGTGTGGACGTATACAAATTCAACATTTGCAAAACGAGGGTTTAAACCCATTAATTTTATTATCTTGTCAACCTAACTTTTTGACAAATAAAATTAATAGTTGGTATCCTTTGGTCACACAAATAATAGCAGTGACTCTGATGGGGAGGATACTATTAGTTGTGCATAATTGTATACCATTACTTGACACTAAGTCCATTAATAAGATTGTGCCCCTTCCGATGGGGAAGATCATACGCTCTTAATTAACTTCCTATAGTCATCCCAAATGGAAGTTTGTTCTAGTGATCCACAAACAAGCTCATCCGATATAGAGGAAGGCACTCAGAGCCAACGCGCAAGCTTATTTGCATCACTTACAAACCAGTAATGGAGACTGTGGAATTTATTTAAAATCCCTCTCCCACTTAGTTATTTATAAATGAGAAATTTTAACTATGTTAGCCTACTAAACATGTATACTAACATACACACACAGCACAATATAAAAGCAATAAATAGAAAATCTAATTTTCAACTATTATGGCTTTTATCTATGGTTGTCCTCCGTGTGTTGTCATCCCAAGCTGCCATATTTGGCCACCGCCACCGGGTCTTGCTGTCGCATCCATCTTGCTCCTTGTTCCGCTGCGCCTCTGGTCCTCAAAAGGTTCCACGCCTTGCAAGATTCGATCCGCGACACAAATAGAATTTTACATTTTTCGATCCTATATTCCTTGAAGGAATGTACATGTAAACTAGATCGAACATAAAATAAAAATTTACATCCAACGATCCTATATTCCATAAAAGGAATGTACATGTAACTAGATCAAAAATAAAATCCTAATAAAACTAAATACAGCTCCTGCTGTATTTTATAATACAATCATGCACACACATATAAATGCCCTTGACATGTCCAAGGGTCCAATCACACACATAATAACTAAAAGCCATAATAGTTGGATCCTGCATCCACAAAGTTAGCACATCCTACTATTAACCTGCCTAAATTATGTATGACATGTGCATAATTAAACTAACACCAAATACACAGAGGCAAAACCCTAGCTCTGATACCAATTGTTGGTTGCTACTCGGAAAACCTAATGGTTCCACTGTACAAAAATTTTGTACAAAGGTCTGAACCTTTTCCTAGCTACCATGTGTTCTTTTAAATTAAACTTGGATCGCATGCAGAACTTTACACGTTTGATCCAAAATTTAATCTATTTGTTCTTTTGGGTTTAAACTCAGATCTCCTGCGGAACTTAACACGTTTGATCCAAATCACCTAAGTTATTAATTTCATTAAATATTAGTTTCCAAAATTGGCTTCCAGGACTGCATGGCGAGGCACATGGCCTTCTTGGATATGGGAACAACCACCACCGCCTAGACAAAGCCTTTTAAGGAAAGTTAATATTTAATTTCCTTAAATAACTTTACGTCAACCGAAAAGAACAATCAAATCACAAGGAAAAGAAAAACAAAAGAACACAACATCGAAAACAAATTCGAAATACTAGAATCGCATGCCTCTTGTATTTGGTATTATTTCCAAAAATAACTAGTATGATGCGGAAAGGAAAAATACTAGTTATACCTTTTAGAAAGACCTCTTGATCTTCTACCGTATTCCCCTTCTAACCTCGGACGTTGTGTGGGCAACGATCTTCCAAGATGAGGACCACCTAGCACCTTCTTCTTCTTCCTTCAAGTTTCGGCCAAGCACCAAAATCCAAGGATGAAGAACTTTTTCCACCAACTAAGCTCCAAGGGATGCAAGCTTTCTCTCCTTCTTCTTCTTCTTCTTCTTCTCCAAGTAGTATTCGGCCACCACAAAGAGGAAGAGAGGGAGAGGATGGCCGGCCACAACACCAAGGAAAAAGAGGGAGAGAATAATAGAGGTTGTGTTTCATGAAGGCACCCCAACCCCCTCTTTTATAATCCTTAGCTTTGGTAAATAAGGAAATTTAATTACAATAAAATTTCCTTAACTTTCCTTGACATGAATTAATTAAGAAAAATAAAACAAAATTTCCTAAATCTTCATGTCATGGCCGGCCACATCAATAAGAGCAAACAAGGCAATTTCAATCAACAATTAAAATTCCTTATTTGTCTTCAGAAATTTTAAAAAATAAAATTTCCCTTTAAAATCCCTTCATGGTTGATAAAAAGAAATTTCTATAATTTTAATTTTTCTACATGTGAATAATTTATAAAGAAGAAAAATAAAATATCTTTCCAATCTACAAATAAGGAAAAAGATCTTATCTCTTTCTTTAATCTTTTGTAGATCCTTTTAAAAGAGATATTTTAATTTTAAATCTCTCCAATAAATTATATCTTTCATATAAGAAAATTTTAAAATTAAAATTCTTTTAAATTTAATGGGGGCCAACCACCTAAGCTTGGGTTCAAGCTAGGGTCGGCCACCCATGAACCAAGGCTTGGCCGGCCCTAGCTTGAACCACAAGCTAGCTTGGCCGGCCCCTACATCATGGGTATGAAGGTGGGTATAGTACTCTATAAATAAGAAGCTACGATAGGGACCAAGAGGAGGAATTGGTTTTGGTCTCCCGATAAAATTAAGCATCCCGTGTTCTCCCCGAACACACAACTTAATTTTATCAATAATAATTCATTCCACTAGAGAATTATTATTGAACTACCGCACCAATCCCAAATTATATTTTTGGGCTCCTTCTTATTATGAGTGTATTAGTCTCCCTGTGTTTAAGATGTCGAATGTCCACTAATTAAGTGAGTTACTAACAACTCATTTAATTAATATCTTAATCCAAGAATAGTACCACTCAACCTTATCATCATGTCGGACTGAGTCCACCTGCAGGGTTTAACATGACGATCCTTATGAGCTCATCTTGAGGACATTATCAACCTAGATTTCTAGGACACAGTTTCCTTCTATAATCAATAACACACACTATAAGTGATATCATTTCCCAACTTATCGGGCTTATTGATTTATCGAACTAAATCTCACCCATTGATAAATTAAAGAAATAAATATCAAATATATGTGCTTGTTATTATATTAGGATTAAGAGCACACACTTCCATAATAACTGAGGTCTTTGTTCCTCTATAAAGTTAGTATAAAAGAAACGACCTCTAATGGTCCTACTCAATACATTCTAACTGTACTAGTGTAATTATATAATCAAGATAAACTAATTCCTAATTACACTACGACCTTCCAATGGTTTGTTCCTTTCCATTTTGGTCGTGAGCTACTGTTTATAATTTATAAGGTACTGATAACATCATCTTCTGTATGTGGCACCACATACTATGTTATATACAATATAAATTAATTGAACAACTACAACTAAATGTAGACAATTTGACCAAATGTGATTCTTTATTTAAAATAAATGTTTACAAAAGCTTAGGCTTTCAGTATACATTCTAACACGCTTAATGAACAAGGTATTCAAGGAGCAGATCGGACGCAATTTAGAAGTGTACGTGGATGATATTCTCATCAAGTTTGTCCGAGCGGCTGATCTTTTTACGGACATGGAGGAGACCTTCCGAACGCTGAGGGAGTATGGAGTCAAGCTAAACCCTCAGAAATGTCTATTCGGAGCAAAAGGCGGGCGTTTCTTGGGCTATATAGTGACCGAGCTGGGCATAGAGGCAAATCCCAGCAAGGTGAAAGCGTTGCAAGATATGCCACCCCCAAGAAATCTAAGGGAAGTACAGCGCATGACCGGGCGGATAACGGCATTGATTCATCTCCAAGACTGCCGACTGGAGTCTCCCTTTTTTCAAGATTCTACGTAAAGCTACTAAGTTTCATTGGGACGAGGAATGCGATCGGGCGTTTGAAGAGCTGAAGACATACCTGAACTCCTTGCCCGTGTTAGCCAAGCCAGCTGTAGGTGAGCCGCTTTGTATTTATTTATCCTCAACCGAGCGGGCAGTAGGCTCGGCATTAGTGAGGACGAGCGGTGAAGAACAACCCATGTACTTCTTGAGCCATATTTTAAAAGATGTTGAATCTCGCTACACTGGGCTCGAGAAGTTGGCTTTTGCTTTGGTCCTCGCCGCTCGGAGACTTCGTCCTTATTTCTTGGCACATACAATCATTGTCCGGACAAATAGCCCGTTGGGAAGAGTGTTGTTAAATCCAGAAGCGTCCGGACGGCTCATCAAATGGACAACGGAGTTGAGTGAATTTGACATTCAGTATCAACCCCGTTCGGCAATAAAGGCGCAGTCCTTAGCAGATTTTGTTACCGAAGTGCAAAAGCCCGAGCCCGAAGCTATGTGGAAAATATTTGTGGATGGATCGTCCACTCGGCTCGGGAGCGGAATTGGTGTGCTGTTACTCTCCCCCCGAGAAGAAAGGATGCACTTATCCGTCCGGCTGAACTACAAAGCCACAAATAATGAAGCGGAGTATGAGGCCCTCATAGCCGGCTTGCAAGCAGCTCGGCATGTAGGCGCCGGTCGGGTGACACTCTATTCAGACTCCCAGCTGGCCGCTCAGCAGCTCTCGGGCACTTTTGAGATTAACAATGCTCGGCTCAAGCTCTACGTTGAAGCCTTCGAAAAGATCAAGGCCCACTTCAGAGAAGTCATTATCCAGAAGATACCCCAAGCAGAGAACCAGGCGGCAGATGAGTTAGCCAAGCTCGCAAGTTCAATATCACCAATCATCATCCAGCAGCCAATTGAGCAGGTATCCTTGGTGGCGCACATTGACCAGATGGAGGGCCTCGCATTCCCAAGCGATTGGAGGACAGCCATCATAGAGTTTCTGCGCTCAGGTGTGACACCGACCGATCGGGAGGAAGCCCAGCTATTAAGGAGGAGAGCCGGTCGGTTCACACTCATTGGAGACCAACTCTACAAGAAGGCTTTCTCCCACCCACTTCTGAAGTGTGTAAGCTCGGAGGACACGGAGTACATCCTACAGGAAGTGCACCAAGGATCGTGCGGAGGGCATCCGGACGGACGATCGTTGGCTAGGAAGATCCTGCTGGCCGGGTACTTCTGGCCAACCCTGCAAGCAGACGTCGCTCGGACCGTCACAACGTGCCTCTCCTGCCAGAAGTACCACAACGTCTCCCACCGACCGGCTGAGGAGATAAAAGCATCTACTGTGTCCTGTCCATTCGATCAGTGGGGAATGGATATCGTGGGTCCGTTCCCTATGGCTACCGGTCAGCGGAAGTTTCTTCTAGTGGCGGTCGACTACTTTTCCAAATGGGTGGAGGCCGAGCCACTGGCCAAGATCACCGAGCAGATGGTCAAAAAGTTTATCTGGCAGCATATAATCTATCGGTTCGGCATTCCTCGCCGACTCATATCTGATAACGGGCGACAGTTCGTCGGGAAGAAGCTCGAAGAATGGTGCAAAAGTTATAGCATCGAACAACACTTTACTTCCGTGGCGTATCCCCAGAGCAATGGTTAAGTCGAAGTAGCCAATCGGGAGATTCTTCGCATTCTTCGGGCTTGGCTCGACCATATAGGAGGAAGCTGGGTGGACGAGCTGTCGGGCGTCCTATGGGCTATCCGCACGCCTCCAAAGGAGGGAACGGGCGTCACGCCATTCCATTTAGTGTACGGCGGCGAAGCAGTTATCCCAGTTGAAGTTGGCGTAGAGTCCGTCTGGATCCAGAACTATGATGACGACAATCCCGAGCGGAGGGAGATGGAGTTGGACTTGATCGACGAGGAGCGAGCCAAGGCGTCCGTCCGGCTGATGGCATACCGACAGAGAATGAAGCAAAACTACAACCGGCGCGTGATCCCCAGAGCATTCCAAGTCGGTGACCTAGTGTGGAAGAAAGTAAAGCCGGTCGGGGATGTTGACAAGCTGGAGGCTCCTTGAGCGGGCCCCTTCAAAGTCATCGAAAAGCTCCGCTCGGGTGCCTATTATCTGGAGGATGAAGACGGACGGCAACTGGATCGACCATGGAGTGCGAACCACCTCCAGCCTTACCGGGCGGGGTGAAAGGTGCGCCAATGTAATATATGTTGTATCTTTTCCGTTCGGCTATATACTTGAAATGCAGGAGTAAAAAATCAGAAAATTAGCGCAAGTATAGAGCATCGTCAGTCGAATCGGAAGACCGTCGAGCTCCGACGTTAAATATCGAGAGTCGCACCGCGACTATAAACCCTCCGAGCGGAAGACCGTCGAGCTCCGACGTTAAATATCGAGAGTCACACCGGCGACTATAAACCCTCCGGGTGGAAGACCGTCGAGCTCCGACGTTAAATATCGAAAGTCGCACCGGCGACTATAAACCCTCCGGTCGGAAGAACCGTCGAGCTCCGACGTTAAATATCGAGAGTCGCACCGGTGACTATAAACCCTCCGGGCGAAAGACCATCGAGCTCCAACGTTAAATATCGAGAGTCGCACCAACGACTATAAACCCTCCGGGCGGAAGACCGTCGAGCTCCGACGTTAAATATCGAGAGTCGCACCGGCGACTATAAACCCTCCGGGCGGAAGACCGTCGAGCTCCGACGTTAAAAATCGAGAGTCGCACCGGCGACTATAAACCCTCCGGGCGGAAGAACCGTCGAGCTCCGACGTTAAATATCGAGTCGCACCGGCGACTATAAACCCTCCGGTCGGAAGAACCGTCGAGCTCCAACGTTAAATATCGAGAGTCGCACCGGCGACATAAACCCTCCGGGCGGAAGACCGTCGAGCTCCGACGTTAAATATCGAGAGTCGCACCGGCGACTATAAACCCTCCGGTCGGAAGAACCGTCGAGCTCCGACGTTAAATATCGAGAGTCGCACCGGCGACTATAAACCCTCCGGGCGGAAGACCATCGAGCTCCGACGTTAAATATCGAGAGTCGCACCGGCGACTATAAATCCTCCGGGCGGAAGACCGTTGAGCTCCGACGTTAAATATCGAGAGTCGCACCGGCGACTATAAACCCTCCGAACGGAAGACCGTCAAGCTCCAATGTTAAATATCGAGAGTCGCACCGGCGACTATAAACCCTCCGGTCGGAAGAACCGTCGAGCTCCGACGTTAAAAATCGAGAGTCGCATCGGCAACTATAAACCCTCCGGTCGGAAGAACCGTCGAGCTCCGACGTTAAAAATTGAGAGTCGCACTGGCGACTATAAACCCTCCGGCCGGATGAAAATAATAAAGAGGTCGGCTTATAAGTTGTTTGGTCGATCGGCCAAGTAACCAAAGGTACTTCGTGAACATTTATCGGGAAGCCCATTTAAAGAAGTGGGGGCGATCAGGCGAGCGACCCGATTATGTAGAATACTTCGTGAAACGATTAACGAAGAAGAAAGAAGGGGGAGACGTGAACGGCAGTAATTTGCAAGCCGATCGGAAGACACAAGCATTGAAAAGAAAAAAAGAAGAAGAAAAATATTAAGTTGCTAAAAATATGGCGTAGCTTCATTACAATTTAGGCCCTTATGGCCGATCGAAAGGGTTACAAGGAGCACTACTCGAGAAATTCATAAATGGTATTCGGGATGGAGGAGAGAAGCGCCACATAGTCTTCGGCCGGGATAGTTGTGGAGTCGGGAAGTTGAGCCTTGGACTTCAGGTAGTCCGTTGTAGCGGTGATGGCAAGCTCAAAGGCATTATACATCCGCTCGCACACTTTTTCAGAAAATTCGGTCGCGCGGATGTAATTCAGCCTCAGGGTTGCGACTCGGCCAGGTTCCGCCTCTTGATATTCCTTGAAGGCGACTTGGGAAGCTTCGAGAGACTCTTGCAACGTCTTCAGTTCATCTTTTTGTTTAGTAGCCTCGGCCGAGCGGCTCGCCTTCTCACCGTCCAGCTGCTCCATCAGCTCCTTAACCCGTTGCTCCAGGCCTCGAGCCTCGACATTCTTCTTCTCCAGATCGGCGATAGCCGTGTTCTTCCGCTCGGTTGCTAGGCTTGTTTTACGGTCCCGTGATTTGACCTGTCGCTCGAGTTTGGCTAGAGTATGGGCCTGATCGGCCGTCTTTTTTTGCTCAGCCGCCAGCAGATCTTGGGTCTTTTTGAGCTCTTTCTGCAGCTCGGTGTATGAGGGGCCTTGAGAGCCGAGCGGGCCACCCGAAGCCTTCAGCCTCTTTAGCTCCTCGTCCACCATAGCCAGACGATTGGAGACCGCAATCTCCTCCACCCATCTCTGACATAAGCAAGATTGTTAGTAGCCGATCGGAAAGAATGCGTAAAGGACTTGAGAAAACACGCTTACCCCAGTGGCCTGCTGCATATGACTGTTGGCCAGATTGCTGAGTGGAATCATAGCGACGCGTGCCCGAGCGTCGGCCCACATTTCAGCTAGAGGCCCCTTCATTGTGATCATGTGCTCGGGCGCGGTTGGCCGAGCGGACTCGGGCGTCAATTCTTCGGTGGGGAGATGCAGGGAGACCCTGATGGTACGGTGCCGCCCGGGAGTCGTCTGGGAGGAAGCTGGGGAAGGATCGGAGGTCGGTACAGACATCTGGGACAAAATGGTCGAGCGTTGGACTCGGCGGGGAGAAGGCGGAAGGGCGCTGACAGGAACGGCCTCGAGGGGGTCCGCGGACGCGTCCAATTGGGACGGGGTCCGATCAGACGAGATTGCCTCCACCGCTGGGGCTTTGCCGCGGGAATCGGTGGTGGTCCGCTCGGACGGCTGGACCGCGGAAGTCGCCGATCGAAGGGGTGTCTCCGCTCGGCGCCTCTTTTGTCGAAGAGGGTGCTCCTCCTCCTGAGCGGAGCCTTCCTCCCGGGCGGAAGGCCCTCGGCTGGAAGTTATGCCAACCGCCGGCTCCGGGAGAGAAGCCTGAGCGGCCGACTCCCCCGCATTTGTGTCGCTCTCTCCTTCGTGTGAGCCGACCGGCTCAATGCCAAGCACCTCCATCTCCTTAGCAGCTACAGCCTCGAGTACCGCCGCTTTCCTCTTCAAAATGTCGGCCATCATGAACTCCATGACGATGTCCGTTGCAAAGGAAAAAGGAGAAAATCAGTTAGCAATCAAAGCAAATGCACAAGTAAAATTCTTACCGAAGCCGCTCGGGAGGGGGGTCCCGATCGGACTCAGGCCAAATATGTACATCACCCCTTCAGGCAAGAACTTATTGATGTCAAACTTCAGACCGGCTAGCATATTGGCAGCGTGAAGATAGTCCGGTCGGGTCTTGAACCTCTTCAACTCAGGGGAGATTGGCAGTCCGACCTGCCACTGGGTTCAGAAAGCGGCCCGTTCGGGAAGGCGAAGATAGAAGTAGAACTCTTTCCAATGTTTATTGGAAGAGAGTAGTTTATTGAAGAAAACTAAACCGGGCCAAGCCTGGAACATGTAAGTGCCCAGCTCGGACTGTTTAGGATAATAAAAATAATAGAAGACCTCCGGCGGAGGGGAATGTTGTGGATTTTGAACAAGACGACAACGCCGCATAGAAGGCGGAAAGTGTTAGGGACTAGGCTTCCGAGCGGAATGCCGAAAAAATTACAAACTTCTACGATGAAGGGATGGATTGGAAAGCGCAGACCGGCTATGAACTGGTCGCGGAAAACACAGAAAGCTCCGCGCGGCGGTTTGTGTGGCCGAGCGGAGGGGGAGGGTAAGATAATTTCAAAATCAGAGGGGATGTCAAAATTGTTCATCAGAATATCGGCGTCGCGCCGATCGAAGCGCGACTCCATGGTAGTATACCATGGGCTGAGGGCTTGGTCTTGAGGCTAAGAGGAACTAGTCATTGTCCGAACGGACGAAATCACAAAAGGCGAGAAGAAATGCAGATGATGGAAGGAAGAGGATGACAAACGAAGCAGTGCATAGAGGACCAAAACTCGTGAAAGAAACGCAAAGAGAACACAAGAATCAAAGATAGAAAAGAAGAAGAACCTTACAGAGAAGAATGAAGATCGACGAGGAATACGGAATCGCCGGAAAGAGGGGAACCGAAGCCGCCGGAGCACTGAAACACCAAAGGAAGCTTCTGGGCACACGAGAGCAGAAATGCGGCGAAGGAAGAAGGCGAAGGATTTATAGGGTTGAGCCCGAGCGGCCTCCACCGTCGGATGCAGGTCACGGGGACCGAAGCACGCATCAAGCCGTTCATTTTAGACCATCGATGTCTCGTCGGACACCACGCCGCCGTCGTACGATGACGGCAACAGCAGCGCCACGTAGCATTCGGCCACTGGAGTGCATTTAATAAGCGCATGCTCAGCCTTAATGACGGAGATTGGCACGAATTCCGAGGAGATACAAGGGAGGGGGCGTTGACTGAGGCCGTAGCTACCCTCACACGAGCCGATCGGAGGATGGTTTCTTAAATGAGCCGCTCGGCACTACAGGCGTCCAGTTAGTCGGACTAATCGCCTCCTTCGACTAGACTTGAAGGGGAGGCAAGTGATCCGACAGTAAGGTCGGGGGACCCCCTCTGGAGGGGAGTCAACGCCACGTGGAGGTCAAAAGTCAAAAGGGTCAGCATGAGGTTCGGCTGATTGGAGAAGGGGTGGGTTGACCGGCCGAACGAGTCCAGGCTGAATCAAAGACAACCCGACAGGGAGTCGGGTTTCCGACGCTCATGGTGAACAGGGTCGTCAGGCCGAGCGGGAAGACCGCTCGGCCGAGGCGTAAAGCATCAAGACTGTGAAGGAATAGTCTCAACAGAGCACGCGATGGAGTGAAATCTTACCGGTCGGACCACTGCTGGCCAAGCGGATGGACGGTCGGCTCGAGGAAAGAAGAGACAAGGACAAGGGGACATTGGGGAATATCTTCTGACAACAGGCATGTTCGATGACCAAGCCATACGCAGAATCCTATGACGGAAGGTTCTGCTGTCCCATCAAAGATGTGCTCGGACTGTAGCAGTATGGTGTCAGGCATGCTCCTCTGGTAAGCCCATACTAGGGCATGGTACAGGACATGTGTACGCCTCGGTAGGTGTGCATAAGTCTCCCCACAGCTTTATATAAGAGCCCTCAAACTTCGGCGGAGGTACGCAATCACGCGATCTCACATCTTCGAAGCCACTATCATTTTCCTCTTGCTTGACTTGAGCGTCGGAGGGTCGTCGCCGGGAACCCCTTCCCGGCCCGACTTCTTTGCAGGTTCGCCGGAGATCCGTACGGTCGGTCAGAGATCCACGTCATCAGTTGGAAGAGCGCCACGTGCCCAGCGTCCATCGATTCAGCGTTCGGACAGGATCATGTCTTCTTCGGCTAGTAGTTAATCCATCAAACTAGTGTGTCAAGAAATGAACCATAGTTTGAAATCCTCAAATGATCGGCAGCAAGTGGTATCCCTAGATACTGAAAAGGTCTTATACCCTCCTAGAAGTTCGTGAGAGAGAGTAGTCGCATGTGTGTTGTGTTATTTACTCTGGCTAGAAATATGTTTGACTTCTAACGATTAACTCAAAGACATGTTATTGCCCCTAACTCTTGTAAACAAGAAAATAATAATCTCACTGATAACTCATTGCCCTGGTTGAATAATAATAGATTATTAGCATATGCCAAATGTGTTAAGCTGAGGCGTCCACACTGAGGATGAAATTTTAAATCTGATTTGAATTGTTGTATTTGTCGCCTAAAAATCTCCACACAGATACCAAATAAATAAGGAGAGAATGAATCTCCCTATTGTAGTTCTCTAGACCCGTCAAAGAATCCAAACGACCCTCCATTAATGGCCAGCGAGAATGATGTGGTAGTCGCACATTCTATTGTCTACGATATAAACCGCATATGAAAGCGTAGTCGAATAAGTGTCTCCCGTAAAAACTTTCAATGCATTAAGTCAAAAGCCTTCTAAAGGTCAACTTTCATAATGCATCTAGGATTGATGTGTTTCCTATGATACCTCCAGAATAACTCATATGTCAGATGGATATTATCAATAATGAGTCGTCTTCACACAAAAGTCGTCTAAGACTGATGGAGTAAATCTCCTACAATCTTAGATTGTCATGAATCTAATATCTTTGCAATGACTTTATATAATACCATGCAACAGGAGAGATTGACCTATAATCTGTTATCCTACTAGGATTGGTTAACTTTGGAACAAGTCAAGGTGTGGTTTCATCTCCTCAATAATCTTCCACTATTAAAAAATTCCATGATCACTACAGTGGCACCCAATCCCACACTATCCCAAGAAACACTTAAAGAACTTAAGGCTATATCCATCCGATCGGGGCACCCATGATCTCTAATATCAAATAATGCATGCTTAATTTCCTGGTCCGAAATAATATACTGGTCGAAAGTCATACAAAATTAAGAAGGGAGTGGTTCTCCCTGGAGTCGAACCTAACCAGCGTTGGAAGTGATTAGTGAAAATCATTACCATTTTTGTCAAATGATTTTTAGAGATTATCATTCGATTTTTCTTCTAGCTTGTTGCTACGCTTTAAAATTGGGATAAATCTCAATGATCAAAATTTGATCAGTTAAGATGTGAATATAAACTGTTCTATTTATTGTATGTCATCTTAATTAACGCTTGCATGTTAAATAATAATAATAATAATAATAATAATAATAAATAAATAAATATAAGATGTTCATTATAGTTGGCCTAATTAGTATTGTCCTAATAAATGGTAAATTTATTTGGTCAGAATCGACTGTGCCAGAATTAAATTGTAATACATGTATGTAATTAATATATATAGAGAGATGATATTACTAAAATATCCTTAATGATCCTGTCCGAAAGCTGAATCAACGGACGCTGGGCACGTGGCGCTCTCCGAGCCGTTGACGTAGATCTCCAACCGGTCGTACGAACCTCCGTCGAACCTGCAAGGAAGTTGGGCCGGGAAGGGGTTCCCGGCGACAACCCTCCGATGCTCAAGTCAGGCAAGCAGACAACAAAGAAATAGCTCCAAATCTCCGAGAATGCATGCCTCCGGCGAAGTATAAGGCTCCTTATATAGAGCTGTGAAGGAGCTCACGCACACCTACCAAGGCAAATACGTGTCCTTAGCCCATACCTCGGTATGTGCTTATCAGACAAGCTTACCTGACACCATACTGCTACAGTCCGAGCACGTCTATGATGTGACAAGGGAACCCGCTGTCATAAGATCCTGCGTATGGTCTAATCGTCGAACATGCTCGCTGTCAGAATATGCTTCTCTGTCCTTTTGTATCTTCTGTTCTTGCGCCGAGAGTCCTACCAGTCGGCAGTCATGGGCATCGTCCGACCGGTCATTCGTGCTGGTCCACTTGGGAGATTCCCGGTAATGTGCTCTGTGGAGACTGTTCGCAGTATCCGCTCGGCCATATGTCTCTGTTCAACGAGCGTCGGAACCCCTAGTCTCGTTGGGTCGTCTTTGGTTCAGTTGGGACCCCGTTCGGCCGACCGGTCTCCGCTTCTCCGGTTGGACGTCGGATACTTTGACCTCCCCGTGGCGTTGACTTCCCGGAAAGGGGGTCCCCCGTTCTTACCGCCGGATCACTTAATAATGATTTATAAAGTATATTCTGGCTGACCAAATTCTAGCCATTTAGTATTGTCCTTATAAACGGTAAATCTATTTGGCCATAATTTGGTTGGTCCGAATTGAATTGTAATATATGCATGTAATTAATATATAGAAATAATATTACTAAAATATCCTTAATAATGACTTACAAAGTATATTATAGCTAGTCAGATTCTAACCATTTAGCATTGTCCTTATAAATGATAAATCTATTTGGCCGCTGACCAGAATTGAATTGTAATACATGTATGTAATTAATATATAGAAATGATATTATTAAAATATCCTTAATAATGACTTATAAAGTATTCTAGCTGGTCAGATTCTAACCATTTAGTATTGTCCTTATAAATGATAAATCTATTTGGCCAAAATTTTACTGACCAAAATTGAATTGTAATATATGCATGTAATTAATATATAGAAATGATATTATTAAAATATCTTTAATAATGACTTACAAAGTGTATTTTAATTGGTCAGAATCTAGTTAGTGAGAATTGAATTGTAATACATGAATTAATATATAGAGATGATATTATTAAAATATTTTTAATAATGATTTACAAAAAAAATATATTTTGATTGATAAATTTTAATCATTTAATATTGTTCAATTATAAATGAGATGTTTTGATGGGTTGGAATTTGGCCATGAATATTAAATACTCATTTAAAGTAATATCCAGTCTCACTGTTTGTTGGACGGCAATCAACGGTGGAACGAAATGGATTGGACAGATGGATTGTTTGTCAATTGATAAATTCTATAACATGAAGTAGAAGCTTTAATGTTCTTAAATGCTTCATTTAATCGGCCCCATAATCTCGAGATAATCTCATAGTCCTTGGGAATAGCCAGCTAGAACATGAGCAACCAATGGCACTACTGGCTCCATGTGCAATACTAAATGAATAAATGCAGATTCAGTAAAATATTACTCTAAAGAAAGTAGGTCGGATTAGAGTTAATTTGTAGCAGATAAAATATCTCGTTAGGTGGATATTGCGCTAGAATAAAATATTTTTCTTAATGAAATGAATGATATAATTTTTTATCTCAAGAGTAGGTCAAGTTAAATTACTTCATTAATAGAATTCAAATTCATAATGACGCCAAATAAAAGTATGAAAAATGCATAGATGTTGTTGCGCTGTCTCTATCGCTTTTTATTTATTATAATAATTTTTGATAAAGAGTGTACAAAGCATGTTATTTTGATAGCAAGTAAAGAAATTATATTGCCCCCCTTGTAATTAAAATCTTTAATTGTTTCCAAACTCTAAAACATGTTGAATCATGAGGCTCAAGCTTTCGTACGACGTCCCTCCCGGTTTCATCGCCTTCCTCGCCTCAACTCCCATCGCTCTCGCCCTTTTCCTTATCTGCTCCGCCTCTTCTCCGTCTCCCATCACCGACTCCACCGCCCTCTCCACGTTCGCGCGGCCGATCAACCCCTCGCTCTCCCGCGAGACAAACGGAGTCTTCATCTGGCTCTTCAGCGCCACCCCGATACGCAGCACCTCCACCACAAGCTTCTCGTTCAGAAACTGATCCCAGAAGTGTGGCCACGTGATCACCGGCACACCGGCGGCCACCGCCTCCAACGACGAGTTCCAGCCGCAGTGCGTCAGGAAGGCCCCGACGGCGGGGTGCGACAGGATCATCATCTGAGGCACCCACCCAGTCAGTATCAACCCCTGAGACCTCGTCCGCTCCTCGAACCCTCCGGCGAGCCAATGGTCCACTTCCGGCGACATGTCCACAGGTTTGATCACCCAGATGAAGGGGCGGTGGGAGGCCTCCAGGCCGAGGCCGATCTCGAACATGTGGGAGTAACTGTTGGTGGTGATGGTGCCGAAGCTGACGTAGATGACGGAAGCCGGGTCATTGGAGTCGAGCCAGTCGGAGATGCGCCGGGCGTCGACGCTGTTCTTGTTGCCACGCAAGACGGCGTCTTGCGTTTCTTGGCTGGCGAAGCAAAAGGGGCCGATGGGCCAAATGGGCTTTCCGAGAGTCTTCTGGTAGAGATCGAGGAAGGGAGCCTCCATCTCGCCGAAGGTGTTGAATACGATTCCATCAGCAGTGGCTTCGGCCTCTATCACCTGTCGTTAAATTAGTTACTATCTTTTGTCAGATGATTCTAAAGTAAGTAAATTGAATGATTATTTGTAGCAACCTGGTCACGAAGCTTCTCCCTCCCTGGAACGTCGAAGAGCCTCAATGCCTGAGCTCGAATCACCTCCACTTTGAGCTCCGGCAGACCCGGAACCAGGAACGGCTGCAACGCGTCTGCGGGCACTTGCTCCGGCGACCCCGCCGCGACGTTGCGGCTGCACAACATGTAGAAGCAAGACGGCCCGTGGAAGACAAAGCGCGGCAGCCGGAGCTCCGCCGCGACGTCCCTCGTCCACGGCATGCACGAGTCGGTCACTAGGCAGCTCGGCTCCGGCCGCTGTTCCCGGAGGTAGCGGACCAACGGCTCCTTCAGCTTGGGGAGCGCCGCGAAGAAGTTGGACACGAGGTCGCGCGAGGGCAGGAGGTCGATGTTCTCGCAGCCGTCCGGCAGCCCTACCTCTGCGCAGGGAAAGCAGAGGTCGGCGATTCGGATGAGGAGGCCGGCGGCGTTGGCGCGGTCGACGAGGGGCTTGAACCGGGAGGAGTTGCTGGGGGTGGAGACGACGGTGACGAGGATCCCGCGGGCGGCGAGGAGGCGAGCGAGGTCGATCATGGGGATGACGTGGCCTTGTGCGAAGAATGGGACCAGGACAAAGTGGGGTTTGAGCTGGCCATAGCCTGCGCCGGAGTCGCCTTCCAAGGTGACTCTGTCGGTGGCGACCATGCCGACGATACTGTGCATGATTATCAGCAGGAGACGAAGGTTACGGTTGTGCCATTGACAAGCCGGCGACTTTAAGAAGGATCTGGAGCAATTATTTCGCCACGATCTATTTCTACAGTCAACGCCGTGACTGGGATGGAGTGTGAGTTGGCAGGATCCTCGGGATCCTGGACCAATTATATACCCTCCCCTGGATTCCTGTATTAATTTTGGATTCTATAGGTGGTAAAAAGTGAATAAGTTTGTTCTCAACGTCCTCATTAATTCATCTCATGATCAATATAAAGGAGGTAAATCACGGATGACTATTATCCTTTGGAATAGTGATTAGCACATAAGGGAGACATTTACCTCGATTTTACCGAAATTCGAACATCCGACCTTATAGTGGCAACAACTCATATGCTAGCCACTAAATCCATTCGAGGGGATATTTTGGACCCTATAGATTCATTGGTGGGATGGATAATATCTCACTTATTAAATAAGTAGGGTTTAAGAGCACACACATCAACTACCTTATCCAAAAATTTTACCTTAAATTTTGAATTAGGTAGCTAAAAAATCTTTGTATCAGCTACTCTATCAATTTCCTAAATTTAGATTTGATGAATAATGATTCTCTAAATTTAAGAAATAAAATTACTACCTTAAAAATAAAATAATATTTCTTTTTAATCTCTCTCCTTCCACTGCATCTCTTTTCTTTTACTCATTTAATAAATATAATAATAAAAATAGAAGAAAGAGAAGAAAATAATAAAAAAAATTAAGGATGATAGAAATTTTAGGGTATTTGATATAATGTGTGGTGAAAAATGATTATCTAAATTTAATAAAGTAAGTCATTTACCCTAAATTTTAAATATAGTAATAGGAAAATTGACATGAATACTCTAACTCATCCCACTAATGAGTTTACAGGATCTTAGGTATGAATCTTTTGATCTAGAATCCTTGATCAATTATGAACCGTACCCATTTATTGATAAGGTAGATTATACTCAACCTATTAAATAGATCGGTCTAGCTCACCCCATCCGTTCTTCTTTCTTTGAAAAATTCAGATTTGACATCGTGAGAGGGAAAAATAAGGGTGTGTTTGGTTTGTACGTTTTTCGTTTTTTTTTTTTTGAAAAAATCATATTTCTGAAAAATAATATTTGGTTTATATTTTCCATGTCTATTTTAAAAAAAAAATAGATAATATTTTTTGAAAAAATAGAAAATAACTAAAAGTCATTTTCTAATTTTTAGAAAATGTACACTTTTCAAAAAAAAAAAAAAAATTTGAAACATATGCATCCTAAATTTCTGTCATTTTAAAAAACCTACTTAATTAGAGCATCCAATGTTAATATAATATGTGGATATTATAATACTTTAAATAGTATTATAAACTAATACGGAGGAGTGTTAAATACATTAATCTATTTCAATCGATTTTATATAAAAAAAAAATTAAAAATATATTCTAAATATAAAAAGTAAAAATAAATAAATGAATAGTTGAATCATAAATAATTAATATTAATATTAATATTAACATAATAAATACTTGGCATGTTATTTGAAGATTCAGCGTATATTAACATTAAAATTAAAATCAATAAGGATGGCTCAAAACAGTGCAGTGTTATTATTTCAATATTTTTTATTAACACTTTTTAAATTAGAAATGTCTCTTTGATTAGTTAATAAAAAATATTTTGGCATTTAAAAAGATAAAAAGAATTTGTCAAGTCAATCAGAGCAGTTGGTCAGGCGATTGACGTGTTCAATAGAGTTTACTTGATAATTTCTAGAAGATCCATCATCAATAATTTAGCTTATCACTGGAACACGGCCAAAAAAAAAAACATTAAAGATGAAGTCTTCAATCACAATTCTAATTCACGGCGCCACGCAATCTTTATTGAAAATTGAATGATAAATTTCTTCTTCCACCCTATCTGACATAGTCCCTTCCTTTTTCAAATTTTATCTCCTATATAAATAATCTTTATACTCCTAATTTTTTTAAATTTTATTTTTACTTATTTTTTCCAAATTTATTTAATATTTATTTAGTTTTATTTTTTAATCAATTTTATTTATTAACTTTTATCATTTTATTTTATATAATTTTTAATATATCAAAATCTCTCTCTTCATTTAAATTACTTTCTTAATTCGACATTTAAATTATCCTCATTTAATCCATAATATATATTAGAACCTCTCCTCCGTTAAAAGTACTCCCTCTAATTCTTGACACATGACACATGTCAGAACCTCGCACTCTCTTAAATTATCCACTCTCTAACCCTTGATATATATCAGAACTTTCCCTCTTCCCCCTTTAAATTACTCATCCTCCAATCCTTGACACATGTCAAAATACCCCTCTCCTTTTAAGTTACATTTTTCCAACCCTTGACACATGTCAGAACCTCTCCTCCTTTTAAATTAATTAAAATTTTTATTTTTATATATTTTCGTATATTTTTTTTATGTATTATTACATGTACTTTTCATTTAAAAAAATATTTATTCGGAAGCTCTTTTTTATTTAACGTTACTATTAATCGTTAGTATTTAACGTTACTATTAATCGTTAGTATTTTTTTATTATATATATATATAATTTTTATTTTGATCCATATGTTTATATTTTCTAAAATTTTTAGAAATAATAACTCTTCAAATCTATGATTAAATATAATAAAAAAATAAATTATTAAAAGGAATAAAATTGATAAAAAATTGATTAATAAAAAAAATAAAATCAATAAAAAACAGAATCAAAACTTTAAAAAAAATTATGGATGAGAGAATAAGGTAAGGGTATAAAGGTAAAAACAAAGGTGGAGCTGAGAGGTAGAGCTGTCAAACGGGCCAACCCATGGCGGGGCGGGTCGGCCCGTGGCGGGCCCATTATTTGGCGGGGCGGGGCGGGGCGGGCCGTCAACTTGGCGGGTTGGGAAATTTCCAACCCAACCCAATCCAAGGCGGGTCGCGAGTTTGGCGGGCCAACCCGCGGGCCTATAAAATTTTTTAAAAAAATTAAAAAAAAAAGAGTTCATATCTTCAATGTTTTACTTCGGAAATATTTTATCAATCAAATGTATTCATAAACAAGTATTTTAAATATAAATGGACATAAACAAGTACTTATGTTGGGTCAAAAGTACTATTTTTATTTTAAAATTATAACAAAGAAAGATAATAAACTGCTATAAAATTGTGCAACGAAGAGGAATAGTAATTATGACTCCTGGCTGTGCGTCGAGCAGTTTAGATCAGTGGTACCCTGGCTATGCGTGTGTAATGAATCAAATAAGAATGCCATCTACTTTTAAGAAGGCCATCTAGTTTGGGTACACACACCAAGCTCTTCATTGTGCATAATGTATGTTTCAGATTTATCCTATAAATGAATCAAATAAGAAGGTCATCTACTTATAAGATTAATCGACTTTGTGTGCATATATATTTTTGTAACTTTTGTCTATCACACTCAACTTCACAAGTATGAGATTTTCCTAATTAGTATTCCTCTCAATGAAGAAGATAATGAAATGCATAATTTAACCCCTGGTACTCTCGCAGTTGCAGCATTGACTACTGATATAAACTGTTTATATGTTCAACCCGCGGGCCGACCCAAGCCCATCGCGGGCCGACTCGCGCGGGTCGCGGGCCTAGGCGGGTTGGCCCACGGCGGACTTGGGTTGATAAAATTCCAACCCAACCCGCTTAATTGATTTGGCGGGGCGGGCCAACCCGACCGACCTAACCCAAATTGACGGCTCTACTGAGAGGTGACAGTGTTAAGGGAGGTGGGAAAAGCACCTTGACAATGTACCATGTCAATTGATTAGAGGGAGATGAATATGTTATTAAAGGAAGACAAATATATTATAATGAAATTAGTTTTTACAGTAAATTTTATTGATGAAAATTTGATCAGTTAAAAAATAAATTTATCTAATTAAAAATTAAGTTAATTAAAATTTTAATTAAATATTATTAATAAAAATTAATTATGTATTATTTTAAAAATTAAATATAAAAATAGATGAGAAAAAAATACAATTGACTCATAAAATATAATATTAATTAGTTACTTTTAATAATAATCCTAAAAATTAAAAAAAAAAAAAAAACTATTCTGACCATATTGTAATCATTTAGCATTGTAATAAGAGTATATTCTTGAAAAAATATCTTTCCTATCGTTTAGCCATTTAATTCTCTTCGTGTAATTGGGAATCGATTCCTAATGATGAGTGCATGTCCCTAAGAAAAAATTCCTTTCACTTTTTAACTAGGGGGGCTATAAATTAATTTTATAATTTATCTCCTTTTGAACAATAGGTGACGGAATGGATGGACCGTGAGGGAGCTTAAACATATTTTTACTATAATTTATTGCTGCAGCGTAAGGTAGAATGATATAAGAACTTTTATAGAAGGAATTTAAAATGCTAAGATATCTTCTCGTAGACAAGTATTTGGTCCAACTCAAACGTCAAAAGAGATACTGTGAAGAACACTCTTTTTTAAACATTTTGCTTAGCGAACCTGTTGCCTAAGCAAAATTATATTTTATTCATCAAACTTTATTTCAATCAATTAAATTATCCATTTACTTAGATTTTACCCTCTAGTCGACTAAATCTATTCAGAGATAATACGAAAGGGAGAAAATGAATTTAAAGAATATGAATCAGGTATAAGAGAAGAGGAGTAATTACAGAATAAAAAGTATCATGTGTATATAAAGCCTCACAAAATGTATCTACTCAAATAAAATAAACATAGTGTATGTACTCAACTAGAGTCGTTGAACCCTAGTTGGGTTTCAACAATTCAAACTGTCATATACCCTATAATATTCTTAAAATTATAATCCCTTCTTTATCACTCATGCTCTTAATCATACACACCATTTATAATTCGAAGTACTCACATGATCTTCAATTAAATAAGAATAGCATCATTCATCATGACTAATTAATTGGCTAAAAACTTCACCAAAATACATGCAACCACTCACAACATGCTCTAACCTGTCTCCCTAATTACTTGTATCTAAGTATGCTACAAGTTCTCTCCATGTCAGAGGTAATGTTCCACAAGGTAAGCGTCACAATTGAAATCGACTGATTCACTTAAAAGTTTATTAGATTGTCAATTTTAACTCTGCTAAGTGTTGTAGTATTTGGTGTGTTTGATCTCGGGGTCCACTGGCAAATCGGTTTCGAGCTTCTGTCCCGATACTTCAGTATTAAGATATCTCCAGGCTAGAAACTGGGATGTTGAAAGAAACTCTCCTACTATTTCTTCATACAATTGGTTGATAATCTTAAGCTACTTTCCGATAACAACCCAATTATAGATCGATCGAGATGTGTATTGCTGTTCAGGGACAGCAAGAATCTGTGTAGCATTTGTGCCAATGTTCAGAATTCAAACTACTTCATTTGCTTATTCCATTGCTTTCGCATAACATAAACTAATGGAGTTATTCGATGCACATTGAAGTCGCCATTTGAATGACATCCTGATGTATTGTTTCCTTCATCTTGCACGAAGATATTGCTCATGATCCTGAGACTGGAAAAGTCTACAGAGCTAATTGCCTGGGTTTCAGAATTGAAACACTGATTGTTTCAATCTGAATTGTGGTGATTCGGATTGTTATTTATTTTAGCAAAATGGATACAAGAAGGTAAAATTTCGTTGCTCCGACGACCAAATGGCAGAGCTCTTTGACGAGTATGATGAACTAATGAAAAGAGAACTATAAGAAGATGTCTGCTCCCCTTGCTTCAATGCTCCATCCACCGGACATATGGAATTCACCTTCCCCGAGTGATACTGAATCTGCAAGGCCATTCCGGTCGCTCACTCAAGCAAGATTCAATCTGAGACAATTTAAATCAGGAAGTCAGCATAACTGATTCAAACAGTAGCTTGGTTGTTGTTAGAATTCACTAGTAAACAAGATTCAATCTGAGACAATTTAAATCAGGAAGTCAGCATAACTGACTCAAACAGTAGCTTGGTTGTTGTTAGAATTCACTAGTAAACAAGATTCAATCTGAGACAATTTAAATCAGGAAGTCAGCATAACTGATTCAAACAGTAGCTTGGTTGTTGTTAGAATTCACTAGTTTCACCTCATCTGCCTCCTTATAGTTGTAGGGGACCTTATCAGAGGAGCTATGTCTCTCTGGACCAGCATTTGGCATCAAATTGAGCTGTCATCATGTCCGATGAAAAGAACACCTGCATTATGGTCATCCATTCACTAAATGATTGTTGTTGTTCTTCTTCTATGATATGTTAAATTAAAGGATCGATTGGCCACTATAGTTCTTATAAAAGAAAAAAGAATTTAACTTTACTAGATTGATCGATGAGTTTTTCTCTAACTTTAGATCCCCTTTTCTATCGCCACTCATTCCAAAAGTTCAAACTATTCAAAAAAGAACTAATTTATATTCTAATAATTCTAACACACGTCTTGTATCTTCCAAAAGAAAACAAAAAAAGCAGACGTGTGATCTGTATCTAGTCTAAGATTCTTGACGTACATTAATTTGAAACCTTGTCATCTTTATATATATGAGTGTGCTAGGAAGAGAAAACAAGTCCTTTAGGTTTGGAGGTACCTCACATCACCCACTAAATGTTGACGCAAGGGTCCAAAGGCAGCTGAGTGAGGGTTCTCATCTGGAAAACAACTACTGTCTCACACATGCATATGTTGACTTTTGGCAAGGATTGTGGGCAGGGTTTTAATTGCTGAAAGATAAACCAAATGTTGTGGTTTGTAAATAATATAAACAAAATCAAGTATGTCTAATGATATTATAAATATTTGAAAAAATATATATAATATTCATAATCATATGGTGTTAGTTTCTACATGTAACATATCTAGCTGACTCTACTTCATGCGTATGGCTTTTTTGCTAGCACTAACTTTTGTGGTAGCCAAAAGATTTTCGTCGTGAAAAGAACATTAGCTTTCTCATGCATGCATGTGGACTTTTTGCTAGCACTGTTGGAAGGGTTAAATTCTAAATTTTGTCCGTTAAAAATGAATTGGAATACATGTATATACGTACATATAATTAATATATAAATATGATATTATGTATGTATGTTTTTTAATTAGTTAAATTCTGATCATTTAACACTATCCAATTCATGTAAATAAAAATCATGTGTGATTAATGATTTTATAAATCTGTAAAAAAAAAATAATAGCTGTGATTATATGATCATTTATGGTCTTTAGTTTTTCTTCAACCACAACGCTGTGCGATTTATCTTCTAACAGGGAATGAACTTATGATCTTAGCTAAAATTACAAGTTATTTATAGAGAGAATTAATCATTTGGAAGATCAAAAGAATTGCATTGTGAGAAATCCAAATTTTGAATCCACATAAAATTGCAAAAACACAAATTTTATTATTGGAAAAGCACACGAAAACGTACATGATAGGCCATATTACAAATAAAACGGTCTAATTTTTTTGAACCGGACGGCCTAGCCGTTCCTGCGTCAAACCCAGGCTTCTGAACTTCGCTATGCCTATGTTCGTTGCCAAGACCTCCGGTTCGACGGGTGGAGGGATCCGAACCGGCTTTGGCCCGACGCTGACAGCTTTCTCACACCGGCAGCCCAACAGGCCGTTGGATTTCCGCCGCTCTCTGCTCATCGCCGCCGCGAACCGGTCGTGCTCCTCCTCGATGAAACGGAACTCGTCGTAATTGGAGGCCGCGCTGGAGAAGTTGGCGGCGAAGCCCTCCGCGGTCACGACGCTCCATTCCACGCTCGCCTCGCTCGGTGGGTAGCATTCGCTGGGGACGACGGATGGCTTCGCCGCCCCCTCTAGGCTCCGACGGCGATGGAGGATCTCAGCCGCCTCGCCGTTACCGATGAAACGCCTTCCTTCGAGTTCGTCGAGGGAGTCGCGGGGGCGGTTCGTCGTAGGGGTCGTCGATAGGGAAGTCTCTATCTCGAAAAGGTCAGAGCTTGTGTCGCTTGCCGCGTCCTCCTCCGCCCGTTGCTTGGGACTCGCGGGGTATGAAAACCTTACGCCGAGACGAGGAAGCGCCATCACTGGCGGTGAGAACTCCGACGATTTCTCCATAGTCCTAGCCACCTCCTCGGATGGACGGAAGACCTCGAGCGAATCGCGCGGAGGACTCAACACGGGGAAAGAGAATCCAGCGGTATCTGTGAAGAGTTTACGGGAGCTCACTATTCGGTGGCCTATTTCCGACGGGAAGGTCCTTTCCGGCGAGAAACGACTCGCCACATTGAAAAAGCTCCGATCTTTGCCCCAATTTCCGGGGGATATCTTCAACTTCGTCACTTCCCCGGCGTTCAATTCGCTCTTAAACTCGTCGCCGGTAGATGACTCCGGAATGCTGCTGAGTCCCACATCCCCTCTTCGCGAGCTCTGCTTTTTGACACTAGGCGGAGCGTTCGACTCCACAGACCGGCGAACCTCCACGTTGACGGACTTGTTTCCGGAGCAAAGGCAACTCCGGCGGAAGAATCTACGCACACCGGACGACCGGGTCCTCCCGGCTGCGGAGGGCGGCGCCAGTCGGTGGGAGAGCAAACTGGACTTGCTATTCCAGCTCGCCTCGGAGGACGAGGTCGGAGGAGTCTCTCCGCCCCGGTCATTCCGCCTCAGGCCGTCGGCGGAGGAGACGGAGGAGGTCCTAGGATCGCAGGAAAGATCGCGCCTTTCGAGCACGTCATCGACGACGAGGGTGTTCTTGGCGGCGGTGGGGGGGTTGTCTTCTCTGAAGTAGCGCTCCGCGTCGAAGATGTTGAGCTCTGTGTCGTCGGCGCAGAGGCCAGTGGGTCGCTGCTCGAGGGCCCCTTCGATGGCACGCGGGGTGAGTGAGCAGCCAGAGGAGTGGAAGGCGGCCGAGGATTGGTAGAGGCTGCCATTGAAGCTTACTGTTACGCTGTGCTTCTCCATCACTTTCAATTCTTGGGAGGGAGTGAGAGTGGCAGAGTTCATTGCACAGGAATCGGAGCGAGCAGCTGCGTGCTGGTTTTAAGAAGACTTCAACCCGCCCTTCGGAAAAAATACTGTGGGCCCCATGGCCTTATCTTGTCTCCTATATTTTTCCAAGACATTTTTTTTTTATATAATCGAGGTGTCTTCCATTCCGTCCATAGACGATGGCCCGTTCAAAAGATCGAACAATCAGCCTCCAAAATTTTTCATTTCATCGGACAAAAATGGCCACCCTTCCGATTTGTCCGTACTTGATGCAAATTAAAGTTGAAGGCTACATATGTTACTAAATTAACCATTTAAATTTTGTAATAAAGGGAATAACTTACATCTATCGAAATTTTTATTAAAAAAAATGGATCACAATTTCATCAACTCAACGAGAGTTACATTGGAAGATTTTAGATTTTAATGTAGTGTTACTTTTTATCATTAAAAATAGTTTAAAAATTATGCAGTGTTTTATTTGATAGATTGAATTAATTTTTTCGAATGGAGAAATGGATTAATATCGAATCTCTATCATTTGATAATAAATTTTAATAAAGTCCACAATTAAATTAAGTTAATATTTTTTAAAAAAATAATTTAAAGCCTTATTGATATTCACACTACCATAGTTTTATTTAATTTCACCTTTTAGGATTGACAACATCATTAAAAAAATTTTTATATAAATATCTTGTATTGATGACATTAGAAAGTATATATTTTTTTTTAATCTTTTGGCTAAGTATAGTATATATTTTTATTAGTTTATTATCTGATATAAAAAATTAAATTAATTTTATATGAGATAGATTCTGTTACAATAATTTACTGTTGGGATTATCAAATTTACCCTTTATTACACTAACATATGAGTCAAATGCACTCCTATCAAGTTTAATTGTTTAATTTATAAAATCAGAACACTATATTAATTTGCATATATTCATATATATTATATTACACATGTAGTGAAAGATGAATATATTCATCCTAGTGCTCCCGTCAATTCATCTCAGGATCAAATATATTCATACATATTATATTACACATGTAGTAAAAGATGAATATATTCATCCTAATATCCCATCAATTCATCTCAGGATTAATATAGAGAAGATAAATCATGATGTGATGAGTTTATATAGATTACAAAGATTTACGTCCTATCAACTCTCAGATTCAAACTCAAAATCTTATATGATAATGAATTTATCATTTATCAACTCAGTTAGTATATATATATATTACACACAGTTAACGTAGAAGATTATTTTGATTATTTATAGTAAAGATATCCAAAGAATTAAAACAGTTGCACTGCCACAATGCTAAAGATTGTTTGTACTCACTAATACAAGAGCATTTAATGCTCACATGCAACAATAAAATAGAAAATAAATAATTAAGAAGAAAATAATTTGATAATTTATCAAAAAGTAAATTTTAGAAATTTTTAAATTTATCTTAAAGTTCATACTACTTTACTATTTACTAAAAAAAAAAAACCTTTTATATTATTTTTCTCATTCTATCTTTATGATAAATTTGACTATTTTTTTTTTTATTTTCTCTATCATTTCTCTCCCTCTTCTCTTTCCTTTTATGCATGCAACATCTATTCTCTTTCCTTTCCTCTTTTGTCTTTCCTCTATTTTGCACGTCGATTCTTCTAAAAACATTTAACACTCTCGAGAAACCAAAATAAAAAATGGATAGTATATTTGAACTTCTTGCAACCCAAAAAATTCACAGAAACTTAAATGGGTGTAATCGGAGCTCTCTAGGTTAATCAGTGAATTTTGGTCAAATCCACTGATGGAGCTCTCTAGATTCATCAGTGGATTTTGGTCAAAATCCACTGATGGAACTAGAGAGTTCTAATTGCACGAATTTCAGTTCCTGTGAATTTTTAGGGTTGCAAGAAGTTCAAATATACTATCCATTATTTATTTTGGTTTCTCGGGAGTGTTAAAATATAATAAGGAAGAATCGTCAAAATTCTCCATGTTGGCCTTGATATAATTCTATATCAGGCATAACTGGAGAATTTTGATGATTTTTTCTTTTTATATTTTAACACCTCTGTGAAGTTGAAATAAATAATGGATAGCATATTTGAACTGTTTGCAACCCCAGAAATCCACAGGAACTGAAATGGGTGCAATCGGAGCTCTCTAGGTCCATTAGTAGGTTTTGACCAAAACCTACTAATGGACCTAGAGAGCTCCGATTGCACCCATTTCAGTTCCTGTGGATTTATGGGGTTGCAAGCAGTTCAAATATGCTATCCATTATTTATTTTGACTTCTCGAGGGTGTTAAAATATAATAATAAAGAATCACCAAAATTTCCCACGTTGGGCCTGATATGGAATCATATCAGGCCCAACGTGGAGAATTTTGATGATTTTTTCTTATTATATTTTAACACCTCTGCGAATCCAAAATAAATAATGGATAACATATTTGAACTCATTGCAACCCCCAAAATCCACAAGAATTGAAATGGATGCAATCAAAACTCTCTAGGTCTATTAATGGATAACACATTTGAACTCCTTGCACCCATTTCAGTTCCTATGGATTTTTGGGGTTGCAAAGAGTTCAAATATGCTATCCATTATTTATTTTGACTTCTCAAAGAAGTTAAAATATAATAAGAAAAAATCATCAAAATTCTCCACGTTGGCCCTGATATGATTTCATATCATTCTCACGTTAAGTCTGATATAATACATATCATGCCCAACGTGGAGATTTTTAGTGATTCTTTCTTATTACATTTTAACACCCCAAGAAGCTAAAATAAATAATGGATAGCATATTTGAACTCCTTATAACTCTAGAAATCTATAGGAATTTAAATGAATGCAATCTGATATCTCTAGGTCCATTAATGGGTTTTGACCAAAATCCACTGATGGACTTAGAGAGCTCCGATTGCATCTATTTCAATTCCTGTGGATTTCTGGGGTTACAAGAAGTTCAAATATGCTATCAATCGTTTATTTTGACTTCACAAAGGTGTTAAAATGTAATAAGGAAGAATTATCAAAATTCTCCATATTGGGCCTGATATGATTCCATATCAGGTCCAACATGAAAAATTTTAACAATTTTTATTATTATATTTTAACACCTTTAATAAGTCAAAATAAACAATTGATAGCATATTTGAACTCCTTGTAACACCAAAAATCCACAGGAATTAAAATAGGTGCAATTGGAGCTTTTTAGGTCTATCAGTGGATTTTGGTCAAAATCCACGATGGACCTAGAGAGCTCCAATTGCACCCATTTTAGTTCCTATGCATTTATGGGGCTGCAAGAAGTTCAAATATATTATTCATTGTTTATTTTTAGCTTCTTGGGGGTGTTAAGATATTTTTAGAAGAATCTATGTGCAAAAGAAAGGAAAGAAAAAAGAGGGGAGGAAAGAGAATAAATGTTGCATGAGAAAAGAGAGAGAAATGACAAAGAAAAGCAATTAATTTATTAGGAGGGTAGAATGGGAAGAACATTGTAAAAAAGTGCACCCTTTGATAAATAATAAAATAGTATGCACATTTTGATAAATTCAATAATCTACCTACACTTTTTGATAAATTGTCGAAAATAATTTATTATAAAGAAAACATATGAAATATTTTTTTAATTTCAAAATAATTATGTTAAAATAACTATAATCATAAAGTGAGAAAATAAATAAATTAAATCATAGATAATAAAAACTAATGAAGATCTTCGCCTCAAGTACCAAAGATAAGTGTAAGCTTAAAGTCTTATTTGACACCCCTTAAATTGCTCTAGATGTATGAATAAAATGTTGGATATATATAAATGGAGAAGAGGTAGAAGAGGGAAGAATCTTCATTGTAAATGAAATTTTATTTCCATATTGGGAGTTTCAAGGTATTTTGGTTATTTTATATTGATTTACATGCTTTGATGATGTGATCAAATACATGAGGAGAGCCTCTCTCTCACGCGTGGGTGGGCAAGGGGTGCAAATCTAGGCCCCAGATTGCATTGAACCAAGTTGACTTGTGTGCGAGCATGACTTGCACGCGCTGAATGTCGGACTGGTCAGGGCAAAATTTACCCAAGTGGAACAACTAATATTTTACCACGTAAACCTTTTTGTTTCTTGTGTAACGGATGCATTAAAGATTAATGCAGTCGAGTGAAGCGTTGACGTTTCACCACTGGCGAATAATGATCATTAAACGATCATTAACGCTGCCCATTGGTCTGAGCTCTTATATAAGGAGGCTGCGACCACAAGCAAAAGGTTGCACACTCAAAAAGTTGAAGCTCTCCACCTACGTTCCTCTTCTCCTCTATCGTGCATATCTTGCTCAGCGGAGTGGCCATGATAGCAGTCGGATACCTCTCAGTTTGTTGTAACCATCAGTGCTTGGTGAGAATCACGATTCACTGTTGTATCCTGGGAAACAGACGACCCGAGAAAGCCTCAAAGCGCGCGCCTGACCCCTCAATGCACACATTCGGCCGCTCGCATTGCTCGCTAGGTTGCAGCACCCGCCTGACCTCATTGCATGCCCAGCCTCGTTGCCGACCCGACCTTATAGCCCGTTCGGTCGCTCGCATCGCTCGCCCGGTTGCAATGCCCGACCGACCTCTTGCTCGAGCTGTTTACTTGCTTATCTGACCACTCACTCGATTGTTCGACCTTTCTGCTCGCCCGACCGATCTTTCTCACTGTCCGGTCGGCTACTCTGTCTAGTCAAACTTGCTCGGCTTTACTACCCGGTCGATCTCTCTGTTGTGTGACTCGGACGCGGGGTTGATTGCTCACCCACTCGGTCTAATTGCTCGCTCAACCTGTTTGCCCGGTCAGCTAATCTACTGCTTGCCCGCCCGACCCTCTAGTCCGCTCGAACTTTGCCGCTCGGACACAGAGCTCGGTCTGCACTCAGCAATTAGCAGAAACTAGTCCCTACTGATAGCTTGAGATTATCTACTCAGATCATCTCTACAGATAAGTTAAATTTAATTTTCTGTAAATTTAAATTTGATAAAGCCCTAAATATCTCCGACATATTATTATTATTTTATCCAACATAAAATTATTAGTAAAATTAATTAAAAGGAGAATCATAAGAACCTAAAAGATAATATAAGTAAAATAATAATAATAAATCATATATATATATATATAGGTCGGCCTGACAAGTGAAGGAGGGGTCTAGGTCAAGAAAGATAGGAAATGTATATAGTTGATCGAAGCGAGCACCCACGTGCTCATATATGCTCGATTAGGTAAAGCCTGCTCGAGTATAAAGACATTTAGGCTTATATATGATTTTTAGCATGTTACCGGTCGACCGAAGGCCAAGCGAGCACTCATGTGCTCATATATGCTCGGCCAGGCAAAGTCCGCCCGAGTATAAAGGCATTTAGCCCTTATATATGATTTTCAGCATGTTACCGTCCGACCGAAGGCCGAGCGAGCACTCACGTTCTCATATATGCTCGACCGGGCAAAGCCCGCCTGAACATAAAAGCATTTAGTCTTATATATGATTTTCAGCATGTTACCGGCCGACCGAAGGCCGAGCGAGCACCCACGTGTTCATATATGTTCGGTCGGGCAAAGCCCGCTCGAGCATAAAGACATTTAGCCCTATATATGATTTTTAGCATGTTACCGGCCGACCGAAGGCCAAGTGAGCACCCAAGTGCTCATATATGCTCGATCGGGCAAATCCTGCCAAGCATAAAGGCATTTAGCCTTATATATGATTTTCAGCATGTTATCGGCCGAGCGAGTACCCACGTGTTCATATATGCTAGGCCGGGCAAAGCTCGCCCGAGCATAAAAGCATTTATCCTTATATATGATTTCCAGCATGTTACTGCTGATCGAAGGCCGAGCGAGCACCCACGTGCTCATATATACTCGACCCGATAAAGCCCGCCTGAGTATAAAGGTATTTATCCTTATATATGATTTTCTGCATGTTACCGACCGACCGAAAGCCGAGCGAGCACCCGCGTGCTTATATATGCTCGACCGGGCAAAGCCCGCTCAAGCATAAAGGTATTTGACTTATATATGATTTTCAGCATGTCATCGGTCGATCGAAGGCCGAGCAAGCACCCACGTGCTCATATATGCTCAGTCGGGCAAAGCCCGCCCGAGCATAAAGGCATTTAACCTTATATATGATTCTCAGCATGTTACTGGCCGACCGAAGGCCAAGCGAGCACCCATATGTTCATATATGCTCGGTCGGACAAAGTCCGCTCGAGCATAAGGCATTTAGCCGTATGTGTAGTTTTAACATATCATCGGTTGATTGAAGATCGAGCGAGCACCCACATGCTCATATATGTTCGGTCGGGCAAAGTCCACTCGAGCATAAAGACACTTAGTTTTATATATGGTTCTTAACAAGCAGGTATCCATGATCCCATATATGTAGCCGACCTTAACGACGGACCGAGACATGACTGACAAGAGATATTCTTAACATGTGCGGTGGGGTTGACCGATAGGCCGAGACACACCCTAACAGATGATATTCTTATTATATATGCGACCGGTTTAAAGGACCGGCTGAAAATATAATAACCTAGCAAATTTGATGGGAAATATCTACTATAAGCTTCTTAAGTTATAATGACGTGTTCCTATTACAAATATAAGTCACAAACGACAAAAGATGTACATCTGGGATAAAAAAAAAGATATTTTAAAGGATTATTGCACGAAGTATAGAAGATGACTTCATCTCCTAACAAACCCTAACGAACCGGGGACTACTTCACGACTACGGAGGTCACATGAGGTAGTATAAAAAAGGGGATCCTCTCCGTTGGCAAGGTACGCAAGTTCTAGCATCTAAACTCTGTTTCACTTCAGTTACTACTGTTCTTCTTCCTTTCTTCCACCTTTGAGAGAAAAACTGATTTGAACGTCGGAGGGTCTAGCCAGAGATCCCAACCCCGGTCTTCTAAAGCTTTGTTAGTTTGTCTCACTATGCGTAGGATCGCGGAGGGCTTCTTCCAGATCTTCAGAAGGTTATCTTCATCAAGGATCGTTATTTACCGGAACCAACACACATATTCACAGATTATATATATATATACCCTTAGGTTCATATTAAACTCTTCTAAATATGATTAAATTAATATAGAGATTCATGATCATAATGTTATATATATATATATATATATATATAACATTATGATCATGAATCTCTATATTAATTTAATCATATTTAGAAGAGTTTAATATGAACCTAAGGGGAGGTTAACCTGTCACTAGTTTAAGTAGTTGCTTTGTTCAATACGTCACAAATCTCTCGCCCTCTTGATGCAAGAAGTCACTTTGATCATTAAGTTTAAATTCTCTCTTCAACAAGAAATTATTTCGATGTAAATATGACATTGCAACCTCATACTCCAGAGTCAAGCATCAATCAGATCCAACAATATAATAATGTGTCTGGAATCATGTGAGCCTCAATTAGGTACGACAAGACCTAATTGACGTAAACCCAATCTCGATCAGTGCTTAGAGTTCTCAAAGCATGGTTTCGATGTGTCCTATTTCATACCGCCTCCTGGATATACATACGTCAATGGCAACTCAGAAAGGATGAAAATAGTGCCCCGGGCATGGTGCGACGTTTGATAAATTAGCTAAGCGTATTCATGGATCAATTCCTAACTACGGCGGCGTACTAATAAAATCTGATCAAAATCTTGTTTTCAAACTTAGATTGAATACCTCTTTTGGTATATCACTGCTTATTCATGATCATTCTTCTAAGATTTTGATATAAACAATTATTTCGTTCATTATATATTTACATCTACACAAATGCTCCCCAAAAACTACATTCATATAATCATCGAATTAGCGCACACAAAATAATTAAATGTACTCTAAATGTACATTCATGTTCTTATCGTACACAAAACACACTAAAATCATTAAGGATTGTTTCATTGAAACAAGGGGAGGATCTTATCTCATGTTGAAAAGTTATTAATGCTAATGCCCAAGATGAAGGCGATCAAAATTTTTGTTTTTTCCCCTTCGTATATTTGTTTCCTATATTAATAAAATAAGAATTCTAATTAAGAAACTAAAATGGTATAAAAAAAACATTTTGTTTCAAATTCATAGCCAACTTATCAATGGTAGTAAAAGATGGAACTTGCCACCCTAGCGGTCCCACACGGTCGGCCCCACGATCATTTGTGATGAGGTAAATCAGGAAGCTGTAGTTGGCCACTACGGAGGAGGACTTTTTTTCTCGACTTTGTCGAGATTCGAACCCTTGCCTTATGGTAGCAACTCTACTCCGCACTAGCCAACTTAACTTTGCACCAAGATAGATGTTGATTGCAACATAAGGGGTTGCATCAATTCACCAAGGGGACAACAAGTCAATTATTTACTGTTGAGGCTAAACTATTGTTATCGTACACGTGTGAAGGGAGAGGGAATGTCTACCGATACAGTGTATTATAAGTGGTCCCAAGAATAATACGAAATGAAGATGATATGACGGTCAAAATTAAAGTGAGATAATAGTCAATGTCAAAATGTGTGTATCTGAACAAACATAAACTCGAGCGACCACAAAGCCGACTGGACCTACGGAACTCAGCTCCCCACTCCTCTTAGAAGCAGGGCTCCCAGCATAATCCCAGATGACCACAGAGCCAATCAGACCTATAGGGCTCAGCTCCCCACTCCTCATGAACAAGACTCCCAATTTAAACCTAGTCAGTCACAGAGCCGACCGAACCTATGAGACTCAGCTCCCCACTCCTCTCAGAAGCAGGGCTCCCAACATAAACCCGAGCGATCACAGAGTTGATCGGACCTACAAGGTTTAGCTCTCTACTTCTCATGAGCAAGGTTCCTAGTCTAAACTCGATCGACCATAGAGTCGGTCGGACTTATGAGACTCAGCTTCCGACTCCTCTCAGAAGTAGGGCTTCCAACATAAACTTGGGAAGCCATAGAACAGGCCAGACCTACAGGGCTTAGCTCCTCACTCCTCATGAACAGGGCTCCCAGCTTAAATCGGGTGGCCATAGAGTCAGCTAGACCTATGCGACTCAACTCGCCACTCCTCGTGAACAGAGCTCCCAGCATAAACGCGGATGAGTACAGAGCTGGCCAGACCTATAAGGCTCAACCCCCACTCTACACATGAGCATTGTTCTCAGCTTAAACCTAGTTAGCTTCAGGCTGACCAGACTTCCTTTAAGAGACGACATTGTCAGAGAATCATAACAAACTGTCAGAGAATATTCCATTACTAATATATACACACAATGGAACCTTCCTCTGCCTAGAGGAAGATTGTCGTACATTCTCCACTACCCATTATATTCTAACACATGACATTATCTGACGTCTTATTATTACGAAGGTTATGAGAGACAGTATAAAAAAGGGATCCTCTCCATTAGCAAGGGAGAGGCACACACGCACACATCCACATTTACTATTCTACTGTTCATTTTCTTCTCCATTTTCACTCAGCTACTTTTGACTTGAGCATTAGAGTGTTTGCACCAGAGATCCCCTCCCTAGTTCTCGCTCTAACGTTCCAGTTATCTCTGTCTATGGTGCACGTAGATCTACAACTTCCAGCTCAAGGTCCGCAACTTCTAGCTCGATGTCTTTCCTGTTGGATCGTGAAAGTTGCTAGAGGGGGGTCAATAGCGATTTAAAATTTGAAGCGAGTATGTAGCAGAAAAATAAAAATCACAACGCTAACATGAACCAGTTTTACTTGGTTCGGAGCCTTCGTCGACTCCTACTCCAAGGCCCGCACTCGTTGAGTGCTTTCGTTGGACAATCACTAATAGTTCGCAAACAAGATTACAATAGTAGGTATAAGAACAATAAAAATGAAATACCGACAACAATAATAAAAAAAACTAGAACCGCAAGTTGCTGGAGTAGCTTCGCAGCGTCGCAGGGGCAGAGCGCAACAGAGCAGTTGTAGCAAGAAGTGTTGTTTTGATGCTCCGTGGAGGCCTTCCTTTATAGGCATGCTCCAGGAGCCCGGATCCCTTCCGGGTGTTAGAGTGTATATTAAAAGTCTAGCTTTTGTAAACATTTATTTGTTAAAATAAAATAATCACATTGGTCAATATCTGCATTTATTTGTTAAATGTAATTGTTCAATTAATTTATATAGTAGACAACATGGAGTGTGGTGTCACACTCAGAAGATCATGTTGTCGGTTCTCTATAAATTATAAACAAGTTGCTCACGACTAAGATGGAAAGGAACAAATCATCAGAATAGTCGTAGTGTAATTAAGTATTAGTTTATCTTGACTAATAAATTACACTGATACACTTTAAGTGTATTGAGTAGGACCATTTAGGTAAGTTCTTTTTGTACTGGCTTTATAAAAGAATTAGACCTTAGTTATTATGAAAGTGTGTGCTCTTAATCCTAATATAATAACAAGCACATATATTTAGTATTTATTTCTTTAACTTATCAAAGGGTGAGATTTAGCTCGATAAATCAATAGGCCCGATAAGTTGGGAAATGATACTACTTATAGTGTGTATTGTTGATTATAGAAGGAATCTGTGTGCTAGTTATCTAGGTTGAGAATGCCCCCAAGAGGAGCTCATAAGGATTGTCATGTTAAATCCTGCAGGTGGACTTAGTCCAACATGACAATGAAGTTGAGTGGTACTACTCTCGGAGATAGATATTAATTAAGTGAGTTGTTAGTAACTTACTTAATTAGTGGACATTCGTAATCTTAAACACAGGGAGACTAACATACTCATGATAAGGAGTCCATAATATAATTTAGGATTGGTGCGGTAGTGCGATAATAACTCTCTAATGGAATGAGTTATTATTGATGAACTTGAGTTGTGTGTTTGGGGCGAGCACGGGATACTCAAGCTCATCGGAAGACCAAAACCAATTTCTCCTCTAGGTCCCTGTCGTAGCCTCATTAAAGCCTCAAGTTCATCCAAATGTAAGGCTCTTCTTGGTGTCCAAGAAGGGGGTCGGACCATTGCTTGGTGACCAAGCAATGACCGACCACATCCTCTTATAGGGGCCGACCCTATTGCTTGGTGACCAAGCTTGTAGGGGCCGACCAATATTAATTCAAATAGGAGGGTTGTTTTGAATTTTTAAAATCTTCTTTTTGTAGAAAACTATAAGTTTTAAAAGAGATATTTCAATTTTTAAAACTTTCCTTATTTGAATTTAGGCCACATATTTTAATAGAGAATTTTAAAAGTTTTAAAACTTTCCTTTTTTTAACTATCCTCATGGTTTAAGAAAAAAAGGGAGATAAGTTTTAAAATTAAAATTTTCTATCATCATGTTAAAAAAGGAAATTTTATAAGAGTTTTTAAATTTTAAAACATGGTTTTAATTTTTAGAAACTTTCCTTTTTTAACTCCTACTTTAGGAAAGAGAGCTTGTAAAATTTTATAAGAGTTTTTTTTTGTAAAATTTTATAAAAAAATAATTTCTTTTTCCTCTTGATGAGGTGGCCGGCCACCTTGCTTGGTGCCCAAGCAAGGGGTCGCCCATAATAAAAAATATAAAATTATCACAAAAATTAATTTTGGTGATTGATTCAATCAAGAGGAAAGAAAAGAAAAAATTAAAAGGGGAAAAGGAAAAACTCTTGGATGATTTTATTTTTTGTAAAAAGTTTTTCCTTATTTGCCTTGGGCAAGTAATATAAAAGAAGGGGTGAGGGGGCTTCATGAGACACAACTCTTATTCTCTTGCTTGGAGATCTCTTGGTGGCCGACCCTCTCCCTTCTCCCTTTCCCTTTGCTCTCTTCTCCTTGGTGGTGGTGGTGGCCAGATTTTAGAAGAAGAGGAGGAAGCTTTTGGGTGGTGTTCATCTTGGAGGATCGTCACCCACACGACGTCCAAGGCGAGACGAGGAATACGGCAGAAGATCTCGAGGTTATTAGCTTACAAAGAGAAGGTATAATTAGTAATTTTCTTTCACATCATACTAGTTATTTTCTTTGTAAGAATTCTAAATACAAGAGGCAATTGGATCTATTTTATTGAATTTATTTTTCGAGTTTGTGTTTTCTTCTTTTTCGAATTTGTGATTTGATTGTTCTTTTTGGTTAACCTAGAGTTATTTAAGGAAATAAATATTAGCTTTCCTTAAAAGGCGTTGCCTAGGCGGTGGTGGTTGCTCCCATATCCAAGAAGGCCATGTGCCTCGCCATGCAGTCCTGGAAGCCAATTTTGGAAATTAATATTTATGGAATTAATAACTTAGGTAGATTTGAATCAATAGTGTTAAGTTCCGCTTGCGATTCAAATCTAAACCATTAAGAACAGATAAGTTAAATTTGGAATCAATGATGTTAAGTTCCGTCTACGATTCCTAATTTAACTTCTAAAGAACACAATAGGTTATTTAAGGAAAGGTTCTATACTTGTACAAAAATTTTTGTACAGTGGAACCGGTATGTTTTCCAAGGACTAACCAACAATTGGTATTAGAGCTAGGGTTTACCTCTGTGTGTTTAGAATTCAAATAGGTTATGCACACGTCATACATAATTTAGGCAGGATAATAGTAGGATGTGCTAACTCTTTAGTTGCAGGATCTAACTATTATGGCTTATTGATGTTGTGTGTGATTGGACCCTTGGACATGTCAAGGGCAATATTTTGTGTGTGCATGATTGTATGTATCAAATACATTAGGAGCTGTATTATTTTTAGAATTTTATTTTCGATCTAGATTACATGTACATTCCCTCGTGGAATATAGGATAGATATATGTAAAATTCTATTTTTGTCGTGAATCGGATTCTTGCGAGGCGTGGTACTTATGGAGCACCAGAAGCGCAGCGGAATAAGAAGCAAGATGGATGCGACGACTCGACCCGATGGCGGTGGCTAAAGATGGCAACAGCTAGGGTTGGAGCATACTGAAGACAGTGAAGGAAAAAGTCATAATAGTTGGAAAATGATTTCCATATTTATTGCTTTTATTTACTGTGATGTTTATGTGCATGTGATGTATGCTAGCATAGGTTAAAATCCTCATTTTTAAATAACTAAGTGGGAGAGGGATTTTAATAAATCTCATGGTCTCCATTACTGGTTTGTAAGTGATGCAACAAGCTTGCGTGTTGGCTATGAGTGCCTCCCTCCACAACGGATGAGTTTGTTGCGGATCACTAAATCAAACTTCCTTTTATGGATGGTTATAGGAAATTATTTAGGAGCGTGGGATCTTCTCCAACTGAAGGGGCACAATCATATTTAATGGACTTAGTATCAAGTAATGGTATACACTTAGACGCATTCAATAGTATCCTCCCCAACAGAGTCACTACTATTGTTTTGTGTGACCAAAGTGAAACCAACTATTACTTTTATTTGTCATAAAGTTAGGATGACAAGATAATAAAATTAATGAGTTACACCCTCCTCTTACAAATGTTGAATTTGTATACGTCTACACTAACGTGGCATGCAATATTCACGGTGATTTGAGGTGTTGGTTAATTTAAAATAGTATTATTTGAGGAATCAATATTATTCTAAATTTAGAGTCTTGACCAAAGTTTATTTTTGTGATTCTTAGGATGACTTTCAACCCACTAGCCATTATACTGAAAGATAACAAACTTACTGGTCCAAACTATATTGATTGGAAAAGAAACCTGAACATTGTCCTTACTGCTTAAAGCTATAAGTTTGTACTGACTGAGGTTTGCCCTGATGCACCTGACGGTGACTCTACCCCAGAGGAGATTAAGTATCATAAGAAATGGGTAAAAGCTGATGAGATGGCGCGGTGTTACATTTTGGCATCACTGTCAAATGTATTGCAACATCAGCACCAAGATTTACTAACATCTTATGATATAATGAATAATCTCAAAGAACTCTTTGGGCACCAGAGTCGGACCGCTAGGCAAGAGGCAATGAGAAAGCTGATGACAACCGCCATGTCTGAGGGGACACCCGTAAGGGATCATATCCTCAAAATGATGGCTTATCTGAATGAAATACAAGTCCTTAGAGGAGAAATCAACGGGAAACCCAGGTCGATATAATTCTCCAAAAGCTACCCAGAAGTTTTGAGCACTTCCGCCTGAACTATAACATGAACAAAAGAGAGTATACGTTGGCGGAACTTCTGACAGAACTACAGGCAACAAAAGGAATATTTCGTCAAAGTTCTCAGATTCACTATGCTAAAAATGGTTCTACTTCTAAGTCAAAAGGCAAGAAGAAGAAGAAAAAGGTCTTTTCAGCAAAGAAGGTGAATAAAACTCAGGGTACAGGACAGAAAACTGGAATGAAGAAGCCGAAGGGCAAGTGCTTCATCTGCAAGCAGTCTGGACATTGGAAAGCAGTCTGTCCTCGTAGAAACCAGAACAATAAAGGTATATCTCATACTCTAGTAGTTGAAACATGTTTAGTGGTGTTATCTACCAGTACTTGGTGTGTAGATACGGGAGCCACTGATCATGTCTGCAATTCTTTGCAGGGGTTCGAGGAAACCCGGCAACTATTTGATGGAGTGATTACTGTCTACATGGGCAATGCTACTAAGGTGGCGGCTGTTGCAGCGGGAGACGTCTACTTATCATTTGATAGGAATAGAAATTTGATTTTAAGAAATTATCTTTATGTGCCCAGTTTTAGAAAGAATTTAATTTCAATTTCTAAACTGTATTTGGATGGATATTCAGTTTCCTTTAGTAACAATGTCGTTATAAAGAGAAATAAGGTGATTATCTGTTCTGGTGCATTAGTTGGCAATTTATACATTTTAAATCCAATTTCTCCCACAAAGCAAAATATGAAAATTAATAACACATCTTCTAACTCTAATAAGAGAAAAGAACCTTCGGAAATGAACCAAACATATCTTTGGCATCTAAGGCTTGGACATATTAACTTAAGTAGGATTCAAAAGCTTGTAGCCGATTGACTCTTGGGTTCATTAGAGTTGGAAAACTTTCCAACATGTGAATCTTGCTTGGAAGGTAAAATGACCAAGAGACCTTTTAAGGCCAAGGGGTATAGAGCCAAAAATATGTTAGAACTGGTTCATTCTGATTTGTGTGGTCCTATGTCTATCCAGTCAAGAGGTGGTTATGAATACTTCGTTTCCTTTATAGACGATTATTCAAGATACAGATACATTTACCTGATGCGCCGCAAGTCTGAATGCTTTGACAAATTCAAAGAATATAGAGCTGATGTGGAGAAACGTCTTGGTAAAAGTATCAAGACACTACAGTCTAACCGTGGTGGCGAATACCTCTTTGGAGAGTTTAGGAATTACTTATCAGAAGTCGGGATTCAATCCCAATTGTCTGCACCTGGTACATCCCAGCAGAATAGTGTGGCAGAACGAAGGAATAGGACTCTTATGGAAATGGTTAGATCAATGATGAGTTATTCAGAATTATCAAATTCGTTTTTGGGATATACTTTAGAAACAGCAGTGTACATTCTGAATATGGTACATTCTAAAACAGTTTCTTCTACTCCCATGGAATTATGGAATGAGCGTAAGCCTAGTCTGAATCATATCCGGATATGGGGTAGTCCAGCACATGTGCTGAAGGGAGATACTGACAAGTTGGAATCACGTACAGAAGTTTGTCTGTTTGTGGGATATCCTAAGGGAACGAAAGGTGGTTTGTTTTATAATCTTAAAAATCAAAAGATCATTGTTAGAACCAATGCTCGATTTTTAGAAGAAGATTATGTAATGAACCATAAGCCCATAAGTGAAATTGTTCTAGAAGAACTTAGAGAGGGCACGTTTATTTCAGTACCAACAGTACAAGATGAAGTACCACAAGAGACTGTAACACGTGTCACACATGATGCACAACCACAGACGGTGCCTCGTTGTACTGGGAGGGTTGTAAGGCAGCATGAGAGATTCATGTTTTTGGGAGAGTATTTGGACTTGATCCCGGGTAAACATGAACCTGATCCCCGGACATATGACGAAGCACTCCAAGATATAGATCTTGGCAAAAGACAATGAATTCTGAAATAGAGTCTATGTACTCTAATAAGGTCTGGGAGCTTGTAGAACCACCTGATGGTGTAAAAGCCGTTGGAAGCAAGTGGATCTATAAAAGGAAAAGAGGGACAGATGGGAAGGTAGAAACCTTCAAAGTAAGGCTTGTTGCAAAAGGGTATACTCAGAAAGAGAGAATCGACTATGAGGAGACTTTTTCGCCGGTAGCCATGCTTAAGTCTATCCAGATACTCTTATCCATTACCGCTCATATGGATTATGAGATTTGGCAAATGGAACTCATGACAGCATTCCTTAACGGAAGTTTTGAAGAAAACATCCATATGAAACAACCAGAAGGGTTTATTGAAAAGGGCAAAGAGCATCTAGTGTGTAAGCTCAATCGGTCCATTTATGGACTGAAGTAAGCTTCAAGATCTTGGAACATCTGGTTTAATGAAGTAATCCAGTCATATGGATTTATTCATTGTCCGGATGAGTCTTGTGTATACAAGAAGTGTAACGAAAACGTGGTGGTATTTCTTGTACTATACATAGATGATATTTTGTTAATTGGCAACAATGTCAAGGTATTATCGGACGTAAGGGTATGGTTGTCTAAACAATTTGATATGAAGAACTTAGAAGAATGTGCACACATTCTTGGGATTAAAGTTATAAGAGATCGCAAGAAAAGAATGTTGTGTCTATCTCAAGCTTTATATATAGATATGATCCTTGCTCGTTTTAGCATGCAAAACTCTAAGAATGGTTTCTTACCTTTTAGGCATGGAGTAGCCTTATCTAAAGAGATGTCTCCGAAGACATCAAAGGAGATGGAGGATATGAAGGCAGTTCCTTATGCTTCGGCTGTAGGAAGCCTTATGTATGCAATGCTGTGTACGAGATGTGATATCTGTTTTGCCGTGGGCATGGTTAGCAGATATCAGAGTAACCCTGGACAAGGACATTGGACTGCTGTGAAACATATTTTAAAGTACCTAAGAAGGACTAGAGATTATATGCTAGTCTACCAAGCAGACGATTTGCTCCCTGTGGGTTATACGGATTCAAATTTCCAATCAGATAGGGACAATAGTAAGTCTACGTCAGGCTATGTGTTTATTCTAGGAGGTGGAGCCATTGCATGGAGGAGTGTTAAGCAGAAATGCATCTCGGACTTAACCATGGAAGCTGAGTATGTGGCAGCTTCTGAGGCAGCCAGAGAAGTTGTATGGCTCAGGAACTTTCTAATGGACTTAAATGTGATTCCTGGTTTGCCCAAGATCATCACAATTTATTGTGATAATAGCGGTGCAGTTGCAAACTCGAAGGAACCATGAGCCCATAAGGCAAGTAAACATATAGAACACAAGTACCACCTGATACGAGACATCATCAAGTGAGGAGAAGTTGTCGTCGCCAAGATTGCATCAGCAGTTAACCTGGCAGATCCTTTCACTAAGGCCCTTCCAGTGAAAGCATTTAATCGGCATGTGGAGGGGATGAGAATCAGATGTATGGAAACAGATATGACAACTTAATCTTTTAGTATAAGTGGGAGATTGTTAGAGTGTATACTAAAAGCCTAGCTTTTGTAAACATTTATTTGTTAAAATAAAAGAATCACATTGGTTAATATCTGCATTTATTTGTTAAATGTAATTGTTCAATTAATTTATATAGTAGACAACATGGAGTGTGGTGTCACACTCAGAAGATCATGTTGTCGGTTCTCTATAAATTATAAACAAGTTACTCACGACTAAGATGGAAAGGAACAAATCATCAGAATAGTCGTAGTGTAATTAAGTATTAGTTTATCTTGACTAATAAATTACACTGATACACTTTAAGTGTATTGAGTAGGACCATTTAGGTAAGTTCTTTTTGCACTGGCTTTATAAAAGAACTAGACCTTAGTTATTATGAAAGTGTGTGCTCTTAATCCTAATATAATAACAAGCACATATATTTAGTATTTATTTCTTTAACTTATCAAAGGGTGAGATTTAGCTCGATAAATCAATAGGCCCGATAAGTTGGGAAATGATACTACTTATGGTGTGTGTTGTTGATTATAGAATGAATCTGTGTCCTAATTATCTAGGTTGAGAATGCCCCCAAGAGGAGCTCATAAGGATTGTCATGTCAAACCCTGCAGGTGGACTTAGTCCGATATGACAATGAAGTTGAGTGGTACTACTCTCGGAGATAGATATTAATTAAGTGAGTTGTCAGTAACTTACTTAATTAGTGGGCATTCGTAATCTTAAACACAGGGAGATTAACACACTCATGATAAGAAGGAGTCCATAATGTAATTTGGGATTGCCGCCGTAAGGCGATAATAACTCTCTAGTGGAATGAGTTATTATCGATGAACTTGAGTTGTGTGTTCGGGGCGAGCACGGGATACTCAAGCTCATCGGAAGGTCAAAACCAATTTCTCTTCTAGGTCCCTGTCGTAGCCTCATTAAAGCCTCAAGTTCATTCAAATGTAAGACTATTCTTGGTGTCCAAGAAGGGGGCCGGACCATTGCTTGGTGACCAAGCAATGGCCGTCCACATCCTCTTATAGGGGCCGACCCTATTGCTTGGTGACCAAGCTTGTAGGGGCCGACCAATATTAATTCAAATAGGAGGGTTGTTTTGAATTTTTAAAATCTTCTCTTTGTAGAAAACTATAAGTTTTAAAAGAGAGATTTTAATTTTTAAAACTTTCCTTATTTGAATTTAGGCCACATGTTTTTATATAGAGTTTTAAAAGTTTTAAAACTTTCTTTTTTTAACTATCCTCATGGTTTAAGAAAAAAAAGGGAGATAAGTTTTAAAATTAAAATTTTCTATCATCATGTTAAAAAAGGAAATTTTATAAGAGAGTTTTTAAATTTTAAAACATGATTTTAATTTTTAGAAACTTTCATTTTTTTAACTCCTACTTTAGAAAAGAGAGCTTGTAAAATTTTATAAGAGTTTTTCTTGTAAAATTTTATAAAAAAATAATTCCTTTTTCCTCTTGATGAGGTGGCCGACCACCTTGCTTGGTGCCCAAGCAAGGGGCCGACCATAATAAAAAATATAAAATTATCAAAAAAATTAATTTTGGTGATTGATTCAATCAATTGGAAAGAAAAGGAAAAATTAAAAGGGAAAAGGAAAAACTCTTGGATGATTTTATTTTTTGTAAAAAGTTTTTCCTTATATGCCTTGGGCAAGTAATATAAAAGAAGGGGTGAGGGGGCTTCATGAGACACAACTCTTATTCTCTTGCTTGGAGATCTCTTGGTGGCCGACCCTCTCCCTTCTCCCTTCTCCCTTTCCCTTTGCTCTCTTCTCCTTGGTGGTGGTGGTGGCCAGATTTTAGAAGAAGAGGAGGAAGCTTTTGGGTGGTGTTCATCTTGGAGGATCGTCACACACACGACGTCCAAGGCGAGACGAGGAATACGGCAGAAGATCTCGAGGTCATTAGCTTACAAAGAGAAGACATAACTAGTAATTTTCTTCCGCATCATACTAGTTATTTTATTTGTAAGAATTCTAAATACAAGAGGCAATTAGATCCAGTTTATCGAATTTATTTTTCGAGTTTGTGTTTTCTTCTTTTTCGAATTTGTGATTCGATTGTTCTTTTTGGTTAACCTAGAGTTATTTAAGGAAATAAATATTAGCTTTCCTTAAAAGGCTTTGCCTAGGCGGTGGTGGTTGCTCCCATATCCAAGAAGGCCATGTGCCTCGCCATGTAGCCCTGGAAGCCAATTTTGAAAATTAATATTTATGGAATTAATAACTTTGGTAGATTTGAATCAATAGTGTTAAGTTCCATTTGCGATTCAAATCTAAACCATTAAGAACAGATAAGTTAAATTTGGAATCAATGATGTTAAGTTCCGTCTGCGATTCCTAATTCCTAATTTAAGGAAAGGTTCGATACTTGTACAAATATTTTTGTACAGTGGAACCGATACGTTTTCCTAGGACTGACCAACATCGGGCACTCGTACCGAGACGTAGGTCCAGCCAATCAGCGCACTCCATATCTGCGACGAGATGAATTTTTCCTTGCGGGCGTCCGGATCCCTTCTGAGCGCCCAGACCACCTCCAGGCTCCCGGACCACCATTTTCATGCAGGAAAATGTTAGTCCAAGGTAAAAATAAAAGTTATACTACCCTGCAAAATAAAAGTTAGCACAAATATAATAAAATAGAATAGTAATTAGATTCCGTCTCCTCGAGACCGGAATCTAGTCACGTTCTCAATTTAGATTTCTGAAATGGATCTAAGTTGGATCGATGCCTAAGTTTTCTAACCGGGAACGCATCCTCACAAGTCACTCCTTTCCAGTGACTTACCTTAACTTTCCTGTCAGACGTCCGGTCAGCCCATCGACCCATCTGGACTTCGTGTCGGCTATCAAGTCAACCCGTTGACCTAGCTGGACTTCGTGCCAGACATTCGGTCAACCCGTCGACCAGTCTAGACTTTGTGTCAGCTATCCGGTCGGCCCGTCGATCTAGCTGGGTTTCGTGCTAGCTATCCGATCGACCCGTCGACCTAGCTGGGCTTCGTGCTAGCTATCCGATCGACCCGTCGACCTAGCTGGGCTTCGTGCCAGCTATCCGGTCGGCCTGTCGACCTAGCTGGGCTTCTCCTGCACACTTCGTCAAAGTGTTAGATCACAATGAAACTAACTTAACCTACTTTTTCATTTATTGAAACCTGAGTTAGACCGTCAGTGCTAACCGCATCAACAATTCCTACATCAACACTCCTGCCATCTCACTGGTCGCCCATCCACTCAATTTCTGGATGAAATTGTTGGAGTGTATACTGAAAGCCTAAGCTTTGTAAACATTCATTATGAATAAAGAATCACATTTGGTCAAATTGTCTACATTTAGTTGTAGTTGTTCAATTAATTTATATTGTAGATAACATAGTATGTGGTGTCACATACAGAAGATAATGTTATCAGTACCTTATAAATTATAAACAGTAGCTCACGACCAAAATGGAAAGGAACAAACCATTAGAAGGTCGTAGTGTAATTAGGTATTAGTTTAGCTTGACTATATAATTACACTAGTACACTCAGAGTGTATTGAGTAGGACCATTTGAGGTCGTTTCTTTTATACTAACTTTATAGAGGAACAAAAACCTCAGTTATTATGGAAGTGTGTGCTCTTAATCTTAATATAATAACAAGCACATATATTTGATATTTATTTCTTTAATTTATCAATGGGTGAGATTTAGTTCGATGAATCAATAAACCCGATAAGTTGGGAAATGGTATCACTTATAGTGTGTGTTGTTGATTATAGAAGGAAACTGTGTCTTAGAGATACTAGGTTGATAATGTCCTCAAGAGGAGCTCATAATGATTGTTATGTTAAACCCTGCAGGTGGACTTAGTCCGACATGACAATAAGGTTGAGTGGTACTACTCTTGGACTTAGATATTAATTAAATGAGTTGTCAGTAACTCACTTAATTAGTGGACATTCGATATCTTAAACACAGGGAGACTAACACACTTATAATAAGAAGGAGCCCAAAAATGTAATTTGGGATTGGTGCGGTAGTTCAATAATAGTTCTCTAGTGGAATGAATTATTATTGATAAAATTAAGTTGTGTGTTCGGGGCGAACACGGGATGCTTAATTTTATCGAGAGACCAAAATCAATTCCTCCTCTCGGTCCCTATCGTAGCCTCTTATTTATAGAGTTCTATACTGTAATGACCCGCCTTCTACCACTAGGCTGTAAGGCTGATCGTCACATTATGCTGTGCTAAACTATTCCCTGACCATTCAGTAAGTCTAGATGCGGAAGCTGTACTAATTAAAATTTTACTAAAACACTGACATTTCTTGGTTCTATACATGCTAAGGAAGGTAACTAACTACTCATAACATGTCTTACCTTCCCCATGGCCAAGGAACTGGACTTAGACACTTCCATGCTGATACCAGACCTCCCAATCGATCCACGGATCGATTGGAATAGTCGGATCGATCCAGTGATCGATCCAGCCGGCAACTGTATGCGGGACATAAGTTGGATCGATCCAGTGATCGATCCAGCATGCTACTGTGGCCGGGACGATAATTTGGATCGATCGGCTGATCGATCCAGGTTGATCGATCGATCCAGTGATCGATCCCAGGGCTCTCTGTTCGCGACTGAAATGGCTGGATCGATCGGCTGATCGATCCAAAGGCCTACTGTTCGCGGAGCAGATTGCCCAATCGATCAGCTGATCGATTGGAAACCCTCGAATCGATCAGCTGATCGATTCGAGTTACTGATTTTGATTTCAGCACTGTTTCGTGCCTCAACCACATTACAAGTACTAAAATGACTAAGAAACACTCTAATGACAACAACTAACATTCTAACAACATAAAAGAGGTGTTCTAAGCATAATAAAGTGCATGGTTAACTAATTCGTAATGAATAACATACTAAAGTGCAAGATGATAAAAAGAAACACTGAAAAGTTCTAATGTTTGAAATAAAGCTTGCTAAGGTTCCCTAAGATCTTCTTCCAGATTCCATCCACACACATCCTTATCAGTGCATTGACCTCCAGCCTCCGCTAGTCCATCTTTCCTTTACCTTTATCTGCAGTATAAGGAAAAATAGAATCTGTAAGCTTAAAGCTTAGTAAGAAACCATCTACCTCACAAAATCATGCATTCGATGCAGTATGCTTTTAAATCATGCTATTTGAAAATATGCACTGAACTTACTAAGACATGGTAAACTGAAATCATAAGGCATAACATATAAGCATGGCATAAGCACTGAATCATGGCAAAGCAACCAAATGAACACTGAACTGAATATAGTCTAAACTAACTGAAACTGAATCTGTAACTGGAAACAAACTCAACTAGCATAACTGATTTTGAGTTTTGAAATCTAATACATAATAAGTGAAAATACTAAACATGCTGTTGGGCCCGGTAACTGTACTTGCTATGCGCGCATCCCTACTAGACCCGGGGTTGCAAGTCCCGAATTTAGCAGGGTTGTCTAGGCTATCTGAACCTAGGGATGACTGTGGGAGTCCAACCCAATGGATATCTAATCCAGTACAGTGCCACTGAAAATAAAATACTGATATCTATAGCTAACTGATATAACATGCTGTTTCTAGGTTATCTGAACCTAGAGCTAGGTTATCTGAACCTAGAGGCGACTGTGGGAGCCCACCCATTGGACCGTAGTCCCATAAAACCGAACTAAACTAATGTGCTGGTTTAAATGCCTCTAATGCATTTAATTGAGCTATTAAACATAACTGAGGTGGTATTTAGCTACACTAACATTTTACCGAACACTTGGTGTGCTCCAACTCTTTCCTCTAATAGGGAGATCACCTCTAGGCACCCGACAACGTCTAGAATCTCCAACTAAAGGAGAACAACATGTCCGGCCCGTCTAGAGGTGTTCAACTAGATCCCTAAATCCTCGAGGAGGGTTTAACATACCCTATGTGCCGGAAAAACCTGCATATAGCTAAAACTAATGCATAGGAAACCAACCGGAGCTATTATACTGCAGGTGAGGGGTTTCTTACCTCTGGATCGTAATTTCTTACGATTCTATTCGCTAGAGTTCCGGTGGAGGTGATCCTCTCGACGATCCGATCACGTCTTCGCGTTCCTCTCGCGGAGAAGAACCTCTTTCGTGTTGGAGTCGTCGCCGGAAGGTGAACCGATGGACCTTGGGCTTGATGTGCCGTGCGTGAGGAAGAGGAGAAGAAGAGGGCGCCGGTGTGAGGGTTTGAGAGGGGAAGGTGCCGAACCAAAATAAAAATAACCCAACTTCAACTTAAGTTTATTATTTATATTAAGTGGTTTAATGAACCCAACTCTAATATAAATATATTTGGTTCTCCTTTCTTTCAGCACGGCCCTGCTGGGTTCACCGGTTACTAAACTTATCCGTAAACCATAGGTCTCGGGTTCGATTCCCGCCTAAGCTATTTTACGGTTCTAATTATTTTTGCTACTTCCGCTACTCGGAAAATTCCGGAAAAATATCTAAAAATTCCAGAAAAATCATACTGTATTTCTAAAACAGTTTTGAGAATTTTCGGGCTTTACATATACCCACCTATACCCACCTTCTATACCCACCCAATAGGGGCCGGCCAAGCTAGCTTGGGAACAAGCTAGGGCCGGCCTAGGTATGAATTTGGGTGGCCGGCCCTAGCTTGAACCCAAGCTAGTGGGGGCCGGCCAAATTAAATTAAAAAGAAATTTTAATTTTAATTTTTATTATGTGAAAGAAATAATTTATTAAAGAGAATTTAAATTAAAATATCTCTCTTATAAAAGATCTACAAAAGATTAAAGAAAGAGATTAGATCTCTTTCCTTATTTGTAAATTGGTGAGATATTTTATTTTCTCTTTAAAATTATTCACATGTTAATAAAATTAAAATTATAGAAATTTCCTTTTATTAACCATGAAGATATTTTTAAAGAGAAATTTTATTTTTTTAAAATTTCCGGAAACAAATTAGGAAGTTTTAATTTGTTGATTGAAACTCTCCTAATTTGCTCTTTTGATTGTGGCCGGCCATCACAAGTTGATTGGGAAATTTTATTTTATTTTTCTCAATTAATTCATGTCAAGGAAAATTAAGGAAATTTTATTGTAATTAAATTTCCTAATTTGCCTAGGTCAAGGAATATAAAAGAAGGGGTGAGGGTGCCTTCATGAGACACAACATCTATTATTTCTCTCCCTCTTTTGTTCCTTGGTGTGGTCGGCCATCCTCTCCTCTTTCTTCCTCTTGTGGTGGCCGAATCTCCCTCTTCCATTGGAGCTCTTGTGGTGACCGGATACTACTCGTAGGAGGAGAAGAAGAAGGAGAGAAAGCTAGCATCTCTTGGAACTTGGTTAGTGTTTTGATTTTCTTCCTTGGTGAAGCTTCCTCTTTGTTGGCCGAACCTAGATAGGAGGAGAAGAAGGTGGTTGGTGGTTTCTCATCTCGGAAGATCGTTGCCCACACAACGTCCGAGGTTAAAAGAGGAATATGGTAGAAGATCAAGAGGTTTTTCTACAAGGTATAACTAGTAATTTTTATTTCCGCATCATGCTAGTTATTTATGGAAATAATACCAAATACAAGAGGCTTACGTTCTAGAATTTCGAATATGTTTTTCGATATTGTGTTCTTTTGTTTTTTCTTTTCCTTGTGATTTGATTGTTCTCTTTGGTTAACCTAAAGTTATTTTAGGAAATTAAATATTAGCTTTCTATAAAAGGTTTTGTCTAGTCGGTGGTGGTTGCTCCCATATCCAAGAAGGCCATGTGCCTCGCCACGTCAGTATTGGGAACCAATTATGGAAATTAATATTTAATGGAATTAATAACTTAAGGAGACTTGTGTTAAGTTCCGCAGGAGATCCAAGTCAAAACCTAAAAGAACAAATAGATTAAGTTTTGGATTAAACGTGTTAAGTTCCGCAGGCGATCCAAAATTTAATTTAAAAGAACACATGGTAGCTAGGAAAAGGTTCAGACCTTTGTACAAAATTTTTGTACAGTGGAACCTATAGGTTTTCCGAGTAGCAACCAACAGAAATCTAATTTGACGTTGTCTATGGGAATATTCACCCATTTCGGAATGTAAGGATGGGCACAGCTGACAAAATCAATATTGTTATGACATGGGAGGAATATGAGCTTTTTATAAATGGCAAGGTACAAGCACTGTCTCAAGAACAATTCCCGAATTCTCACCCGCGTCAGGCACCTGCAACCTCGGTAGAGGAGTATCCAAGGTCAGAGAGAAAAACCAAGCAAAAACAATCGTTTGAGTTTCCCCGAGCATTTTTTTGAACGCCCGCTGAGGGTTGCCCTAAAATCAAAGGGCCACAAGCCTCCTCAACTGATAATTCACCCCATAGGGACTTGAGGTGAGATAAAGCTCAGGCCGCTCGGGAACCACCTAACAAACCAGTGTTTCTTTCTCTCAAGAGGTACTAGATGAAAAACTGCCTAAGCATTTCTGACCTCTATCGGTTGGAGAGTATGAATGTAACACCGATCCTGAGGATCACCTTCGAAGATTTGAGAATGCCACTCTACTACACTAGTATAATGATGCAATAAAAATGTTGACTGTTCTTGACCACTCTATCAGGTTCGGCGCAAAGATAGTTCAACTGACTGCCGATTGGATTTATTACTTGCTTTAAGGAAGTTAGAAAAGCCTTCCTACACCACTTTACCAGCAGCAGAAGGTATCAAAAATACCAATTTGAGTCTATTCACCCTCAAGCAATGGACCAAGGAATCCCTTCGAGCATACATCAAGTGATTCAACCAAGTGACGCTAGATGTTCCATCACTCACTTTCAAAAGATCAATAAGTGTCTTCTCTCAAGACCTTTTAGAAGGAGAATTCTTCTGACTTCTCATCAGAAAGTCAGCAAAGGACTTTAATGACATGCTGGGGCAGGCAGTCAAATATATTAATGTAGAGGAAGCTCAAGTCGTTTAGAAGAAAGATGTGACTACCCTAACTCTGACCGGCCAAACCGATCAGGGACCACCACTACCTCTAGTACACTCTAGAGACTCTCAACCAAATATTCTACTTGTATGAGAAGCAAGAGTGGTACCACACGTCAAGGCCATTTAGACCTCTTTTTCCGAACCCCTCTAGTGGGTATCTCAATATTGCACTTGCCATCAATCCCATCATTATTCTAACAGTGAATACCATAAATATGCCAATATGCTCCGTCGAATGGCAGAGTCAGGAGAAGCGAATAAAAAATCACCCTCTCTCTCCTCCCGAGGATCCCCTTCGGGAACATAGTAAGAAGAGCTGACGCTCAAACTAAGCACCGATCGACAGCTCACAATTGTTGGTACAATTAGCCTCAAGAGTTTTGATGTTTGACAATATATTCTAGTGAGTTTGACCAAGGATTTATCCAAATAAGACTTAATATTTAGAAGAGAGAAATCTAGTCAGGACTAAATGACTAGCAAAAGTCCTAACTTGGTAAGGCAAGGGTAAGCTCTAGTGAGTAAAACTAGATAGTGGAAATCCTAGGGGGAGGCAACCTTAGGTGATGAAAGTCTTAGTGAGTGAAACTATGCCCTAGTGAGTGAAGCTAGGTGGTGAAAATCTTAAGAGGAGGTAACCTTAGGTGGTGGAAGTCCTAATGAGTGAAGTTATACCCTAGTGAGTGAAGTTAGGTGGTGAAAATCCTAGGTGAAGGTAACCTAGCAGTAGAAATCATAGTGAGTGAAGCTACATAGTGGAAATTCTAGGGGAGGTAACCCTAGGTAATGGTAAAGTCTTGGATATAGTCCAAGCATGAAACCTAGTAGGTCGGGTAGACTTACAGGAGTGCAGCTTGATCTTAAGGGATTGACCCTTAGGTGGTAAACTTAGAGAGGGACATCTAAGCAAAAGGTAAGCCTAGTAGATTGAGTAGACTTACAGGAGTGCGGCTTGATCCTAAGGGATTGACCCTTAGGTGGTAAACTTGGAGGAGGGACCTCTAAGCAAAAGGTAAACCTAGTAGGTCAAGTAGACTTACAAGATTAAGGCTAAGGTTCCTTGTTTGTGTATGTTTGATTGTTTTGTATGAACCTAGATCTGAAAGCAAAACAAAGAGAAGACAAACACAAATGGATGAACCAGACTTGACTTGGGTCGAACCAGACCCAAACTGGTTCAATAGACTGAACTAGTGGTTTGGTAGACCGATTGGGCTTGGTCCAAATTATTGAGTTGTGAAATGTTGATATGGAAGATGATGTGGTAAAAGATCTGGTTTAGTTTTATGATTTGGATGAGGATAAGGATAAGGATAAACCAGATGAAGTGGATAGAAATAAGACTTGATCCATATATTGCTTTACTCAGATATGCTTCATCTAGATAAGAGTTGATCCAAATAAGGATATGATCTAACTCTATAAAATGAGATGAAAGCTCTACATTCAATATATCATTTCTTCTACTACTCATATTCCGTGTGCTCAAAAGGAAGGCTACGACGTGAAGCTTTGCTACTGAGGAAGCTCTAGGAAGGGTATGCTACACTCAAGACTTCTAGATCGGCTCAGCAAAGATTTTGTTTGTATTTCTTTTATTACAAGATGTATTTACTTTATCATTCTTTTATGCTTATATTTGAAAAACTGTAAGACTAGTTTCTCCACCTCCGGAAAGTTTTTTGAAAGGAGACCACTAGTGGACTCGCACTTGAGTGCGTAGACATTGGATGTGCTGACCCTGGGGGTTGGGAACTAAGTAAATCCCATAAGTATTATTTTTTCCATACTTTATTTTATATTCCGTTGCTACTAATGACTTTGATAGAAAGAACATACAAAATTGAAAAGAAAGTGACAAGTCAAGATTCACGCCCCCCGCCCCCTTCTCGACCACACTGATCTTACAACAATTGGTAGTGTCGATCGACATATTTCAACCGACTCAATTTCAATCAGCTTCCTTCACTCGGCTAGTAAGTTTGGAAACTTTACCTTTACAAGTTCAATTCAAAATATATCCCTATATTTTAGCACAGCCGAAAGTCTAAGCTCAGATCCATTCGAGTAATACACCGTGTCATCCAACTCCAAGGCATTTAGGTCATACACCATGCCTCTCAGCTCCCAGACATTCGGGTAATACACCGTATTTCCCATCTCCAAGGCATTCGGGTCATACACTGTGCCTCCTAGCTACCATGCATTCGGATCACATATCGAGCCTCCCAGCTTCAAGGCATTCGAGTCATACACTATGCCTCCAATGTCATGCTCCCACTCTTCAGGGCATTTGGGCCATACATCGTGCCTCTAATGTCATGTCTCGCCTCTCCAAGGCATTCGGGTCATACACTGAGCCTCCAATCTTTGAGGTTTAGTTCTAGACTCTCGCACCGCCTAGTCGAGTTATAAGCGAACATGCCCTTGAGCCTATGCCCCAAATTCTCGTATCGCCCGACCAAGTTATAAGCGAACGTGCCCTCGTGCCTATATCCCAAACTCTCATGTCTCTCAGCCAAGTTATAAGCGAGCATGCCCTCATGCTTGTCCCAGGCTCTCGTGTCACTTGGTCAAGTTATAAGCGAGTATGCCCTTGCGTCTGTCCCTAACTCTCGTGTCGTTTGACCAAGTTATAACTGAGCATACACTCACGCCTATGTCTTAGACTCTTGTGCCGCCCGGTCGAGTTATAAGTGAGCTTGGTCTCACGCCTATGTCCCAGATTGTCGTACCGTTCAACTGAGTTATAAACGAGCATGCCCTCGCGTTTATACCAGACTCTCAAGCCATTCAGCTGAGTTATAAGCGAGTATGCTCTCGCGCCACCCGACCGAGTTATAAGTGATCTTGTCCTCATGCCTATATCTCATACTCTCGCCCCAGTTGCGAGTTATAAGCGTGCATGACTCACGTGAATTATTCACTTGGCAATGACTCACGTGAATTATTCACTTGGGCATGACTCCCAGCATCAATCCATTTGGGCATGGCTCCCAGCATTTTCACTTGGGTAGGACTCCTAGCACCCATTTACTTGAGTATGGTTCCCACCTAACCAGTACCCTTCGCTACCCGCTCGGTATTCATCACATATCGTTGCATGCTCGACATTCCGTACCTATCGTTGCTCTCTCGACATTCACATATCGCCACCCACTCGACACCCCTCACAAATCGTTGCTCGCTCGACAGACATAGATCACCCTCGCTTGACATTCTCTATTTCCGTCATTCGCTCGACATCATTTTAACTACTCGGTCGGCACTGTTGCTGCCGCTCACTCGGTCTCACCACATCTACTCGCTCAATGTTATGTGACAAGCCCAACGGTCTAACTTTGTGGTCGGGAGCAATCTAGCCTTTGTGATAGGTTGTCTAGTCAGTCGTACTCACGCCTCCTTCGATTAGACTTGAATGAGAGGTTTATGATACGACGTGTTGTGAGTGGTCCCAAGGGTAATCTGGGGTCAAGATGATGTGGCTGTCAAAGTCAAGGTGATGTAGTAGTCAACATTAGGGTGTGCATATTCGAATGAACATAAGCCTAGCTATGAGACATAGCTCTCTACTCCTTGTGAGTAGGGCTTCCATGAACAGGACTCAGATCCTCACTTCTCATGAACAGGACCTATAGGACTTAGATCCTATAGGACTCAGATCCTCACTTCTCATGAACAGGACTTCCTGTATAAACCCGGGCGACTATAGATCTGGTCAGACCTACAAGATTCAACCCCCCATAATGCACACATGCATGATTCTCAGCTTAAACCTGATAGGCTCTAGGTCAATCAGACTCTCTCTAAGAGACAACGTTGTCAACGAATCACAACAATCTATCAGAGAATATTCCATTACTGACATATACACACAATGGAACCTTCCTTTGCTTAGAGGAAGGTTGTCATACATCCTCCACTACCAGACATATTCTGACACCTAACATTATATGATGCTTCATTATTGTAGAGATTATGAGAGGTGGTATAAAAAGGGATCCTCTCCGTTGGTTAGGGAGAGGCATGCATACCCATACATCCATATTTACTGTTCTACTATTCATTTTCTTTTTCATTTTCGCTTGGCAACTACTTTGACTTGAGTGTCGGGGTGTCTACGCTAGGGACCCCCTCTCTTGTTCTCACTCTAACATTCTCGTTGGCTATGTCTGTGGTGTGCGTAGGTCCGCAACTTCCAGCTCAAGGTTCGTAGCTCCTAATTCGAAGTCTTTCCTCCGTCAATACTATACTCCTACCATCTCACCGGCTCCCTATCCATTCAGCTTTTGAACGAGATCATCTACTGCTTGGAGAACCAAAAGGGAAACAAGCCTTTCTTAGTTGCTCATGTGACACAAGGAGGGTTGTGGCCGGACGATGTGGGCTAACTCTTACCGAGGCGACACACAAGAACTATAAGCATGGAAAAGTCTTCAATTTGTACTCTTTGCAAGGCTCTAAATGAGGATAACAGTATTGAAGAATCATTGTCTCTCTCTCTCTCGTTAGAAATTTAAGGAAAATTATAATTTTATTAGGATACAACTTAAGAATTAGGATCTCGTGCATTGAAAGCATTGATGATTTTTGAATTGTAACAAGAGTATTAAGTGATCGTAAGTATGATCAAATATACTTATGTATAAATTACATTTGTTATAAGAAAAGCTTTGTTTCAACTTCCTTTACTCAACAAAGTAGTGTCTACCACTAAAGTTGATTCCAATGGCGGTCTTTTTGTACGGTGACATAATGGCAATTCATCGTTCATAAGACCACAACACTACTCTCGTCCGATGTTCAATCCCCTGCGATCCAGGAACAAACAGGTCACATGCATCCTTCAATACTCGCGGCGCAACCATAATAACAGCAGTGACAACAAAAATCCAATCTATCGTACCTCCTTAAACTATGTCTCAAGCTGTGGACATCAACCTTCCACATGGGAAGTTGGCACCTGAAGTGTTCCCAGCCACCAATCTGATGATCTACGATGCGCTTTTCTTAATTTATACACATAAATGGAGTTGTACCCCACGTTTAGGTAACCTTATCTAATATATCTCGAGCACAAGGGAGGGCCCCCTCCTTCCATGACCCAGAAAGAGAATGCTGCTTCCTTGTTGTGGCATTGGAGAGACCGCAACAGCTCAATCTGTCCTTTCTTCCCTCATCATCTACCTTGCATGCGTTTAAAAAAAAAAAAAAAAAAATCTTAGCAACTTGCTTCCATTTGTATGGCCGTGATGTGGTTTTCAGGTAGGTTCTTGCATTGTGGTAGATAGAATACGAAGAAGGCATGTTAAATCTTGGAAAGTTACAGTCTGTAGAGTTTTTTATATTTTTGTTGCATCCATTGGATTTTTCCTGCCTGTAGGCGAAGAGAGTGTAGATCTGGTTAGACTTTTGGAAGACACAAACCATGTATCTCATTTGCAGCTAAACTTGAATAGAGTGACTCCAGAGTAATCAATAAAAAAGAAAAAGAGATCGTTTTGAAAATTATCAAGACAGGTTGTACTAACAGCTACAGCAATTAAAATAAGTGCTTATCGAGTGAATTTTGTAAGAATATTTATAAGAGCAGAGATAGGATACTACTTCAAGTGAACTCCTGCTCGAGAAAGAAGTAGGAGCTTAAATTTCAAAATGAATACTATAAAATAGGAACTGAAGTGGCATAGTCTTCTTAACACAAGCTTATCGGATCGCCATAACTGGGAGAGTGAGGCCAGGAAAATTATTGATATAGTAAACGTGAATATCTTAAATGCATATAAGTCGGTCTTGATTCTCCATCAGCTTTATGAATTATTGCATGAAATTCTCTTGGGCAAAAGACTGACACAATTGAATGTCTTGAAAGTCGACAACTTGCTGTTCGACGATTAATTCGACCCTGCCCCTGAGGGCACCGCCCTCGCTCCTCACAAGGGGGTGGACCATGAGCTAGCATAAATCATCTCGAAACAGAATGTTTGAATGGGAATTCAATACATTTGAATGAAATTGGGATGAAGATACAGAGGTGACTGTGACCAACTGTATTGTACCAACTTCATCTGTTAAAAGAAAAATGCATGAAATTAAAAAAAGGGAAAATTATCAAACCTCCCAAAATGTCAAGTTTTCACTGGTCTTACGCCATAATATCAAAATTTAATCAACCAATTATTTTATTATATAGTAAGCAAGCCTTTATAAGAAAAAACAAAATTGCAACTAAAACAGGGTCTACGGTATTAGTTTGCAAAATTGCCCCAAACAAAGGACTATGTAGGATAAAAATTGTCTAAATGAGAGAAACATCAAGGTGATTGTCAAAAGATCATTTAACAGTCATGATCTTGATCACCGATGCAACTCCAACACGGTGAAGAGCCACAATGGATTCTCCAGATTTGCATAACCCTGTAGCTTTAGCATTGTCAAGAGCAAATTCAATCGCTTCATCAGTGGACTCACTGTCCGAAGACTTTGCAGATGCACAGCTCAACACTGGGATCAATCCTCTAAATATAAGGCTGTGCCTTGCAGGAGCTTCATCACTGCAGAACCACTCGAAGGAGTCTGTCCTCAATTCTGGAACCACTACAGACAGAATTGGCATCGCAGGCCTGTATTTTGCTACTAGTTTTGCTGTGCTTCCACCTCTGGTCAGGACCAAAATGAGCGATGCCTTAGCAGAGTTGGCAGTTCTAACAGCTGATGATGCAAGACTCTCCAACGGGCTCATAGGCATTGGTGCGGCAGCCATAATTTCTTTAAAAACAGCACCATAGTCCAAATAAGATTCTGCTTCCAAGCAAATCTTAGCCATGGTTTGAACCGCTACCTCTGGATAAGCACCTGCAGCTGTTTCACCACTCAGCATCACACAGTCGGTGCCATCTAGAACAGCATTAGCGACATCAGTTGCTTCTGCTCGAGTTGGTCGTGGTGATTTGGTCATAGACTCCAACATCTGAGTCGCAGTTACAACAGGTTTTCCTTGTATATTGCACTTGAAAATCATCACCTTCTGAGCATAGAATATTTTTTCAATAGGAATTTCCATACCCAGATCACCACGTGCAACCATGAAAGCATCTGAATTTGCAAGAATGTCGTCAAAGTTGGCCACCCCTTCTTGATTCTCAACCTGAGTGTAAATCAGTGATTAAGAGCCTTTATGATCAGAACAGAAAAAAGCAGGAAGTTAAGAAACATTAACAGACCTTGGACATTAGCATAATTGACTTGGCATGTTCACCAAGAACTTTTCTGACCTCTACAAGATCAGAACCTTTCCGTACAAAAGACAGAGCAATCATATCAATTTTGTTTGGAACACCCCATTTGAGGATATCTTCCTTATCCTTCTCAGTCAGAGTAGGAAGATCAACCACAACTCCTGGAAGATTAACATTTTTCCTCTCACCGAGGATTGCAGAGTTCTCACAGCGGCAGCAAACAAGTCCTGCATCCTTATCACAAGAAAGTACTGTAAGAGTGATAGTTCCATCAGCACACAAAATAACACTGTTTGGCTTCAAATCCACTGCTAGCTTTTTGTAGCTCATAGATATCATGTTCTCATCTCCCTTTATGCTGTAATCTGTAGTTATAGTGATTTCTTTTCCCTGTGTTAGATGGATAGGCTTGCCATCTTTCAAAAATCCAGTTCGTATCTCTGGACCCTGTTCATTGTCATGGAAATTGTAACAAAAACACCACTAATGACATTTGCATATCAAATTAACTTCACAGATAAACAACTATGCCCACTATCAGTAGAAAAATCCATTCAAAACTTCCTGTTTTATTCTGTTGTGTTAATAAAATCAACCTATTAAGTTAGTTTTGTTCTATTTTCCTGTTGTCTTTTTCTTTATTTATTTAACATCAATCAATAGTACAGCATCCAAACCTATCTGATCCGGGATTATAGACAGTCTAAATTTTAGCTTGTAGAAATGAGAAGACAGTAAGAACAAAGGCATACAAACATGTTTTCTTGCATATCAAATTAACTTCACCGCGTAGTAAACAAGTATGCCCATGTATCTAAGAAAACTCCTTTTCCAAATTTCACATTTTCCTTCTATTGCCATATTAATCAAATCAATCTATTAAGTTAGTGTTGCTATTTTTTCCTGTTGTTGTCATTCCTGTCTAAAGTGCAAATCATCTAACGCAGGAAATTGGCAGTTCAATTTTTATACCAGAGGTAAGAAATGACAGCATATGCACAATCAAGTGAGATGTGCGTTTAACATTGATTAAAATGCATCTAGAAAATCAATACAACCTTTCGTAAAAGAAATCATCTTCCTTCCATCTATGTGAAAAGTGCACAACTTGAGGTAGAAAGCTCTAATCAACCTAGGCAAGCTAATAAAAGGTATTATATTTTATGTTAAAACGATATATAAAATCAATCAAAAGAATGAAACAGTAATAGTGTTGACCATCTTTAGACCAAGTATCTAGATTCCTAAATTTATCTGTATAGTGAATAAATATCCAACAGATACAATTAGGTTATCTCACTGATAGGTACTCTTTTGGGTTTGACACATACATTTTCTAACAAGATACCTTATTGGTGTCCAAAGTCAAAACAAATTGTCAGTATCTATTCACAATCTTACTTCTTTACAACAAAAGATGAACAAATGTGAGCCCAAGTATTTTGAAGTCAAATACCTCATATCTTATCCATATGCCATGTTTGTGCGATCTTATCCCTCCATTGAATTTATCTAGGTGTGTTTTGATTTGAGTATTTGTCATCTAACACGATAATTTTCCTTTTGAGCATCAGATAGCTCAAGATTATACCAACAGTATTCCGTCAACACCAAGTCTTATCTAAGTTTATATGATATGGTTCATCCAAAAATTGTATTTGTTTTTTAAGCTTTCAAACGCAAACAGTACAAATGATCACCAAATTGTGAAATAACAAGCAAGAGTAAGTCACTGGATAATCGAGAGTTAGACAACGACGAAACATAAGAAATCAGAGTGAAAATCACATAAAAAGACCAAAGGAACTTTACAGTATTACTCAGTAAACAACGACAAAGGTTTAAAAACATTAGATCAATTCATCTCAGTCATACCGTAATCACAAAACGACAAAAAAAAGGAATTTGAAAAAAAAAAAGCAGTCTATAGTGAAAAAAGGGGAGACGCGACGATTCGTTGAAGAGAAGAACATAACCGGTGGCAAGAAGAGACCTTTGTGTCGAGCATGACGGCGCAGAGGATTCCCGTATTCTCCATTGCGGTGCGGACATTGTTTAGAGTTTCTTGGTGGTACTCGTGGGATCCGTGAGAGAAGTTGAACCTGGCTACATTCATCCCCGCCATCAAGAGCTTCTCGACCATCTCCACGGACCTCGAGGCCGGGCCCAGGGTGCACACAATCTTGGTCTTCGGTCTCCTCTGCGCTTCCGTCATTTCCGAAGAAGATCCCGAGATCGGAAACTACGACGGACGAGGAGGAGGAGGAGGAGGAGGAGGAGCAAAGGGATCGGATCGGAAGAGATAAAGGAGGAGGGATCGGCACGGAAATGGCGAGCGAAGGAGAAGGCGACGATGGGGAAGGAACCAAGAAAACGTAGCGTAAGTCGAGTGAGCATTATAATTTATAAAGGGCCCTGCGGTATGCTTCTCCGCCGGAGAAGAATTGGGTCGTACTGTTTCACCCTCGTTGGTCCAGCCCGAGTTTATGGGGAAGGAGAACTACCCACTTGATTTGTGCCCAGACGATACCTTCTTATTATTGGCAGCGTAAAGCGACCCCTAATCGGGTTTAATTCCACTGAGAAAAAATTAAATGTTTTATTGTGGTAGATAATTGTTTTATTTGAGTTAAAAATTGTATTATTCTAGCTTCTTAAATATTTAGTATAATCGGTTTCACGGTTAGATGTAGAGGATGAACATTTTGAAGTAGCTAGGATAAAAAATCATTTAAAATAAAATTAAAATTTCCATTATAATTCATAAAATCTGCAATCTAGAAAGTTATACAAACATAGAAAATCATTCCTAAATTTCGATGAGAGGAGAAAAAACATGCACGGGATCATGGTGGTTTTATGAAGGATCGTACTTTGACATACGTGGTAACCATGTGTTTCTTGATCGAACTATAAGTGAATTAGATATGTATAAGATTTGATTTAAATTCGTATAACCACTACAAATTCAATCTTTTCGCTTAGTTTCGTACCATGTGGTCGAAATACAAAATGCAATTTAATAATCAAATTAAGTTCAAATCTCGCCGGACAAATAATACCTGTGTAATTTAAAGGATTCATTCGATAATTAATGAAAATTTTTTATATGATCTTCAAAATTAGTGCTCAAATAATTAAATAATCAAAGTCGCGTTTTTGATAAAAATTCCTCAAACAAAGTTTCACGCATATGCGACTTTTGAACGGCATCGCGGAGCAGTTGCGTTCAATCAAACGCGAAGACGAATGGATGCCGATTCAGTGATGCAGAGGCATGTGTTTCCACTTCCCACCGACCACCACCTTTTCTTTTGCAAAAGCAGGGCCATTAACATGTTAATCACGGCATAGCATAATATGTGTAGCCAAAGGATATGCTTCGACAAAGCAGACCAAATCCTTTCCCGTGAAGGTGCGTTTGCTTCAACCATGCATAATCTGATAATCAGATAATTAGGTAATCAAAATTACTAGAAATAAAATATAATTTAATATTATTCTATTCAATCCTAAATAGTAAAACAAACTTATTTATTTAAAAATTTTAATATATAATTTAACTTAATATTTTACTATATTATCTGTTTATTTCAAACACTGACTTTAAGTTTTTCAAATAGTTTGTGTCAAAAAATAGATTACCCTTTAATAAGCATGCACTCCAAAAATTACAGTAAATATCGACTGAATTTTTCATCACAATTCCGTCGATAATTTGGATTATCGACGGAATTTGTGACATCGGAAGTTATTGCGTTGGGAACAAAATTTACGGACGGAAATGATATTCAGTCGGTATTCGCCGACGAAATATAAATTTTCGTCGGTAATGTTTAACAACAGAAAACTACCTCGTCGGCAAATAGGAGACAGAAGATAATGAAATTTACCAACTGAATCATGGTTTCGTAAATTACCGACTGAATCTTGTTTTCGTCGGTAATTACCGACGAAAAATAATATTCCGCCGGTAATTTATCGATACACAACTGTATAGATTCGATATTTTACCGACGGAATCATGCTTTCCGTCGAAAATTACCGACGGAAATCATGATTCCGTCGGTAATGCCTGCTGAAATTTCAACAACACCTCTCTTGTTTAGATCTTATCCTATATACAATTTTCATATCAATAAAAATCATTACAAACGAAGACAACACAAACACAAACCACACATAAATCACAATTCCTACAACATACTCACAACATACAAACAATCAAAATATCCAAAATTCAATATAAAACACAATCATAATTGTCCAAATGTCTAAAATTCAGTACAAAACACAAGCATAAGTATCCAAATACACAACATACTCACAATCATACTATCATGCAAATACAACATATCTAAAATACTTACCATGATATATCTCCTACATATATCCAAATATAATCCTATGAAAGTCAAATACAAGGGGTTCTGATTAGAACGAATCGATACAAATGTAATATATAACTAAAAAATTATAATATATAACTAATTTTACATGTAAAAAAATACCTGGATTATATTTTAGACATATAATGATAATAACGGTGAATGTATCAATACTGACTCCTAAAAAATATAATACAATTTAAGATAAATATCTAATAATATCCAAATAGAACAAATATATTTTACTTAATGTATGATAAATTTAAAAAATCAAGTTATATTTGAACATACCTCAGAAAATCTAATCATCAGCAGAGTTTGATCGGTCTCGAGTCTCCTGTGACTTAATATCATGTTGTGACTAGGGCTGCTGTGACTGGTCCCATCTAGCAATGACTGCTCGCATCTGAGCCAATGCCTGCTCCTGAGCAGCCCACCTCTCCTCCCACCTCTAATCTATCGTAGTCATTTGAGTCTTCAATTCTTGATTTTCTTTTCTTAATGACTCTACCTCAGAAGAAGAAGAAGAAGAAGAAGAACTAACACGACCCCTAGGAGTCCTCAAGCGATCAAATGCCACCTTAGACTAGTGATATCTCAAAACGAATTAGCTAATCAATCAAACAAAAGATTATATGATATAAGGAACAACTAAAGAATAGAAGTAAAAGGGTTAAATACAAGAACTTAGTTTTGTGAAGCTTCTAGGAGTTTTGGTTTCTTTGTGATATTCATCAATGTAATACAATCTACCAATCCTTATCCTCAATTGTAATGTATTTGTAAGAAGTCACCGATTATTTCCTGCAGAGAAACACCAGTCAAGGACTCTCATCTAAACCTTAAGCAATCAAATAGTTATGATCCCTATGAAGTCCGTTAGAAGGGCAACCCTGTCACGACGCCCCTCGGGTATACAACATAGAAACGCTTCACTAATCAATTCACATTAAGATATAGAATTCGTCATATTAATCCATCCTACTTCTTTGTAGGTTCTTGCTTCACCCCTCAAGGTGATCCCCTAAATGTCCGTTAGCGGGGCAGCCCTGTCACGACGACCCTCGAGTATACAATTTAGAGAATTTCTCTACAAGATTCCACAAGAAATACAAACAACCAATCAAGAATAGTAATTAGGTACAAAACACAACAATCCATACAAGATTGAATTGATACAAAACATAACAACATCATTGAATCAAGAAGATGACAAATCCTTGAATCTTACATCAATTTATATCACAAATACTCTCTCCATCCTAGAACAATAAGATCTACTCCATAGAACACAAGAAAAGAACCTAAGACAAGAAGATCGTAAACATTCCGATCTCAATCAAGAAGATAGAATGGAAATGCTTATCTAAAGACGACGAGTGATCTTCGGAACCAATCCATGCTATCGGAATCGAATCTTGGACGGAAATGCCTCTTGATCGCTGGAAACTATGCCCAAGATGTGGAAGGAAGCCTCAAGAATCGCTCTCCCCAAAAGGGAGAACCTCCCCTTTTCAAAGAGGAAGAAGCCCTTTATATAGAAGAAGGTATTTGGGCGCCACACGGCCGGTGGCATGACCGTGTGAATCCACACAACCTTGCCAACTTCCTTCTCAGCCAAGGCCACACAGTTGTGTGACTCTCACACGGTCGTGTCATGCTTTGTCCTGGCCGGCTTGCACGGTCGTGCAAATCCACACGACCTAGTTCGTCTCTGGAAATGTTACACGGTCGTGTGGCACACACGACCATGTCATTCTTTGGCTTTGGAAAGGCTGCATGACCGTATAACCCTACACGCCCATGTACTGGTTGGCTCAAAAGGTGGCACGACCGTGTGGCTCTCACACAACCATGTCATTCTCCTTTGCTGCTGATGCTACACGACCCTGTCGTCTCCACACGACCCTATCGTCTCCACACGACCAAGGCCATTTTTCGTCGTGTGGCAGTCACAGCAAGTGTCGTTTCCCTTCGTTTAATCGTAGAATTGGCTACAAGCATCAATTCTTCTTCAAATTCGACTCCTGAAAATAGAAAATGCACAAGAGCATATCTCCGAACAAAGAAAAATAATTATTCTAAAAGTAAAGCAAGGAGCATGAAAGTGCATAGATAAAGCATGTATAAAATATAAGAATGTGCGTCAAAACATGCTAAACAAGTGTATAAAGTTTACGCATATCACACCCCCAGACTTAAATTTTTGCTTGTCCTCAAGCAAAATGCCGCAATCTAAATTCATGTATTCAATAATGCATCATAATCCTTAATGCACTTTCCTAAATCTATATAAAAGTTTCATTAATAAGCATAATCATAGAAATACCCCAAGTATGGCTTAAGCTTAAGTCTCTTGTGCATAGTACAAATAAATGACCCAAACCCTTCAAGTTTCACCAAAGGAACCGGAACCGTCTCGACAATTTGCCGGGCCAGTTCCGATTCAACCCGATGAACTGGGTCAATGGACAATCGGCCCGTTGACCCGGTTACGAACCTGGGTCGGGTCCGGGTCAAACCTGACCCTGGGTCAGGTCTAGCCAGACACTAGTATTCGGGTAATGGGTGACAAATCTATAGCTAAAGAAACAATGAAAAAAGTTGGCGTTCCTACTGTACTACAGTACTAGGAAGTGATGGACTTGTGTAGGTAAAAGAACTTCTAAGACATTAGTTTTGTATTTTCAATGTGATTATTACTACTTTAAATGCTTTGATCCCTAATTGTTTTTTTTTTTTTGCAATTTAGTCAACAGAAGAGGTCGTGAAGCTTGCCCATCAAATTGGTTTTCCTGTCATGATCAAGGTACTTTTTTTCTTTCCTGAGATAGAGTTAAAGTACATATTTAATACTACAAAATATGTAGTTTTACATTTGTTTAGTCATACAATCTATGATTTTAGTTTTTGTCAAATTAGTCTGATCTAGTTTCTTTGATGTCCATGTGCATTGTTTCTCAGCCCATTCTTCTTCTTAGCCTCCAAGTCCATGACTTATAAATACATATATCATGCAGATATAAATATTAATCTTTATTTTTGTAGTACCCATGTTATTGTTTGTTGATGCGTTGCTTATTGTTCTTCTATTGTTGTAGTTTGCCCGATTCATAAGTATGGCTTAAATGGTTGTGTTTTATTTTCAATTAATTGTATGAAGTAATCCGCTTGGAGTTCAAGAGCTAGCAACAATACAAATCAAGTGTTATTATGTGTTAACATGCTATTTGAGTCTTTTTGTGGTGAAGGATTTAATTTATTATAAATGATAAGGGCAAAAACAATTTATAATATCTTTCTAGCATCTCTTGGTCTAGCTTAGCTTTTGCTATGGCTTTAACTCTATTTTTTTATTTTGTAGAAAAGGGAAAAAGCATGACTTGCAAGTCTCTAAATTCTACATTCGATTATTAGTATGCAAAAAAGGGGTTTGGAGAAAACATGATTGTAGTATGCTTCTATATAAACTTAATTTTGTGGTCTCATTTTTGTGATTATAATGATTGGATACTTGTGGTCATATTTGGGATACTTATAGTAATTGTAGAAGTTTCTAAACTTAACTGAAGTGAATGTATATAAGTTGTGTAGTTAGATACCAGTTTTTGGTTGGGACGGCGGGATGTATATGTATATTGAACTAATATATATATATATATATATATATATATGTGTGTGTGTGTGTGTGTGTGTGTGTGCGACTGCAGAAAAGCCATAGCCGACGTGGCTTATTTCCTTCTTTTCCTTAGCTATTACGTGGTTTTATTTGTTTCTTTTATTTGATGTTTCTTTTATTTGACTTTTACTTGGCTTTGCTTTTTCACAGAACGTCGCGCACAACTCTCTTCGGCAAACCAAAGGGACGAAGCTAGGGCACGCCGTCCTCACCGTGAAGCTGTTCTCTCGTCCATGAAGCTTCGCGACTTTCTCTGTGCTCAGCAAACTCTCACAGCGATGATCTCTGTGCTCTGCATTCTCGCCCCGACGCTCGCCGCATCCTCTCACAACGAAGCTTTCCCTCCTTGTGCGGTGTCCTCTTCCCTCGACGGGGAAGCTTCGCAGCGAAGCTAGGGTAGCGAGGCGACGCTCTCTGTGCTCAGCAAACTCTGGGCCGCGAAGCTTCGCGACGCTCTCTGTGCTTTAGGTTCCCTCGCTGTGCAATGTCCTCTTCCCTCGACGGGGAAGCTTCGCATCGAAGCTAGGGTAGCGAGGCGACGCTCTCTGTGCTCAGTAAACTCTAGGCCACGAAGCTTCGCGACGCTCTTTGTGCTCAGCAAACTCTCACAGCGACGAAGCGAAGCTAGGGCACGAATCTTCCAGATCGAGCTCTCTTCGCCAAACCAAAGGGACGAAGAGCTAGGGCACGCCGACCTCGCCGACGCGGAGCTAGGGCACGAAGCTAGGGCGATCTTTGTCGGCAAACCTCCGATGCGAAGCTAGGGCACGAAGCTTCCAGATCGAGCTCGTCACCGCCTCGCGCATACAAGGAAACCTCTATGTAAGGCTAAATGATCTTTGTGGCCAGTTTGTTATCTCGAAAGCTTTATTTGTTTAAAAAATAAATAAAGGTAGATTGAGAAAGGTAGGTTGTTGCCCCAGACATCTTGTCTTGTTTTTTCTTGGAGTACCTTTGCCTGTTCGTGATTTTCCACTTGACTAAGATAGTGTTTAGTCATTTGACCAAATGCACATATAAGTGGGAAAAAAACAAATACTACGATACCCTTCTGTAGCTGAAGCTAGTAGTAGTAATTCGGTCTTCAACAGGTGCTTTGCATATTGAGCAGCTATCTCGACACGAGTTTGTAAATCCGGTAGGGAAAATATTTTTATAGAATCAAAGCGGCTGGAAGAAAGAAAATTAACAGTTGAAACCCAGCATGCAGTTTATAACTATCTGAATAGCATGTTTAGACAATTATAAAAGTATGAGTGATGGCCAGATTGCAAATCCTTGCACCTTATAAGAGCAGGATCTAGATCTTGTCTTCTATTTGTTGCAGCTATAATAACCACTAGTATTTCCAAGAAAATCAACATGGATCTTTGTATATAATTACATTTTTCTAATGACATTAGTATTTTTGTTGCGTATATTTTAACCATTAATAATTTGGTCACAATATACTGCTCTATTTTATCCTCGTCATAAAAATATCCTAATCCCGATTTTTAATCTAATATATTTAGTTTCGTGATTTTTTTACACCAAATTATGTCATATTCATGTTTAAAAAATCACAAAACTAAATATATTAGGTTAAAAATCAGGATTAGGATATTTTTATGATGAGGATAAAATTAGAAATTCATAGAAACTTGTTTAATGAAATTCTGACATCCCTAGGTCAATTTTTTGTGCCTCCGAATGTGACCTGATTCATGTTAAAAAAATCACTACACTCAATATATTATGTTAAAATTCAGGATTATGATATTTTTACGTTGACAAGAAAAATACGAATGCACATAAACTTTTTTCATGAAATTTTGATATCTCTATTTCCATATTTAGTGAAACATAGATAATTTACTATTAATTAAGTATGCTAACGTTCAACGCATGTTTGAATATATGCCTAAAACTTAAAATATATACCTACTGATGTCAGAATTTCATGAAACAAGAGTTTATGAGTGTTGTATCATTCTCCTGATCGTAAAAATATCCTCATCCATAATTTTGACCGAATATATTTAGTTAGTGATTTTTTTAAGCTTCAATTAGGTGTAATTCGGGTTAAAAAATCATGACACTAAATATATTAGGTTAAAATTATAGATAAAGATATTTTTAAAATCACTCAAAAATTAGGAATCTATAGAAATTTGTTTCATGAAATTCCGACATCCCGAGGTCGATTTTTAGGTCCTCCGAATGTTTTTTATTTTTTTTAAAATTTTTTAAATCTAGGACAAATTCCTAGATTCGTCCCAAAATTTGGGATGAATCCAGGAACTTGTCCCCAAATCTGGGACGAATCCAAGATTCGTCCCAGATTTAAAAAAAGAAAAAGAAAAAGAAAAATCATTCGGATGGTCTAAAAATTGACCTAGAGATGTCAAAAATTCATGAAATAAGTTTCTATGGATTTCTAATTTTATCTTCATAATAAAAATATCTTAATCCCGATTTTTAACCTAATATATTTAGTTTCATGATTTTTAACCCCAAATTAGGTCATATTCATGTTAAAAAAATCATGAAAATAAATATATTAGGTTAATGTAAAATACCGAAAAAAAAGCGGATAACCATAAGAAAATTTTCCGGAAGTTTTAGAAAGTTTTCGAGAATTTTTTGGAGCTCGTATGACTTAGGTTACAGGGATAAAAATTGGGTCCCGGGAAAGCCTGTTTGGGCTACCCCGTTTTAATGAGGAAATGTTTATATTTATATTTCTTTTTCCGTTTCTTTTTATTTTTTTTTCCTTTTCCTTCGTTTTTCCCTTCCCCGCGTGCCCGACGCCTCCTCCTTCGCGCCGAGCCGTGCCCTAACCGCTCCGAGACGATTTCTTCTCCTCTTCCCCTTTTTCTTCCGCGACACCAAACCTTCTCTTCTTCTTCCCGAACTCGATCGTCTCCCAAACCTCACCGTTTGCCCGCTTCTCTTCTCCTCTGTGTGTCGACACCAACCCAGCGCCACCGCCGTCCCGACGCCACCTCCTCTCCCTCTGCTCTAATCTGGGTTGCGCGCACGCCCTAGCGTCTGTCGACATCGCCCTGATCTCCGACGCCACTGATCGCCGGTTGCCGCTGTCCGTGAGCCCTAGCCCCGGACGACCCGCGACTCCATTCTTCCCTCTGTGTTGCCACCGACCACCACAGACGATGTCGACTTCACTGTGCATTGTCATCCCGTGCCCTAGATCATCAGAAGCTGAGAGCGTGGGTAGGCGGCTGAGGTAGGTTGCTTGAACCCTATCCTCGCTGTTCTATCCTTTGCTGATCTCTCCCGTATCTTGCCTCCTCCACAGAGAAGACACAGATTCAAGGATAGAGAGCTGTGTGCCCTAGCCGATCACCGATGACAACAGTGAGCTACTACCACAGAAGAAGGTCAGTGGGCAGTTGGTCTGGAGTTGCTGGTTTTTCTGGCCACCACAGCACTGAATGCCTGGTTGTTCCCGTGATACCCATCTTTGATCCGATCAGTGCAAGTGAGTTTCTGTTTTGTAGATTTGGTAACTATATTGAATTTAGGTATGAAATTTGGTTTAAGAAAGGTGATGGCTTTATTAGGGTTAAACCAATTTAACTCTAGCCTGGGTGGTTAATCAATAATCGTATTCGATTATGATTATCCTAAATAGGGGTGAGGATTTAATTTAGCTATTTAGCTCATAAGTAATTAGCTAAATCTATATGTTTGACACAGGACTTTGACGCGGGATGAGCACTTCAACACAGAGGTTGTTTAGCTCGATCCATATTGAGGCAGGTACTTTGACTTATCATTTTAGATTTATCATTTAGGCTACGTTTGGTAGGGTGTAATCTGTCTTGTAATGTAATCAGGATTACATTACAAGGTTGATTATTTTGTTTGTTTTAACTTTAAACATGTAATGTAATGTAATCTCGATTACAAAAGGTAATAAGTTTTGTAATTTGGATTACAAAGCAAATACTATGTAATCCGATTACATTACGAGGTCACTGTTTAACTAAAATTTGAATGCCGAATATACCCCTAATCAGACGTCGCCCGCCAACCGCCCGTCGGTCGCTGCCGGCCGTCGCCCGCCCGCCGCCGCCGCCGTCTCCGTCGGTCGCCAGCCGCCGCCGCCGGTTGTCGGCCGCCGCTGCTGGTCGCCGGCCGCCATCACCGCTGGTTGCCGTCGCCGGTCGCCCGCTGTCGCCGCCGGTCACCGACCGGTCGCTGCCGGTCACCGGTCGGTCGCTGCCGGTCACCGGTAGGTCGCCACCGGTCACCGGCAGGTCGCCGGTCGGTCACCGACCGCCAATGGCCGCAAGCTCCGACAAAGGTGCGGCGGCTGTCGGTAGAAGTCGCAGGATATTTTTGTCATTTTATAATAATATGAATTACATTCCTTATAAAAAATAATGGATACCAAACAAAAGAATATAGTCACCCTTGTAAGCAAAGATTACATACATTATATTACCAAACGTAGTAATGTAATCAAAATTACATTACATTACATTACAAATTTGATTACATTACAAGCTCGATTACATTACACCCAATCAAACGTAGCCTTGATGTGCATAGTAGTTTGTTTTAACAAATAGTAATGATTATGTATTATATCTGCATCGGTATGTCATTATCCATTAACTGTGCATGCTTTGATTGTTTCCTGTTTTACATTCATGTTTATATCTTTCAGATTACTTATGATCATAAAGGTAATGACATACCATGCCATAGGATATACCGGACTTATTTGATACCATATCTGACCTGTGTACCTAGAATTTCTGATTTGATCCATGTATATTTTTGGTACATATTTTATGGAGGTAGATATGGCCAGGATCAGGATATTTTCATGCTTAGTGTCATGCACCATCTCGCATGATTACATGTTGTGCGATAGTCGGCTCCATTATTGTTGAGCATATCGCCAGTTACATAGATCTGCACACACCACCACTCATGGGTTAGTGGTATGTCAGGCAGGTGTGTGGCAGTTCTGCTGTCAGGCTTCGCTGGTTCGGTGACTCAACGTGGTAGCCGGCAGACAGTTCTGCTTTGTTAGGCTCCGCTGGTCTGGAGACGCAGCGTGGTAGCCGGTCGATAGTTTGCTCTGTTTGGCTCCGTTGGTCCGCTCATGGGTAGTGTGACGTAGCGTGGTAGCCGGCAGGGATCCCTCCTCTGGACTTGCTCAGGGAGATGAGAGCATTGAGCTCCCCCACTTATGATTTGGGGTAGGAAGATAGGTGTACTCCAACAGCATCCCGTCCACTCGGTCACTCATCAGGAGTAGTGATGGCAGAGTGCACGGTTGTCACAGCCCTACCCACTCGGTCTCACCATCGTGTATGAGACGGCTAACTGGCAGTAGGGGTGACCAGGACATGTCATTGGCATCATACGTATTGATGCATTTATTGCTTGTGTTTGCTGCACTTATATGCTGCATATTGGATGGATGCATTTGTTTGACCTGCATACAGGATTTCTATACCTCTCGGATTATTATCCATACACTAGGTCCTGGTTAGTATAGTTGTTCTCCTATTTATTTCAGTTTGCATTTATCCTTCTTATATCAGGAGATTGTACGCATGATTAGTGCTATTTGTTATTTTCTTTATTATGCATATCAATAGTTACCCGCTGAGAAGTTGACTCACCCCGTGGATATTTACTATTTTCAGGTTGAGGTTGTCCGGGGGAGTTCCAGTCGCTAGTCCCCTGCAGATCGCGAGGATGTGTGTTTTATCTTTTGGCTTTCTTATTACTATCTAGATTTGTTCTGGTTTTTGACCTATGGATATTGTGTTATCTTTATTGTAGATGTGTGTTTATTTGGATGTTTTTTTTACTACATGCTTGCCTGGATGGTAGAAGAGGTGAATTCGTTGTGATTTGTGTTTTATGGATGTAGTGAAGTAGGATATCGGATTTGAGGTTTATGAGTGTAGTTGAGTAGGATTTTTGACTTGGTTTTTTTCCTTATCATTGCATTTGTTTAGTTTTTACTATTAACTGCGTGGATGCTTGCTTATTTTACTTTTATGTTATATGTATGTTTTAGCCGTGTTGGCCGAGGTATCTGGATGATGTAGTAAAGTTTCAGATTGTCACCCGTACAGGGGAGATGTTGCCGAAATTTCTTTTGGCAGGGACTCCCCTGGGGCATGATAGTTAAAAATCAGGATTAGGATATTTTTATGATGAGGATAAAATTAGAAATCCATAGAAACTTGTTTCATGAAATTCCGACATCCCTAGGTCAATTTTTAGGCCCTCTAAATGTTTTTTAATTTTTTTAAATTTTTTAAAATCTGGGATGAATTCTTGGATTCGCCCCAAAATCTTGGAGGAATCCAGGAATTCATCCCCAAATCTAGGACGAATCCAGGAATTCGTCCCCAAATCTTGGACGAATCCAGGAATTCGTCCTAGATTTTAAAAAAAAAAGAAAAATCATTCGGAGGGCCTAAAAATTGACCAAGAGATGTCAAAAATTTATGAAATAAGTTTCTATGGATTTCAAATTTTATACTCATCATCAAAATATCCTAATCCCGATTTTTAACCTAATATATTTAGTTTAGTGATTTTTTAACCCCAAATTAGGTCATATTCATGTTAAAAAAATCATGAAACTAAATATATTTGGTTAAAAATTGGGATTAGGATATTTTTATGATCACTAGAAAATTAGGAATCCATATAAACTTGTTTCATAAAATTCCGACATCCCTAGGTCAATTTTTAGACCATCAGAATGTTTTTTATTTATTTTTAAATTTTTTTTAAATCTGGGACGAATTCCTGGATTCATCCCAAAATCTAGGACGAATCCAGGAATTCATCCCAGATTTAAAAATAAAAAATAAAAAAATCATTCGAATGACTTAAAAATTGACCTAGAGATATGGGAAATTCATTAAATAAGTTTCTATGGATTTTTAATTTTATCCTCATCATAAAAATATCCTAATCCCGATTTTTAACCTAATATATTTAGTTTCGTGATTTTTTAACCCCAAATTAGGTCATATTCGTGTTAAAAAAAATCACAAAACTAAATATATTAGGTTAAAAATTGGGATTAGGATATTTTTATGATGAGGATAAAATTAGGAATCCATAGAAACTTATTTCATAAATTCCGACATCCCTAGGTCAATTGTTAAGCCGTCCGAAGGATTTTTCTTTTTCTTTTTATTTTTTTTTAAATCTGGGACGAATTCCTGGATTCGTCCCAAAATCTGAGACGAATCCCAGAATTCGTCCCCAAATATGGGACGAATCCAAGATTCGTCCCAGATTTAAAAAAATAAAAAAAAATAAGAAAAATCATTCGGATGACTAAAAATAGACCTGGATTTTGGGACGAATCTAGAAATTCATCCCAGTTTGTCTGTCCACCTGAACCAAAATAACATAGAATTAATTATTATATGAGCAACATTCAATAATATTCAAAGGTTCATTGACGAAATCTATGAAAAAATTATTAAAAAAAGATTTATGAGAGATAACAAAATGGAACAATATGAGAACTTCAGCTACCATTTGGCAGTAAAAAGAGAATTTGGAACATTTTTCTTAGGAAAGAACTGATCGGCACACCACGAAACCCATCCAATAACAAGTCGGACCAGCCAAAGCATAGTAATTTTATCAATGTTTAACTTTATCAAGTACATCTCAAAATTATACTAAAATTAGAGGTGAGTAAAAATTTAATTTAATTAAATTAACTAATCGAGCCTGATCGAATTTTTAAATTCAGTTTAATTAATTTAAAAGTTATTTTTTTTAAAAAAAAAATATCAGTTTAATCATTCAATTTCAATTTTAATAGTCAAAATTTCGATTAAACTAAATAAATCAATTTCCCATTGAATCTCCTTACCCTAATTCCTCCTCATGCAGACACACTTCTGCTCGACGATCTCCCCACGGCTTCAACAGGTGCAACACCAGAAGGGCGTGGGAAGATCTTGTGCTCTCGCTGCCCGCTGCTACCTTCTGCCCGACGTCCTCCCCCTCCACGGCTTCGACAATGGGAGGATCTCGTCACTCTACCTCCGGCTCCTCCTATCCGGCTGCCCAACGCCCTCCCTCCGTGGCTTCGACAACCCAAGTCGGACGCCACCGCCGGCTCCTCCTGCAGGTTTGATAACCAAAGCCCTGGATTGCTCTCACCCCTTTTACTACTATTTGTTTTTTCCTTTTCTCTTGATTCTGGCTTAGTTTAATCCCTATAGATTTCTTCATTGCTTTTCACAGTGAAGACTGAAGAAAATAAGTGATTAACTTGCTCACAGTGGAGAAGAAGAAATGCCTAATTTTGACGGTTAAATTTGGAGGGATTAAAATAGATATTGGAATTCAGTTAATTCAGTTGTTTATCGAATTAATCGATATTTTATTGATTCGGTTAATTTAATTTTCTTTCTAAAATTTGATGGGTCCAGTTATCTCTAAAATATTTAGTCTATTCAATTTTTATTTATTTGATTCAGTTCAATTTTAACTTAATGTTTAACCATAATTGAAACCTAGGTAAAAGTACGTTCTCTTCAATCGAAGATAAGAAAGACAATATAGAATCACAGGTAACCTAATCTGACCAACAGAACTACAGAAGTGATTAAAGAAAACCAAAAAACTCTGTAAAAATGTAAATGGACAAAATCAAATGAAGCAAACTGCAATGGGACTTTACTTAATTATCCTTTAAAATTAAAAATTACACATCTACCATTGTAATAAAAAAACCCATGCCCCATTCAGTATCTCAATTTAAGAATCATGTCATAGTTTTAATAAATTAATAAATAAATTTTTATTAACTGATAGTTGACCTAAGAATACTTGACTTATCATCTCCTCTTACGAGTGCATCCTAATTCACACGGATAGTTAATAGAAAATTTTTATAAGGTCAAATCAATCATCTTTAAAATTAATCAGTGTAAGTTTAATATATGATGTCAATTAAAAAAACAGTTATTTAAAATATATTTCATTTTAAAAATATAATATGGAAATTAAATATCAAATATATATAATTTAAATTTACAATAAATTTTAACAGTTACCCCATAAAAATGAAAGTCAATAATGATAGTCAATTAGCTTTCAATATAGTTTTGAATTATAAATTGTCAAATAATAATAATAATAATAATAATAATAATAATAATAATAATAATAATAATAATAATAATAATAACGTAGCTCACCAACAATATTTAAATCATTATTCTATCTTATTTTAGTGTCAAAGATTAAGGACAAGTGATAAAAATTTGGTTGATCACATTTCAACATTTAAAATTGTGAATTATCCTAATATTTAACATCTGATGTAAAACACCATCAAGTTTTCATTAATATTAAAAATATTCCTAGGGATTTCTATTTAGTTGTCAAAATGTCTTCTCTCAAATAATTATTGAGTGATTTAATAAAAAATTATTTATTTATTAAAAAAATATTTTGATGAGAGCGTATTTTGATATAAGAATAAAAATATTTAAAAATAGTTTTGATATTAAAAATGTAATAAATGGCTTTTAAAAAATATTAGCAAACATTATTTTGAAAATTATCTAAATATTGATTATTTCTGTATCATGGTTACCATTATTAACAATATTTGAAATATCACATGTATTATAAAATCATATTTATCAAAATATTGAAAATAGAATCTCTTAAATTAAATTCCATGAAAGGAACTGAATATTAGGAATATTATTAGTGAAAAAAATACTTAAATTTGAAACTAATAATCAACTAATATCTCTTATGCTGAAACTATATTTTAACAAAGACAGAAGTTTACAGGAACACTGGTAGAAGTTTATTATAACTTAAAATAAGTGAAAAGTCATATCAGCCGACGACTTTTACTCATTAGATGAAGAATTTACTTTTGCCAGAAAAAAACATAGGCTATAATTTTTTTATAAGCACCTTATGAAAAGCATGTGAAAAAATTTAGTCAGACATATGCTCGAAAAACTTTCAATGAGTAAAAAAAAATATACACAACCTTCAACCCTTATTCATAGGATCAGTTACTCAACTTTAACCAACTTAAAGTCAAGGTTGCTGAAACTTTAAAACAAAGGTTTTAGAATCAATGCTTTTGAGTTTTTACTACTATCCCAGAAGATATATCCATATATGTTCGAAATATGTCAGAAAAATTTACTTTCGACTTGTATCAGCCCCGGCCCAGACGCCGGGCCACCCTGGGCGATTGCCCAGGGCCCAAGTTTGGGAGGGGCCCATAATTTTGAAACATTTATATAATTTATATATGCATATATTAATTGAGAATTAACCTTGTAAACTTTCACTGTTGCACATCCTCTGCCGCCGCACCTGTTGCGATTTCTGCCTCTCCTTTCTCATATTCTCTTTATTTTTTAATTTTATCTTGAATTTATTTATAATTACATCATTTTTTTCTCTTCATTTTTCTTTTTTATTTCCTCAATATATATGATCCAAAGAATTAAGATAATCTTGATAATAATACATATAATATTTTAGTTGAAAAGTTCCTTTTGAATATTACTATAGACATTTTTCAAATACTCATTATTTTGAAAAATTATAGATAAAGTTTCTCAAAATTATTCAAAATTAAAATTATTAAAAAGGAGATTAACAATGCAACAAGAGAAATTAAATGGATTAACAATTTTATTTATTGAAAAGATATTTTAGAAAATCTTGAAATTAATAATATTATAGATGATTTTACATCTAGAAAAGTTAGAAGAAATCATTATAAATAATCTTTACTTTATGAAAATAAAAAATTAAGGACCTATTTTGATCGTTTCGCCCCGGGCCTCGCAAATGTTAGGACCGGGGCTGGATCGAGCAACGTGAAAAGCTGTCCACCGACGACCGAAAGAGAAGAAATTAACGCTACAAATTTTCCAAAGTTGCATCTTGAATTAAAGGAGCCTAGTTTCTAATGCTATTATGTGTCATTTTTAATATATTTAATATTAATTATATCGGGTAAAATTTAAAAAAAAAAAAGGCATCTATGAACAAAAAAGCTTTAGACTGAATGAAAACTTAAAAAAAACATACAAATATATACAAATAAAAATAAAAATATTGAAGAATAATAATAGTACAGATTAGAGAATAAAAGAGAAAAGTCTGACAATGACAAACAGATTGTAGCAAAAATTTGCTAGTTTGACAGCTCGGTGAAATTCAAATTTTATTTTCAGGGACAAATTTAAAATAAATCATCATTTTTTATATAAAAAAATTTTATTCATACAAAATTAATGTATTATATTATATAACAATTTTTTTATATCATAATAATAAAATTTTAATAAAATATAAATAAATAATTTTAAAAATAAAAATAGATTAAAAGAATATAAAGAGAATAATTATACATGTCATAGAAATAAAATAAATTAAGTTAATTGATACTATATTTTATTTTACGAGACCTTTCATCAACTCATCTATTATGAATTCGACATCTAGGTCAATTAGAAAATATTTGGACTTTGAAAATTTGGATTAAATTTAAAGTGGCAATTTATCAAAAGGCGTACGCAGAATAAGGAAATTATCAAAAGGCGTATCGTAGTTGTGTATTTACCAAAGGATGCAGTTAAGTGATGTGTAATTCCCATTTTAACTCTCCCGCCAACATCCCCTCTTCAGTCGTGATTTCCTAGGCATCTGAACCACATTTTGAAGCAATTTGATTTAAAAATAAATATGTGATCATTTTTCTCCTTCCCTCTGCCAACTCGTGCATGCCAGAGTGTTGTTCGTAATTCTCCTATTGCAGCTCCAATTTTGTGGCGAAATCGTCCTAGTAGTGAAACCCTACGTAATGTCTTCGTGTCTCTCTCAAGCGACATCAAGCATATAAACCTAAAAATCCACAGTGCTCGTGAGGCTCCGGTGAAGGGTTTTAGGGTTTCTGTCAATAATCTCCTTTCATAATGACACAAAGAAGTGGATCGGGTGTATCATCTTCTCCACTTCAATTATCTGTAAAGGTATCACCTTAGAAACTCTTTGATTTTAAAACTCTATAATTTTGAAAAGCTCAACAAGTATGCATAAAAAATTTTAAATTTTCTAAATTGTAGGGTTCAATTGATGTTGAACAGAAACTACATTGGAATAGTATTATAGGTCACTTTAAAAAAAAAAATTCAAGCATCCACAAAGAAAGGAAGACATCATGGATTTGTTATTTTACATGACCGACATATAGCATTGATCAAGCATTCACCCTTTAGTATATTTTTGGACATACAAGATATACAACATATCTGTGGTATATTGACCAATATATTTCAAAATTGGGATTCAAGTACTCAAACCTTTAGATTCTCAAGTACAATTTATAATTTTATAATTTAATCACGAAGTAGTTGTATAGTAAAATAAAATATTTTGCAAAGGTGAATAATTTAGTCAGCTAATGGCACTGATAGTGGGGTCTTATGGCAAACGAGGGTCTGATACGATATAATATCAGACCTAACGTAGGCCTGATACGATATCATATCAGGCCCACGGTGTGCCCAATACTTATGTATATGTTCGTAGATGTCAACTAATCATTTAACTTGGTCATGTGTTCCGGTTGCCTTCACAAGAAGAGACGTTTCATTGTTGCTTGGTATTGCAGACCGAGGAGCTTTGATTCCTATCAATTCAAATAAAGCATTTGGTGAACTCTTTCTAACATACTTCTCAAACAAAAAAGAAGCTACTAGATCAAGAATTGAGGAGTTGCTTAAATTTTATGCCAATCACGTTGAAGGAGAAGATGATGTTTTATTATTTTGTAAATTTTATATTTTATATATATTTGTTTGTGTCTTATTTTCTTCTAGTACATATAAGGTCCCGTTATGTCTTATATATATAGTAGATGATTTTGAGAATCTTGCTATATTTAATTGGGTTGAAGCTATCCATGAATTTATGACTCCACAATTACCTAAGATTGGGGACATATTTTCATCAAATCGGACATTACATTCTAACACCAACCTCCCTTACCTAAAGGGTTTTGCTGATCTTTTGACAATAAGTTTATAAATGATGTTAAGTTTAACAATAATTTGCGGACATATATGAATAGTTAACACTTGTGATGGTAAATCAAACATGATTTTTGAAACATGTTCCAATCCAAAAATCATACAAAATAGAAGGAGCAAGAATAAATAAGTGGAGAAATATTCCTTCACATATTAATAAGGTGAGGGATTTGTTCGATTGAGTCTCATCTGAAGAGGTAAATTTTCATTATTGTGACTTTAGTTAGGTTAAAAATCCTTTTTTAACATGTGTTATAATAATTTGACAGGTTATGATTGACATAATCCCTACCCTATATGAGAAATCATTGGTTGAGAACCTTGTTGCCGTTGATGGCATTCCATGTGCAATGGAGACATCACGATTTGAAGTAAATGAAGAAGGAAGCCAAAGTAATAAGGAATGTTGTAATTGCATTATTCAAGCAAACAGAATTAAGGAGATAACAATGGAGAACATGCATTTGAATGATAGGGGTGAAAGAATTACTTAAAATATTAGAAAATAAAGGCATGCAATCTCAATATAGGGAGTCTGTAGATGATCCTCAATGTGAACCAGTATCTTTTGCAACAAGAAGGAGGAGAGGACGTGACAGAAGTCGCTATGATTACATGGATACTCCAATTGATAGTCCATTATGGCTCCAAATTTTACCTAAGAGGTAGCGGAGAAATATACGAATATGTGAGCCTGCGAAGAACATTTCAAGACAAGGAGAGGGAAAAAATGTTTAAAAGAAACTGATGTTCTGGAGAAGGGGAAAGGAAAAATTAATGTGGATGATATGGCAGAAGAAATAGACATTATACAATTGAAGGAAGACAAATCTGAAGAAGAGGCAGAGAAGGATACAGATAGGATTGTCAAACATAACAAAATGAGAAAACAAGCCATTGATGCGAATAGATATTTGCAAATTTTATAGTAATATGTTTGATTGAATTCATTATTTAAATTCCTTTATGTTGATGGACATAGTTTGTGAAGAAGCAATTTAAGACTTTGAAGAAAAAAAACAAGATGAAGATGTGGCGTACTTGTTAAAAGTGTTGGAGAAACTAAAGTATGTGAATTACATAGGTGATTTAATTAATTTACAAGAGAAGGATACATATAGGATTGCCAAACATAACAAAATGAGGAAACAAGCCATTGATGCGAATAGATATTGCAAATTTTATAGTAATATGTTTGATTGAATTCATTATTTAAATTCCTTTATGTTGATGGACATAGTTTATGAAGAAGCAATTTAAGACTTTGAAGAAAAAAAAACAAGATGAAGATGTGGCGTACTTGTTAAAAGTGTTGGAGAAATTAAAGTATGTGAATTACATAGGTGATTTAATTAATTTATAAGTCAAGACAATTATATGCTTTTCTAATTTAGATAATTATACAGTTATCTAATTAAATTTTATGACTTATAATCATTGATTTACTTTGTAGGTTTAAAAATGATTTAGTTTGGGAGGAACCACCCTTTGCTTTAAATGTGTATTCCCTCTTATCCGATGTGAATGGAGAGATGTTGACAAATGGGAAAGTGATTGACACGTATTGTAAAATTCTATTTAGGGGGCATCCTCATCTGGTAGGACATACAACAAGTCTATTTATTGTTCAACCTTCTTCACAATAAGGAATCAATTTGAGAATAGTAAAAATTTGAATACATTTTATTATTTGGTTAAGTATGTATGACTTTGCATATTTGTAGTCATTAATAAAATTCTCAAGCAAGGTTGCCTTCCAACAACTGATAAAGACAAATACAGAAGATGGAAAGGTTAGGTATATTTTTATACCTTTATACAGTGATAATGCACACTTCCACTTGATGGTGGACACCAAATCAATGGCGTTCAATCATTACAATTCTCTAGCAAGTGGAAGAAGATACAAATATGAATTTGGTGCAGCGGTGAGCATCCAATATTCATGTGTATATTTGTATTGTTGTATAAATGCTAGTTGACATAAAATTTAAATTTGCTCTTCAATCTTACAGGTATCAGATTTAAAACTCTATAGTCGTGAGCACCTTGTTGCTATTGATCCAAAATTTGAAAGGCATCACCCCTTCGATCAATGGATGTCTCGCACAATAGAATGTCCACAACAAGACGCCAGGTAAGTCGAGCAAATAGTGTCAATAGAAAATATTGATATAAAATATTGAACATTAAATTGGTGATGTTATTTACAACCTTGACTGTGGATTCTTTGTGATCCAATACATTCGATGTCTTCTATACGATATGAAGATGGACTTTAAACAAGGAGACATAAAAAAAAATAGAATTGATGTAATTGTATCAATTTTGAGAGATAAGTTCTATAAAACATTAGATTAAATATCCATAGTCACTACTAGAAAATGTGGCTTTTGCGTCAAGCAAAATTGCGATGGCCAGTTGGTCATCGTAAAAGATTAATATTTACGTTGATAAAATTAGCCATCGCAAAAAAATGGTAGCATAATTTTTTTTGCGTCTGGAATCTTTATTTACGACTAAAAATACAGTGACACATATAATAAGATCTTTTGCGATGGATATTTTGAGCATTTACGATGCATATCTGACCATCGCATATATCATTACTATATGCGATCGAAAATAGGATTAGTTACGATGCTTAATTATCCGTTGTATTTAGTTATATTATTTGCGATGAGGAAATTTTTTTACACGACTGATATTAATGGGACGCAAATGATAAACCATGATCTAAACCCTAAGCCCCCTTCTTTTCTCCCTCTCGCCAAATTTTCCCTCGGAGCCATCCCTCTCCATTTCTCCCTCTCGCCAAAAATCATAGCCATGGCAAGCCCTTTCCTCCCGAACTCGACCTTCCCAATCCCCGTTCCCTCCATTGTCGCCTTCCCCAAAGCCCTTTCCTCCCGAACTCACCCTCCCCAAGCCTCTTTCCCTCCATTGTCGCCTTCCGCAAACCCCTTTCCTCCCGAACTCGTCCTCCCCAAACCCTTTTCCCATCCGGTGGAGCAATGGCTGAAATAGAAAGTATGTACTAGAGTTGTAGCTCTTGTTTCGTTGATCGAAAGTGTGGCTTACGGTGGTGGCAGTTGCGGCATATGGTGAAGCAGTGGTCGCGTACGATTGTCTTGTGGCTTATGGTGTTCATGTGACTGGTAACCTACTCTCCCGATGCCTCTTTCGCATTCATCCCCTCTCCCCTTGCTGCATCTATTTCCTTTCTTTCTTTGCCCCCCTCACTTTCTTTCTTTCTCCCTTAGCCCTCCCCTCACAGTACGCCTCCCATTCCCACCGAAACTTTGCTGACTACAGTATCCAGAAAGGTCAAATTACCCCTCTTTCAATCCTTATTGTTCTTTATCTATTTTGGGTTTTCATTTTCTTCCATTTTTTTGGCACTTGATGTTTAATGGCTTGTATTGCATGATATATGTAGGAGCTTTATCCTTGTCTAAGTGGAATTTGTTGATACATTTAAATCATGGGCTGAATTAAGCTACATTTTTTTTGTAGAAAATCTAGAAATTACATGGTTGTTTATAAGCAACATTTGGTTGATTTTGGAGCATATTAATGATATTTTGGGATTGAAATTGATGGCTAAATATTGGGTTCAGTTGGCTGCTTGTTAATGATAACGTGAGGCTTAATTATTACTTGGATTATTAGGGGGCTGAAAACTTAGTGAAATGTTGGAGTTTTAATTGCTGCATTAGATGAGCTATTTTTCCCTTGATATTTAGATTTTGGATGAATTAAATTGCACCTAAAATGTCTTGTATTTGAGCTGCAAATATTTGAGTTTTCATCATCCAACTAAGCCTTTTTTCCTTTCATTTTTCTTTTTATCTTCCAGCTGATTCTTCTCCTCTATTTTCACTTCTTGTTGTGGCTGCTTTAAGAGCTTTTAATCGTGGAAAATCTTGACTGGAGGAAGAAAAGGGCTTGGGAAGGACACTCTCACCTTTTTTACAAGGTAATTTTCCCTTTCTTTCTCCTTTGTCGGCTAGTTTGGATTTGAAAAGTTCAAGCTAGATTTTGTTGGTTCTTGGTAAATGTTAGTCTTGTTTGTTGTGAGCATGAATTTTTTTCAGGCTTACATGTGTAGATATAAGTTGAATGTTAGTCTTGTTTGTTGTTGAAACTTGAGCTTAAATTGTGAGAGTCCTTGTACTTGTACTATTGAATTCTCTAGAGCATGATTGGACTTTGTTTTTTTGAGCATTACACAAAAATTTTGAGGTTTGGATGTGCTAAATTGTATTTGATTTGTGGAGGTGAGAGTGCGAGCTCTTCTTGCATAATGTAGTTATTCAATCCTTAAATTTATGGCTTAAAATATTAAATTTGAAAGGTGCATTAACAAGCTGGAAATTGTTGAAAATTTTATTTTTCTTGTTAATTTCTATTGGGCTTGCTATTTTTGGAGCTTAACATTATGTTTATTTTGATATATATCCATTTTATACATCTATATATGTGTTTTATGTTAGGTTGATTTGATGGATAAGAGTTGGATAGATTTATGTGATTCAAAATCAGCTGAGTATGTCTCTGGAGTTAATAGCTTCTTGGAATTCGCATTTAGGGACAAGTCTTCTTATGCACAAATTGTGTGCCCTTGTAGCGTGTGTGATAATTGATATTTTAAGAATAGAAGCGAGGTTTCAGAGCATTGTTTTTTTAATGGTTTTCTTAAAGGGTAGAAGAATTGGGCATACCATGGAAAATCTTATGTATGTCGGCGAAGAGGGGATACTTCACATAGTGGGAATGAAAATGCTAGGGATGATATGGTTGGAATGCTTCATGAAGCAATGGGAATTCCTAACGTCCATAGAAATATAGATAATGATTCTCAATCATCACCCGAGAATATTGAACAGAATGCTGATGATGCAACTAATAGATTTTTTTAATTATTGAAAGATGCAGAGTCTGAATTATATCTTGGATGTGTTAAGTTCACAAAATTATCATTTATTGTTTGTTTGTTACTTTTGAAGGTAACGAACGGGTGGATTGATACTTCCATTGATATGCTTAGAGCTAGCACTTTAAGCTTTGCTAGTGCAAGAGATAGAACTCCACATGAGGGACAAGTTATATATTATGGGGTTCTAACACATATCATTAAAGTTAGATATATGAATGATCTTCAGTACACTCTCTTCAAGTGTGATTGGATTGACAAGTTAGATATACGAATGATCTTCATGTGGTAAGATACCTTTCTCGTAATGCTTGGCTGATTAATGGAACAAGATTTTCCTGTGCTATATATCCTATTTGTTATGTTTTTTTTTCACACTCATTTTGAATCTCGATGACATGTTTGGCTTATTGTTTTCCAATATGGTTTGCAGATGTAAGGTGTTGTGAATTTCTTTTGTCAAATTTCTATACTAATCGATCAGAATACTCAGGCCTTTCACTTGTTCATGACCGCACTTCTCCAGGTTAGATTTCTAGCCAAACTTGGTTCTATCTTTATTCTTCCAGGATGCCGCAATGATTTTTGACCAGGAAGCAAACATCTGCAGTTTTTTTGACCATTCCGTATTGCTATATGGTGAGCTTGCAAGATTTGTATTGAGGATACTGGGCATCCGCACAAGGCTACCCAACACATAACAAGGAGAAGCTGTTGGGTAGGCTTGTTGGTGGAGATGGGCGGCCTCATATGCGCTGTTTGAGTACAATTCCAGCACCAAATGTAGCTCTCGGTTCATCTCATTTAGCTCCGAGTTCATCTAATGCAGCTCATATTTCTTTGGAGTCAATCCCAGAAGGATTAATGCAAATGATAATTGATAGAGTACGTACTTGAAAAGGCACGTGCTGAAGCACGAGATGAAGTTGTTGTTGCCTTAGAGAATTTCTTCCAAACCATTGTTGCCGGAGCAAATAATGATCCGAATAGATCATCTGTGAGAGCAGAAGGAAATGCAAGTACACAGGTATTATATTTTAGGTGACTAAAATAATTTTAAGTTCTTTCTTATAATTACTTTGTAATTAAACTACCTTTTATAAATAGGTTGCTGATGCATCGAGAGTCCATAAGCCAAACGACTCTTCACGTTGACTTGGGATTTATTTGAGACGATGTTCTATGGTATTAGCTAGGTTAGTGAATTTGGACTACTTATTAGCCAATAGTGTATATGAGCTGGAAATGCCATGTATTGTTGGATTTTATTGTTGAATTTTAATTGTAATTTGTATTTGGTGAAAGTTATGAATGGCTAAAATATATTTATCTAATAATTGTGTACAGGTTGTTGAGACCCATTAAATTGGGCAAAAAAAATAAAATAAATCTGAAATTCTGGTTAATTGCAAAATGAATTTTTACGACGAGAGGGATTACATTTGTCTGTGACAAATACTATTGGATTTGCAACAACCTCGCGTCTTTGATATGTTAGTTGCAAATAATCTTTATTTGCGTCACAATTGCGACGACCTGACAATATCGTCACAAATTTAAATTGTTTGCGACAGAAACATCCACATCGCAAAAACCCCTTATTCTCGATGCGAATACATTTGCGGCGGCATGATAACCGTCGTGGAGTATTTGCTACCCTCACGTATGCGTCAACCTCTTTTCTGTCGTAAGACCGTCGCTAATAACACTTTACGTCGAAAATGTTACTTTTTATGACAAAAAGACGCCGACGCGAAAGACCACTTTTTTAGTAGTGAGTGTTGTACGACAAAAAGTTGGTAAAGAATGTAAAGGTACAATTACGTAGTGTTTGTAGTTTTATATCTTTGTATGTAGGCTATGTTGTTTAAAACACTGGTATGTATGATATGATAGGAGTATACTAAACTGTCACAGGAATAATAATACTATTGTATAATGATTAGTGAACTAAAAATTACAATATCCAAATTGTCATGTTAGTGCTTATCAGTGAAAAGAGACATAATTTATATAAATTATATTACACACCATGACTATCTTTTGAAAACTAAAAACTTTGTAACAGTTGGGATTTTTCAGAAATCCAAATAGGATAGGTCCAACACTCGGTTTCAAATGTACAAGGTTTGCATCGAAATTTGAATTAGGCATGTAATTATGGAACTCCAAAGTAACTAAGTTATGAGTAAACAAAAATATTGTGTGTTAGCCCAGTAACTCCAAGTTTCACACGTTCTGTGCCAAATGGCACAGAGCAAGAACTTCTTATCCAGGGTGTATAACTAAGGTTCGACATTATATATACCATCTCCTCTCTCAAACCTTCATAGGGAACGTGATTTCAAGTAAATCCAAGTAGTGTAAGGCCATCAGTGGGTTTTGGTCAAAACCCACTAATGGACCTAGACACCTTTGATTAGACTCATTTCAAGTCTGGTTAGATTCTGGTATTGCAAGGGCTCCAAAGGTGCTATCCATTACTGTTGTACATCTCTCTAGGGGTGCCATCATGTTTTGAAAAAAAATTCAACCTCATATTGGGCCTGATATTAAAACATAGACAAATTGATTGTTTTAAACTATAAATAGGTTAAGACTTAGATAAAATGATTGTTGTGATGCTTGAAAAAAAATTGAACACCGGTTGTCGTTCATTGAAAAAAAACAGGTGCACTGTTCCGTGCCAAATGGCACAGAGCAAGAACTTCTTATCCAAGGTGTATAACTAAGGTTTGACATCATATATACCATCTCCCCTCTCAAACCTTCATAGGGAACATGATTTCCCCAAGAGGAGCTCATAAAGATTGTTATGTAAATCCTGTAGGTGGACTCAGTCTGACATGACGATAAGGTTGAGTGGTACTACTCTTGGAGCTAGATATTAATTAAGTGAGTTGTCAGTTACTCATTTAATTAGTGGGCATTCGGTATCTTAAACACAGGGAGATTAACACACTCATGATAAGAAGGAGCCCAAAATGTAATTTGGGATTGATGTGGTAGTTCAATAAAAATTCTTTAGTGATATGAATTATTATTGATGAAATTAAGTTGGGTGTTCGGGGCGAATACGGGAAGCTTAATTTCATTGGGAGACCAAAACCAATTCCTTCTCTTGGTCTCTATCATAGGCTTTTATTTATAAAGTATTATACTCACTCATACCCACCTTCTTACCCACCTTAAGGTGGCCGGCCAAGCCAAGCTTGGAGCCCAAGCTAGGGCCGGTCAAACCAAGGTGAGTTGGTTTCATTAGGTGGCCGACCCTAGCTTGAACCCAAGCTTGGTGTGGTTGGCCACATTAAATTAAAAAGGATTTTAGTTTTTAAAATCTTTCTTATGTGAAAGCCATGGTTTTAAAAGAGAATTTAAAATTTAAATTTTTTCTTTTATAGCTTTCTACAAAAGATTAAGTGAAAGGTTTGATATCTTTCATTATTTGTAGTTAAAAGGAAGATTTTAATTTTTGATTAAACTTTCCTTTTTTGTAACCATCCTCATGATTTAAAATAGAGTTTTAAAATTAAATATTTCCTTTTATAGTTTCTACAAAAGATTAAGAAAAGATTTGATATCTTTCCTTATTTGTAGATTGAAAGGAGGATTTTAATTTTAGAGAAAACTTTCTTTTTGTAAATCATCCACATGTTTTAATAGAGAGATTTTAATTTATAAAAATTTCCTTTTATAACCAACCATGAAGGAAATTTTTTTAAAGAGAAATTTTTATTTAAAAATTTTCGAAAACAAATTAGGAAGTTTTAATTTTGTGTTTAAAACTTTCCTTGTTTGGAGGGATTAAGGTGACCGACCATATAAAGTTTGAAAGGAAATTTTATTAAACTTTCCTTTCATTGGCAAAGAGAATAAGGAAGTTTTTAATAAAATTTTCCGTATTTGCCAAGACCAAGGAATATAAAAGAGAGGGTAGAGGTGTCTCACCTCATAACTAGATATCTTCTTTGGTTCGTCTCTTCCTTGGTTGGTGGTCGGCCCCTCTCTTTCTCTCCATCTTCTATTCTTCTTCCTTGGCCGGCGGCATCTTCATCTCAAGGAGTTTTTGTTGGTGGCCGGATATTGTTAGAGGAAGAAGGAGAGATAGGAGGCTTTGTTTCTAGCATCCCTTGGATCTTTGTGGTGGTGGCCGAACCTCATCTTTTCTTAGAGATCTTGTGGTGGCCAAAATTTGTTGAAGAAGAAGGAAGCTTGGGTGGTTCTCGTCTCGGTAGATCATCGCCCACATGACATCCGAGATAAGAAGAGGAATATAATAGAAGATCAAGAGGTTGTTGCTTACAAAGAAAGGTATAACTAGTAATTCTATTCCGCATCATACTAGTTTTCTTTGTATAGATTTTGAAATACCAAACACAAGAGGCATATGATTCTAGGTTTCGAATTGTGATTCGAGTTTGTGTTCTTTTCTTTTCTTTTTCGATCTTGTGATTCGACTGTTCTTATTGGTTAAACCTAGGGTTACTATAAGGAGATTGAATATTGAATTTTTTTAAAAGGCTTTGTCAAGGAAGTGGTGGATGATCCCATAACTAAGAAGGTCTAGTGTCTCGCCATGTTTAACCTGGAAGTCAATTTTAGAAATAAATATTTAATCAACTTTGTAACATGGGTGTGGACTTGGATTAATAATGTTAAGCATCATTTGTGATCCAAGTCTAAACCTCTAAGAACAGATAAGTTAAATTTGGAATCAATAATGTTAAGTTCCGCTTGCGATTCCTAATTTAATTTCTAAAGAACACAATAGGTTGCTAGGAATGGTTCAGGACTTGTACAAAATTTTGTACAGGGGAACTGATACGATATTCTGAGTATCAACCAACAGAAATAATGTTCTTTATTAATGTAGGAATAAAATAACAATTATCCAGTTTTAAGGCAAGTCACTAGGAAGCTTTAACAAGTATGTTCTGATGGCGACTGTAGTAACCTTTGTTCTATTCCCAACTCCCAGACTTGATTTTCCCTTGACGAGTCTTTTGTTATTCCTTAGTTTTTGTATATCATTATATATATATGAGCTACACCTAGTATCCAATATCCAAGTGTCTAAGGAAATAACATGACAATCACTAAAAAAATACCTGAAGAGGATGGAGCATCAGATGCCTTATTCTTCTTCAAGGACTCAAGATAAATCTTGCAGTTTTTTCGCTAATGTCCCATCTTGCCACAATGATGGCATGAGCCCTTTTGTGCTAGTTCTACTATCTTGGGCATTTTATTCTTCCCCTTAACCTAATGTTTTGGCTTCCTCTTAGAACATTTCTTGGAGGAGTTTACTAACATCACAATTTTCTGTTCACCTTTAACAGAAGACTTTACAGTCTTGAGCATATTTATCATCTCAGGGATGGTCGATTCCAAATTGTTCATCCGATAGTTCATCATAAATTGTGAATGAATTTTCGGTAAATTATGTAGAATTAAGTCAATACTTAACTCATGATCTATCGTAAAATCAAGTGATGCTAAATGCTCTATGTAGCCGTTCATCTTTAGTACATATTGTATTGCAGACGAAGCCTCCTGCATCTTTGAGAAAAAGAGAAGCTTAGAGACCTTGAACCTTTCGGATCTAGCTTGCTCATCAAAAAACTCACGAAGATGATAGACAATGCTATAAACATCCAAATGCTCATATTGTTTCTGTAATCCAGGAGTCATAGCAACTAGCATGATGCAACTAGCAAGTACTGAATCATCCTTATGTTTCTGATGGGCCAACAATTCGTCCACAATTGCATTGGCATCAAGACTTGTGGGAAGAAGCCATTCAAGGGCATATGCTAGCTTCTCAGCTTTGAGAACAATTCTCAAATATCGAAACCATTCCAAGAAGTTTGACCTAGTCAATTTGTTCGAGTTCAAAATTGAACGCAGATTAACAGAAGTCATAATTAAATGATTAACCTAGAAATACAAAAACGAGAATATATGAGAGACATAATTTTATTTATGTAAATAATTTACATGTAATAAAAGTCCGCTTACTTATCAAATTCAAATACCCATATTTTAAATTCGAAAGATGGTAGGTTTTCTCCAAGTGGATTGATATCCACCATAGATACGGACAATCTTGACTCTCCCAACAAGTCATTCTTAGCTATAGCGGTATGTAACAAGTTTACCGATTGCATATCACTTATATGCAACTATCATATTATGCTAGCAACTAATTGATTTTCACATAAACATCAGGTTATTAACGCATTAATAAGTAAACATCAAATGCATATCACCCAACTTCACCTCTATCCACATTAATCATGGCTTTGACACAACAAATCAACGCTTCAAGTTTAAAACTAACTCGTTAATCATGAAATTGCATCTCTATGATTTGAATATATTTAATTTCAAGTTGAGCTTGACTTTAGCCAACAACTCAAATAAGAACCTAAATTTTGATTCTTATCATATTAACGGAAGGGTAGGTTTTAATATTAAGGGATTTAGGTCTCATCTATATCATGCAAAATTCTATCTACATGACATTACACGTATGACATAAATGATGACATGACACATCGCACGCATGACATAGTATGACACATCACACGCATGACATAATCTAATCATATCACACGCATGCCAAAAATACAATTATATGACATACAAATGATATGTGATACATACCTAATTTTATAGTTATCATTATTTTATTTGGATATATAAAATATGTATAAAGATTTGATTTCATAAATCATGATCCATTAATTACATTTTTATAAAATATATCTTTTAAAGATTTGATTTCAAAAATAAAAAATCTTTAATTATAAATTATAAAATTTTATAAAAGATTTGATTTCAAAAATCTTTTAATTTTAGATTTGGAAATAAATTTCTAAAACTAAATACATAATTTCTTTAGAGAAAATAATTCCTAATTAAGCAATTCTAAATTAGGAAACAAATTTCCTAATCACAATTTTAGGAATAAATTCCTAAATTTAATTTTTGAGAATAAATTCCCTAATTATAATTTTCTGAAAGATTAGGAAATAATTATAATTACTTTAATTAACTCAAAATTACTAAAATTGAAAATTTCCAATTTATCGTTTCAAAAACAATAGTTAGATCGATTGACTGATCGATCCAGGGCATCTGGATCGATCGATCGATCGATCCAGAAGCTCTCTATTGGAAAAGCATAGTCTGGATCGATTGATCGATCGATCCAGGACATCTGGATCGATTGGCTGATCAATCCAGAAGTGAACAGAGACCGAGAAAAAATTTCTCCGTCACTGGATTGATCAACCGATTGATCCAGCTACGTTCAATCAATCAACAGATCAATCCAACTCATTTCTATTCGCAAAATTTCCTCTTGGATCGATCGATTGATCGATTGAAGAGGAAAATTTTGACGTGACTCAAGCTGAATCGATCAGTTGATCGATCAAAACAATTTTGATTGATCAGTTGATCGATTGAAATTGGTTATGTTTTATTTTCCAATATCGGACCAGAAAATAATTTTTTCCCATCCGTTTTTCCCTAATTATCTAAAAATAAATAAAACTATAACCACAAACATTTGTAAACTATTTTACAATCATGCCATAGTATGATCGGGCTTTGATACCACTGTTGGGATATGCTCAATGAAGTGTGTGCTAAAACATGTTTCATAAACATGCACAACGAAAGACTAATGTAAATAAATCTAATTTATTACAACACACACCACACGCATGCAGGATACAATCACACTTACAAGATTATAAAATAAAAATGAAAATGAATAACCATTATTCTAGGTATACCTTACGGATGGCCTGTAACGAGAAGGACATCAATCGTAACGACGTTGTCGAACCTCGACTCTATTCATATCCACGCCGAGCTCCTTAAGACAACTCCATGAGTACAAAGGTCTCTTCGAAAGTTACTATCCACAAGAGAAGAAGAGGGATCAAGAGGAAAAAGCGAAACAAGGAATACTTCCTTGCTTGGTCATGACAACAAGGAGAAAAATTTTCTCCTTGTTGTCGGTGGTTGGCAACAAGGAAAGAGGGAGAGAGATAGGAGAGGAAGATTTGGTTTCTAAAAATCCAATCAACCAAATAAAAAATTATGTATATTTCTCTCTTAACCATATCAATATATAACTCTCATTAATAAGTTGGATTAGAAAGCTCAAATCCAACCCATTATTCCTTAACTAAAAATTAGCCCATTAACCTCTTGGTTTGGTTCACAACTAAACTAAGTTGATCATGACTAATCCAAATAGAGTTTAACTCTTCCATAAGAGATGTGACCTATCCACGCTTCCGATTTGATAAATATTTTTATATTTGTCTTATGTCTGGTTCAACTAAATATTTATCTCTTAATCTAAGAATTATATTTTTAAACTTATTTTATATCTTTTAGAGACTCATAGTACGTGTGACCCAATAGATTCCCGGTTTATGTTGGCCGTCCATAATTAACTACTTAATTATGGAACGATCATGAGTGACACCTAGTAGTACATCATGATCTTCAATTAGCCAGAAATTTATAGTTGATTTCAAAATTAATTCTGAACCCTTCAACAGCTACAGTGAGTCGTGTCTCATTCCTTCCACTCGTCTTATATCTACTTGGTTTAGGGCATGGTCTATGTGTCAGTCCCCACTAGGTTGACTATGTCACACCTATCCCAAGTAATACTTTCTCGTTTTACGAATTCAAATTACTCGTTCATGTGTCTAAGAGTCTCGCACTCATAAGATATCATACTTTGGCCAAAGACTTTGAGTAATAATTCTAACGAGTGGTCATAGAGTATACGTCTCCTCGCAATGAGTGATGAATCCTTTGTGAACTATCCAAACACCTTCAGGCACTTCAACTTATACCCAATCATCTTGGGTTCATGCCTCGATGAGATGCTTACTTAATATGTCAAAGTATAAGTCTCCATGACCAAGATGACTTGTATACCTCAAGTCGAAGAAAACTTGCACTCGAGCTATAGTAAGAGCTTCACAGACATATCCATATATGTAGATAACCATATGAAGTCTTACAGTGAGTCACTCTAATGAACTAGTTACCATAACTAGTATCAACGTTTAACTCTCGACATCCCAATATCTTCAGCCAGTGAGAAAATAACTGCTTAATGAACCAAAGAGTATAACTTATGCTAGTCTTATAGAATTGATGATGTCCGAGTACATCAATTCTACGACTAGGAAAATTCTAATACGTTCATAATTACACATGTAGAGGAAATTGTTAGGATGTATACTAAAAGCCTAGCTTTTGGTATAAACATTTATCTAGAAATAAGAATCACATTGGTCAAATGTCTATATTTATGATAAATGTAGTTGTTCAATTAATTTATATTGTAAATAACATGGTGTGTGGTGTCACACACAGAGGATCATGTTATCAGTACCTTATAAATTATAAACAGTAGCTGACGATCAAGATGGAAAGGAACAAACCATTGGAAGATCGTAATGTAGTTAGATATTAGTTTGTCTTAACTATATAATTACACTAGTACACTTAGAGTGTATTGAGTAGGACCATTAGAGGTCGTTTCTTTTATACTGACTTTTTAAAGGAACAAAGACCTCAGTTATTATAGAAGTGTGTGCTCTTAATCCTAATATAATAATAAGCACATATATTTGATATTTATTTCTTTAATTTATCAATGGGTGAGATTTAGTTCGATAAATCAATAAGCCCGATAAGTTGGGAAATGATATCACTTATAGTGTGTGTTGTTGATTATAGAAGGAAACTGTGTCCTAGTAATCTAGGTTGATAATGTCCCCAAGAGGAGCTCATAAGGATTGTTAAGTTAAACCCTACAGGTGGACTTAGTCCGACATGACGATAAGGTTGAGTGGTACTACTCTTGGACTAAGATATTAATTAAATGAGTTGTCAGTAACTCACTTAATTAGTGGACATTCGACATCTTAAACACAGGGAGACTAACACACTCATAATAAGGAGCCCAAAAATATAATTTGGGATTGGTGCGGTAGTTCAATAATAGTTCTCTAGTGGAATGAATTATTATTGATAAAATTAAGTTGTGTGTTCGGGGCGAACACGGATGCTTAATTTTATCGGGAGACCAAAACCAATTCCTCCTCTCGGTCCCTATCGTAGCCTCTTAATTATAGAGTACTATACCCACCTATACCCACCTTCTTACCCATCCTATAGGGGTCGGCCAAGCTAGCTTGGAGACCAAGCTAGGGCCGGCCATGACTTGGTTCATGGGTGAATTCATGTGGCCGGCCCTAGCTTGAACTCAAGCTTAGGTGGCCGGCCCTATTAAAATAAAAAAGAATTTTAATTTTAAAATTTTTTCTTATGTGGATAACATAATTTAAAAGAGAGTTTAAAAATTTAAATCTTTCCTTTTATAAGATTCTACAAAAGATTAAGAGAAGAGCTAAATCTCTTTCCTTATTTGTAGATTAAAAGGTTGATTTTAATTTTGGTAAGAACTTTCCTTTTAATCATGTTCATGATTTAAAAGAAAGTTTAAAAATTAAAAATTAAAAATTCTCTTTTATTAGTTTCTACAAAAGATTAAGAAAAGATTTAATATCTTTCCTTATTTGTAGATTGAAAGGAGATTTTAATTTTTAGATATAACTTTCCTTTTTGGAGATTATCTTCATGTTTAAGAGAAAGATTTTAATTTATAAAATTTTCTTTTTATTAACCAATCATGAAGGGATAAAAATTATTGGAGAAATTTTTATAAATTTCTGAAAACAAATTAGGAAATTTTAATTCTTGTTTTAATTAAAACTCTCCTTGTTTTGGGGAAAAAGGTGGTCGACCATTGTAATTGAAAAAAGGAAATTGTTTTAATTAAAATATTTTTTTTTCATGGCAAAAGAATTAAGGAAATTTTTTATTTAAATTTCCTTATTTGTCAAAACCAAGGATTATAAAAGAGGGGGTAGAGGTGCCTTCATTGTGAACAACTCTATTCTTTTTCTTCCTAGGTGTGGCCGGCCCCTAGAGGTTCCCCTTCCCCTTCTCTCTTCTCCTTCTTGTGGCCGAGACTTCATCACCTCTTGGAGACATAGAAGTGGCCGGATCTAGCTTGGAGAAAAGGAGAGAAAGGAGGCTTGTTTCTTGCATCCCTTGGAGCTTGGTTAGTGGAAAAAGTTCTTCATCCTTTGGAAGTTTTTGCTTGGCCGAAACTTGAAGGAAGGAAGAAGAAGGTGCCTTGGTGGTTCTCATCTCGGAAGATCATTGCCCACACAATGTCCGAGGTTAGAAGAGGAATACGGTAGAAGATCAAGAGGTCATTAAAAGTTCACAAAGAAAGGTATAACTAGTAATTGTTTTCCGCACCATACTAGTTTTATTTCTTTGTAAAAAAAATACCAAATACAAGAGGCATGTGATTCTAGGTTTCGAATTAGTTTTCGATGTTGTGTTCTTTTGTTTTCTTTTTGAACTTGTGCTTCGATTGTTCTTTTTGGTTAACCTAGAGTTATTTAAGGAAATTAAATATTAACTTTCCTTAAGAGGCTTTGTCTAGGCGGTGGTGGTTGCTCCCATATCCAAGAAGGTCATGTGCCTCGTCATGCAGTCCTGGAAGCCAAATTTGGAAATTAATATTTAATTAACTTTGTGACCTAGGTGATTTGAATCGAACGTGTTAAGTTCTGCAGGAGATCCAAGTCTAAACCTAAAAGAACAAATAAATTAAACTTAGGATCAAACGTGTTAAGTTCCGCAGGCGATCCAAGTTTAATTTAAAAGAACACATGGTAGTTAGGAAAAGGTTCAGACCTTTGTACAAAAATTTTTATACAGTGGAACCGTTAGGCTTTCCGAGTAGCAACCAACAGAAATCACAAGTTGTGATCCAATCATAAATTCTCTCATGTTATGAATTGTATTGAGGATATTCAGTAAATGAGTTTAAGACCATCAAACATATAATATGCACTCAAATAATGAATCTATATTTATCAAATAAATAGAAAATCATAAGGCGATTGCCTTAGGACATCGCTCAAAATCTAACAACGTAGTCATATATAGCCTTACACCAATTATATCTACATATATTTTCAAAGTCATCTATATAATTAAGTAATGATTTTATTGGTAGTCTAGATATACTGCTATAGTAGCAAATAACATGCATATAAAAAAAATACAAAATAACAAGTTGACAAAACAAAGTACCAGATTAAGGAGATGGTTCTAGTTGTTTGCTTATGTTGATCAACTTGTTCTCTACTTCCTTCTTTGAACACTCCCGATCCATGAAATGATGAACGTAAAGTGAGGTGGAGCTGACATCCAAATGCAAAGGAACTCCATCGCCATGATTTAAAAGTCCTAGAATCAGTGCAATATCTTTTCTTGTGAATCTAATCTTCTGATTTTGAAAGATGAAACAGGTAGCATTATAGTCCCAATTGTCAAACATATTTTGTACAAAGCTCTGATGTTTGCAATACGGTATGTCTAGTGCCCAAGCAAATGAGCTTCTACTTAGCAACTCCAACTGTTGATCATTTGGATCTAGTGTTTTTATGAATGACCTAAAATGGGGGGCGTTGCTTTTCCATTATATTTTCTTACAGTATGAATGAGAAGTAGAGCTTTTGTGGGACATTGATGCACTAGACACCATTTAATTAGGTATAATGATATACTATAATGTTAGTTTTGAATAATAAAATGATAATTCAGCTAGTTTTAATCAAAATGTGATGGTCACACCACATTGTAGATATCAAACTGTAGCTGCTACAACATGGTGTGACCAATATGTTGTAGTAGCTATCAAATCATAGTTGCTACAACGTGCTGATCACGTTGCAGTAGCTACCAAATTGTAGTTGCTACATGTTGTGATCGGCACATTATAGCAGCTACCAAATCATTACTGCGACAACATGGTGCGACCATAACATAGTACTAGCTGCCAAATCGTAGTTGCTACAATGTGGTGTGACAAGCATGTTGTAGTAGCTACCAAATCCTAACTGCTATAACGTTCTTATTTTAGGATTTCCACCTTATAGCGGCTACTAAATTATAACTGCTACAACGTCCCGGAACAAGAACATTATAATAGCTACCAAATCAAAGCTTCTACAACATGCTAAACCCTAAACCCTAAGACAAGGCAGGAGCAAAGAATTAAAAGATAGATAGTAGAATATTGGTATGCACATGCAGATGAACAGCTGTAGGCAAGCGAGGCGAGGCGGCTCCGAGTGAGTTGATCGTTGAAGATGGTGAAGGGCAGCACGAGGGAGCTCGATGGAGGAGGGTTTGAAATGTTTGAGTTTTTTAGAGGGAAAGGGGGACGAAAGATTTGAAATGTTTGAGTTTTTTAGAGAGAAAAGAGTGACCAAGGGTTTAAGATTTTTAATTTTTTGACAGGGTAGTGCTACAGTAATTTTTTTTTTAAAAAAAAGGGGAGGAACCACTGCTATAGTGAAAGTCACACGCAAGTACAGATGTGGAGTCACGCAACAAATATTAAATGTAAATTGAGAACACCATATATGGCATATGACAATGATACACATAACCAACATCATATATGGGTTTTTAGAACTTTCATGATTTGAAAAATATTAAACTTTTAAATTTTTGAATGACGTAAATTCATCAATCAATTTCGTTCACAATTGACCAATGGACCTACAAAACTCTTAATCACTTCAAATAAAAATCAATGTATTCATGGAAGGCTCCTTAATGTATGCATGCCCTTAGATTTAAATTTGGTAGAGCAGTGAAATTTTAAACTTGTAAATGCTCGATAAAATTTATCACAAACTCATTATGATGTCTAGAATAATGATGCTCACTAACCAACACTACTAATAAGTTCTTATGACTCCTTTATTCGACAAATATATATATATATAATATAAATATGATATTATTAAAATGTCCATGTGCATGTATACATGATGGTAAAAAGGTGAATACGTTCGCCCCCAGTACCCCCGTCAACTCGTCTCAGGGTCAACACGGAGGAGGTAAATCACGGGCGGCTACTAGTCTTTGGAATAATGACTAGTATATAAGAGAGGCATTTGTCTCGACTTTGCCGAGATTCGAATCTTAGACCTCATCATGATAACACCTTATG